>NW_006921682.1:1673096-1677282 GCF_000298275.1 Orycteropus afer afer | reverse complement strand
TAAATAAAGTAGAACAAAGGCATCAGGGGTTGCTCTCGCAGAACATGAAAGGTGTCTGCCTGGCCCCCATTCCTGTAAAATAATAATAATAATAATAATAAAAATATTAATCCTTTGGTGTCGCTTCATTTTGTGACCTGTGTGGTTTTGCCGGATGGGGCATTCTGGTTAGCAGTCAAGTGCCTTAGGCACTATGCTACCAGTCTTTTCCAAATCAAATTATAATGATAATAGTGCTAAGTCTCACAATCAATCTCAAAGTTCATGAAGAATTTCTCAAAAGACAGCTATGATTCTTTTCTTTTCTTTTTTCAATTTTGATTTGGGTGAAGATTTACAAAGCAAATTCACTTTCCATACAGCAGTTCACATATACTTTGTCTCATGATTTTGACCACAGTTTACCACAATGCAACGCTCCCCTCCTACTTCCTCCTGATAGTTACCTCATCCCAGTGTTCATCCCTCCATGCACTCCTGCCCCCTGAACTGTCTCCCTGTGCATAAGCAGCCCTTCTTTCTCTCATCATTGTTCTCTCCAAGGAGTGTATCCACCTCAGGTAAGTGTTCAACTCATATGCCTGTCTTCTGTTTGGCTGGAAACCACAGGTGTGGGTTCAATTCCAGACCTGAAAGGCAGTTAGGGGCCATAGTCTCAGTGGTTCCACCAGGCTCTATCGGACCAGCAAACCTGCCCCCCCCTTTTTTCCCTCCAAATGATTTTGAATTTTGTTCCACATTGTTCTCCCTCTTTATCAAAGATCTCCTACATAGATCCCCTTCCAAGTAGATGACAGTGGTAGCCGGGCACCATCTAGTTCTTCTGGTCTCATCAGCTATGATTCTTGATGAAGAGCTTTTTACTACAGGCTTTCTCTGAGCTGTTCCAACAAGTTAGCTATATCATAACTAGCTCCTGAGAGCACAAGAGACTATATTCTCCCACGTTGACCAATGACTAAGCTCCTAAGTGTGTCCTTGATATGGGAAAGAAATGTCTTGAATGTATCTGAATCTAGTCAGTGATTTCAGTTCTTCCAGAACAGTCTATAGCTCTAGAAAATCAGAGATTGCTTTTCTCAAACTAGGATACTTTTGTGAGTGAAAAAGGTATATAGTCTATTATTTTGGTGGGATAACAATGATAAACTAAGACAATCCCAAGCAAAGAAGGATGACCGGTCATTCTACCTATGGGTATTATCTGTTATTAGCAGTTAGCTGGTTTTCAACACAGAATTTCACTTGGGAGTTGCTTTTGGGCATTATATGCATACTTGTTTGGTGGCTCTAATTTCGGGGGATTCCCAAGGTAGTCTTGCTCATCACACTCCATTTCCAGCTTCTTCCACCCAAGGGAGATGGCTCTGGACTCCTCTCAGATCCTCTATCCTCCATTTACCATAACAATACTCTTGCTATTCATATTTCTTGTTTTTAATAAAGCTGCGGACTCTAACATGACTCTACTGTTGCTGCTCTGGGGTTCTGAATCTGCACCTTTCACCTTGACTTTTCCTAGAAATTGATTCTGCCAAGGATATTGGAACCTCTCAAGAGGGGGGAGGAAATTTTGTCACAGAACTTAGGAAGTTTTCATGTGGGAAGTCAATGTCTCTCTTGTGTGGATGGGGTGTCAGAGCTTCTGTACTGCTTTTGTCTCCTATTCATTTTGTTCTCCCTATCTGTGGCCATGGTTGTTAGTTGCCATCAAGTTAGCACTAACTCATGGTGACCCCATGTATAACAGAATGAAACATTGTCTGGTCTTGCACCATCCTTATGATCATTAGTATGTTTGAGTCCATTGTTGTGGCTATTGTGTCAGTTCATCTCATTGAGGGTTTCCCTCATTTTCACTGACCTTCTACTTCACCAAACAGGATGACTTCTCTAGTAATTGGCCTTTCCTGAGAACATATCCAAACTAAGCTAATTGAAGTCTTGCCATCCTTGCTTCTAAGGAGCATTCTGATTGCAATTCTTCTAAGACTAATTAGTTTGCTCTTCTGATAGTTCACAGTGTAATGTTCTTCTCCAACACCACAGTTTGAATGCATCTTTTCTTCTTAACAGAGAAGCCCTAGGATAGACAGGAACAGATGTGGCCTGGGTCCAGGCTGCACCTATGAAAGGGGCTGCCCAAAGCCTGCAGCAGAAGAGATCAAGAAGATTGCAAGACACCTAAGAAGTGCCCAAAGAGACAGCTTCTGAAAATACTTAAAAAACATCTTCTTTAAGCAGAGCACAAGCAATGAATTTGCATTATCACTGGTGATGGTATCTTTAATTCCAGGAATTAAACAGTCACCTTAGTTGATGACCACAAGAGATAAAGGAAAGCTTAATAATTCAGTGACAAGATCACCATAAGCACTCCTCCATACTGGTAGAGTAAAAACAATCCTTTCCTTCTTCACCAGTCTCTGTTGGAAGCAAGTGTCTGCTTAGTATTATGTATGTGCCGTGTAGTGACCACTCGCAGGAACTCCATCCCACTCTGTGTGCTTGGATGGAGCCTGGGTGCCCTGTCCTGCCCTTCCCCGATTTTTTTTTTCTTTGTATTTATATATATTTTTCTTTCTTTTACCTGGTTTTTAGTTTGCTTGCTTTTCTGTTTTTAAACTACTACTGTTATTAATACTTTTGTCCTTTTTACAATTGTGCTTTATTTTTCCCCTTTCAGGTCCTAGTTATCAGCTTTTTTCTTTTCCCTGTTACTGATTGCAATTTTTTTTTTTTCATTTTTCTTGTGGTTAATCACATTCCTTATTTTTATTTTTGCATTTTTCCCATTTTTTCTTCATTATTCTTCTCCTCTACCTTTTTCTCTTATTGCCCTGTCCCCAGATATTGCAGGTTTTCTTGTTTTTTCACTGACCTTCTTGTTTGTCTGGATGGTGCAGCCATTTTTATTGTTTACATGTGGCAACCATTTTGGATATTTAAAGTGACCAAGGGTGCAGCCACTTTGAATGTTTACAAGGGGCAACCATTTTGGATTTTAAAGTGATGTTGTTGTTGTTGTTGTTATTTGCCATCGAGTTGGCCCCGACTCATAGCGACCCCTCCTTGGGTTTCCGAGGCAGTATCACTATGGAAGTAGGAATGCCCAACCTTCCTTCCGAGGAGTGGATGGTGGGTTTGAACCGCCAGCCTTCTGGTTAGCAGTCAAGTGCCTTAGCCACTATGCTACCAGAACTCCTTTAAAGTGATAGCATTCTCATTTGGATTCCAGGGACCTAAGAACAGGCAGCGAGGCAGGAAACAAGGAGAGGACAGAAAAGACAAAGGGGACTGGAACAGATTAAGGAGTCAGCCACAGGGACCCAGGTGAGGTGAGGGAACCCAGGCCATGCCCCGCAAGCAGTGAGGTGGGAAAGCAGGGAAAGGACAGAAAAGGCAAAGGGGACGGGAACAGATTGAGGAGTAAGCTGCAGGGATCAGGGTAAGGGTGGTTGGAGAGGTTTCCAAAAGCTAAAGGAGAAAAACTTGTCTGTTGGTTTATCCTGCTGTGGTGACATGTTGCTGTGAGGCTTGAAGATGTGCCACTGGTGTTTCAAATCCAGTGGTGTGCACCTGTTGCACAAGTATCAGCCCAGCTTGCAGACTGAGACAGACTAGGAAGAAGGAGGAGGCCATTCACTTCTCAAAGAATTGGTCAGGGAAAAACTTATGAATAGCAGAGAAACACTGTCTGCTACATTACTGGGCAACTTTATGAATAGTCCAGAAACATTGTCCAATACAGAGGAGGAAGATGAGTCACTTAGCTTAGAAAGCTCTCAAAGTAGGATTGGCAAGAGCTGCATTATCAGAGTAAAATCAGCCTTACTAGTATGGATAAGGTAAAGCTTTCAAAACCAACATTTGCTGATGTGGCACCACTCAAATTGAGGAGAAACAGTGGCAAACATCCATTAATAACTGGAACATGAAATATACCAAGTATGAATCTAGGAAAATTGGAAGGTGTCAAAAATGAAATGAAATGCATAAAGATTGATATCCTCAGCATTAGTGTGCTGAAATGGACTGATTTTGGCCATTTTGAATCAGACAACCATATGATTTACTATGCCTGGAACTAAAGTTTAAAGAGGAATGGCATGGCATTCATCATCACAAAGGATGTTTCAAGATCTGTCCTGAAGTACAATGCTGTCAGTGATAGGATAATATCCAT
>NW_006921682.1:1661816-1667887 GCF_000298275.1 Orycteropus afer afer | reverse complement strand
CTTCCTTCCGAGGAGTGGCTGGTGGGTTTGAACCTCCAGCTGTCTGGTTAGCAGGCAAGTGTCTTAGCCACTATGCTACCAGAGCTCCCCATATTAATGATAGTTTGATAATTTCCGTGTTTCATTCATTCTCCTTTCTTTGGAATGGGTATGAACATGGATCTCTTCCATTTGGTTGCCCAGGTACTGTCTTCCAAATTTGCTGATATAGATGAGTGAGCACTTCCAATGTGACATTTGTTTTTTGAAATATCTCAATTGTTATTCTACTAATGCCAAAGATGAAGAAATTGGAGTTGTTTTTTTTTTTTTAACCAACTTCTGCAGATTGATCAAAAAAGTAATAAAGATGCATTCATAATTAGTGGTGTTTGAAATGCAAAAGTTGAAACAAAAAAAAGGATTAGTAGCTGAAATATATAGCTTTGGTAACAGAAATGACTCCAGAGATTACATGATAGAATTTTGCAATATCAATGACTTATTCATTTCAAACACATTTATTCAAAAATATAAGTGGCAACCATACATGAGAACTTTACTAGATAGAACACAGAAGAATCAAAGGGACTATATCTGTGGAAAGAGATGATAGAGAAGTTCAATGTCACCAGCCAGAACAAGATCAGGGGCAGACTGCAGAACAGAACACAAGTTGCTCCTATGTAAGTTAAAATTGAACTCGAAAAAAAAATTAAGTCCATAAGAGGCAAAGTTCGATCTTGAGTATATCCCACTTGCATTTAGACACTATCTTAAAACAGATTTGATTAATTGAATGCTAATGACCAAAGACCAGAGAAATTGTGGAATGACATCAATGTTATTATAAATGAAGAAAGCAAAAGATCATTAAAAAGACAGGAAAGAGGTGAGAGGAGAAAAGATGACATCCTAGTGACACACTCTACCCAGTCCTTCTATAGCAAAGACCTGAAATAACAAGTGAAACAGATACAGACAGTAATTCTAGAATTCTGAACACTAAAAGGAAGGATAAATAATTGAATTAGATACCAACTGTATAAAGAAACAGTAATTGAAGAGAGACATGGAGTGGGGACCCAAAACAATGTGGCCATTTTGAGAAGGTAACATACAGGAATGCAGAGAACCAATTTCATTAAGACAGAAACACAGTGTAAACAAATCTGGAGTGAAACATTGTGAGCACTATACAAACTAGATTTAAGAGAAGGAAGGGCAAGGAAGCAGCAGAATTCTAGTGATAAAGGCAATTGCAGAGCAAGGAGGGAGCCAGTAAATGGAGATGAAGCTTCTTATCAGTTGTGAGTCCTAGTCTTTTTGGTTGAAGACCCATGTAGAGAGGAAGGCCTGTGAGGGCCGTTTGACACATTGGGCCTTGGGTGGCCCTCTTCTTGATGGAATTTGGGCAGGACTAGGATAATTGGCTGCACTCACCCAGAGGCACACTGAGCCCACACCAGTGAACAGTGACCAGTACTGCCTGCTCATGTGGATCAGGCAACTGTGGCCAGCAGCACACATCTCAGCAGATAGGGGACCATGTGCTTACTTCCTTAGAAGCACACATGACTGCTGCCTTTTTTCTTTCTTTCTTTCTTTTTTTCCCATGACTTCTTCCTTTTGATGTTTTTTTTTTTTTTTTGCCAGTTCTTCTTTTATTTTTCCCCCATTTCACTGTTCTTTTTCCTTTTTTACCTCTACTCTATCTGCCAGAAGGTAAACATTGTTTCACCACTAGTCAGCCATATCTACATTTACCATCTATTGCCCCACCCACTAAGTGAGTGCCGCAACTCACTTCTGCACCAATGGATCAATAATAGATAGTGAACAACACCTGCTCACCTCACTCATAGCAGCTATTTATGACCAGCAAACAGAGAATTGCACCCACACTTCCACCAATTACTGCACTCACTTGGAGACAGGTGGGCTGTGCTTCACTGCTGCCAAACTAGCACACCTGCCCTGCCAGCCTGGATAACTATAAACAAAGCAAAATGAAAAATCAAGGTAAACAAACCAATACATAATAAAAAAATAAATAGTAGAAATTCAGTGTGTCTCAGAGACAACAGATAACTTTAAATCAAGCAAAAGCAGGATAAGATGGCACAAGCAAGTGATCAAAATAAAGAACCATGAAACCTCCCTGAGGAAGAACATGTAATAAAACTACCTGATAAGGATTTTAAAGTATTTATATATAGGGTCTACCAAGAGACAAAGGAAACAAAATCAAGAAAACACAGCAAATAATCTAGAAGTATTCAAGAAAATAATACAAGAGCAAAATGACAAAATGAACAGACAATTAGAAACCATACAGAAAAGGTAACTTGAAATCCAGAAGATTAGCACTTAAATTTCACAGATAACCCATTAGAAGGACACAAGAGTAGAATCAAATCAATAAAATAATAGTTCAGTGAATTAAAAGACAAATACCTTGACAACAATTATTATGAGAAAAAAAATCAGAAAAAAAGGAATGAAGAAAATCTAAGAATTATATGGGACACAATCAGGAGGAATAAATTATGAGTGATTGGAATTCCAGAACAGGAAGAGATAATAAAACCATAGAGAGAATTGTTGAAGATTTGTTAGCACTCAATTTTCCTGATATTATGAAAGACAAAAAGATTCAAGAAACTAAACAAACCCCACATAGGACAGACCCCAACATAAATGCACCAGACATATCATAATCAAAATTTCCAAAACCAAGGACAATGAAAGAATCTTGAGATCACCTCAGGAAAAATGAAATATTACCTATGAAATGGGACCAATAAGACTAAGGTCTGATTTTCATCAGAAAACATGCAAGCAAGAAGACAGTGGGATGAGACATATAACTGTGAAAGAAAAAAATTGCAAAGCAAGAATGATGTATCCAGTAAAACTGTCCCTCAAATATGAAAGTGAGATCAGGACATTTCCAGATAAAACCAAAGGATACTATATATTCTTTTACATTCCACATGGATCATTCTACAGAATAGACTATATGTTAGGCCACAAAGCAAGCCTCAGTAAATTTTAAAAGATCAGAATACTACAAAGCGTCTTCTTGTATCACAACACCTTAAAATTAGAACTCAATAATAAGAAGGTCAGAGAGAAAAAATCAAATACATTGGAATGTAATAACATCATGCTTAAAAATTACTGGATAATAGAAGAAATAAAAAGTGAAAAAGAATTCCTAGAATCAGATAAGAATGAAACAGAACCTATGAAAACCTTTGGAAGATAGTAAAAGCAGTGGTCAGAAGCCAATTTATAGCAGTAAACATACACATCAAATACAGAAGAAAAAAAACAAAGCAATACCTTAAGGCAACAACTCCAACAGTGACAAAAAAAAAAAAAAAGCAGCAAAGAACACCTAATATCTACTGAAGAAAGGGAATAATAAAGATTAGGGCAAAACTAAACGAAACAGAAAAGCATTAGAAAGGTTAAACAAAACTAGAAGGTGATTCCTCAAAAAGATGAACACAATTGACAAACCACTGGGAAAATTAACAAAAGAAAACAAAGAGAAGGTGAAAATGATGCTAATAAGAAATGAAATGAGCAACCTCACAACAAACCAATTGAAACAAAAAAAGATAATAACTGAATATAATGAGGAACCATACTTCAACAAACATACATATCTAGGAGAAATGGAAAAAATTCTAGAAACACACTACCAACCTAAACTAACACAGACTTTGGTAGAAAATTTGAACATGCCTATAATAAGAAATGGAAGAGGTTATATTTAAAAAAAAGAAAAGAAAAGAAAAGAATTTCCCCCCTAAAAATGTCCTAGTCCAGATGGCTTCATCAGAGCATTCTGACAAACATTCAGAGAAGAGATGATACTAATTCTACTAAAACTATTCCAGAACATAGAAAAGGATGGAATACTCCTGAATTCATTTTATGAAGCAAGCATAACTCTGATACCAAAACCAGGCAAAGACACCACAAAGAAAGAAATTTATAAATCAATATCTCTTATGAACATAGACATAAGCATCCTTAATAAAATCCTAGCCAATAGATTCCAACACCATGTCAAAAAATAACAATTCACGATCAAATGAGATTTATGCAAGGATGGTTCAACATTAGAATAACAATAAAATCTACTACATAACTAAAGTAAAAGTACAATATGATCATCTCAATTTGATGCAGGGAAGTTACTTGATAAAATCCAACAATCATTTCTGATAAAAATTCTCAGCAAAATAAGAATAAAACACAATTCCTCACATAATTTAGGGCATATACACAAAGCTAAGGACCAACATTATTCTCAACAGAGAGAGATTAAAATTTACTCTTGCCAAAAGGAACAGACAAGGATGCCCTTTATCACTTCTATTCAGTATTGTACTGGAAGTCTTAACCAGGGCAATAAAGCATGAAAGGGTAATAAAATGCATCCAAATTGGTAAAGAAGAAGTGAAAATATTCCTATTTGCAGATTATGTGATCTTATGCATAGAAATCTCAGAGACTCAACAAGAAAACTAATAGGAAAACAAATCACCAACTTTACATGGAAAGGAAAGGAACCACGGATAAATAAAGTACTACTGAAGAAGAACAAAGTAAAAGACCTCACACTTCCCAATCTTAAAACCTACTATATAGGCATGGTAGTCAAAACAGCTTGGTACTGGTACAATGACAGACATACAGACCAAAGGAACAGAATTAAGAACTTAGTAGTAAAACGATCCACTTATGAACAACTGATCGTAGACAAAGGGCTAAAATTCATTAAATAAGGAAGTTGTTGTTGTTGATAAGTGCTGTCGAGTCATTTCTGACTCATAGCGACCCCATGCACAGCAGAACGAAACACTGCCCAATCCTGCACCAGCCATGATCCCTGCTATATATGAGCCCATCAACACAGCCACCATGTCAACCCATCTCATTGAAGGCTTTCCCCTCTTTCGTCGACCCTCCACCTTAACAAGCATTACATCCTTCTCCAGGGAATGGTCCCTTCTGACAACAGGACCAAAGTAGGTGAGACGAAGTCTGGCCATTCTTGCTTCCAAGGAGCATTTTGGGTGCACTTCCTCCAGGACAGATCTGTTAGTTCTTTTAGCAGTCCATGGTACTTTCAGCATTCTTCGCCAGTACCACAACTCAAAAGCATCAACTCTTTTTCAGTCTTCCTTATTCGTTGTCCAGCTCTCACATGCATACGAGGTGATTGGAAATATCATGGCTTGTATCAGGCCACCTTAGTCCTCAAGGAGACATCCTTGCTCCTCAGCACTCGAAACAGTTCCTTCGTGGTTGACCTTCCCAGTGCTTCACGTCATCTAATGTCCTGACTGCTGCTTCCTTTGGCATCGATTGTAGAACCAAGCAATGTGAATTCTTTGACAGCCTCAATCTTCTCTCTGTATATTGTGATGCTGCTCCTTGGTCCAGTTGTGAGGATTTTTGTTTTCTTTATATTGAGATGTAATCCATACTGCAGACTATATTCTTCAACCTTCATCAGTAAGTGCCTCAAGTCATCCTCACTTTCAGCATGCAAAGTTGTATCGTCTGTGTATCTCAGGTTGTTAATGATTCTTCCTCCAATCTTGATGCCATAAGGAAGAGACAGTCTCTTTATCAAATGGTGCTGGGAAAATTGGTTATCCCTTTGCAGAAAAAATGAAACAAGGTCCATACCTCACACCATATACAAAAACTAACCCAAGATGTATCAAAGACCTGAAACTATAAAGATTATTAAAAAAAACACAGAAGATAAACTAGATGACTGAGACCTCTTAAAAATTAAACATTTATGCATATCAAAAAACTTCCCCAAAAGAGTAAAAAGAGAGTTTAACAGATTGGGAAAAAATATTTGGCAATGATATAAGGGACTAATCTCTAAAATTTGTAGAAAACTTAAGCATCTCAACAATGAAAAGACAATCAATCCAGTTATAAAATGGGCAGAGGACATGAATAGACACTTCACAAAAGAAGTCCTCAGGTGGCCAAGAAACATGGGGAATACCAGAAAGATGTTTACTTGTGTTTCATTGACTGTGCAAAGG
>NW_006921682.1:1659334-1660942 GCF_000298275.1 Orycteropus afer afer | reverse complement strand
CTGCGACGATGTGCTCAAGTATAACAGGGATTGTGGGGCTGGTGGGGGATCGGGCAGTGTTTCGTTCTGCTGTGCATGGGGTCACTATGAGTTGGAAACAACTCGACGGCACTTAACAACTACAACAACAACAACAACTTTACAGAAGCAACAGAGAACAGTATTGGAGTAGCTTCTCAGAGACAACCAAACACCTTGAGAGAATCACCAGGTCTGTGGGCTTGGGACTATAGTCTTGGGGGACATCATTTTCAATTGGCACAACATAGTACACAAAAATCTTGTTCTATATCCTACTTTGGTGAGTAGTGACCAGAGTCTTAAAAGCTTTTGAGCAGCCATTGAAGATGCAACTATTAGTTTCCTCTCATCTGGAGCAAAGAAGATGTAATAAAATCAAAGTCATCTGGAAACAGTCCAAGGATAACGTAGACCATGAGAACTTCAGCCTTCATGACACCAAGATCAGAAGAACTGCATGGTGCCCACCTACCAATGCCAACATTCGGAAAGGGATCAAACCTGGAGATCATGGATAAAGTGGGAGGAAAAATGTGGAATAAAATTCAAAAACAGAAAAATGACCAGACAATTATTGGTCAGATAGAGACTGGTAGAATCCCAGACAGAGACTATGGCCCTGGGTTATCTTTTGGGTCTAGAAATGGACTCACTTCCATGGATTGGCTCTCAGCCCAACAGTAGAAAGACCTACATACAGAACACCTACCTCAGGTTAAAGCACCCACCTACTCTAGGGAGATGTACCCCTTAAATCAGCCATCCATGAGCCATCAGAAGGGCAGCATTCACATAGAGGGAAAGCTGGACAGACAGGAATGCATAGATTAGAAGGGCACAGGGAGGGTGTAGCCACAAGGAGGAGAGGGGAGGAGAGTTTTTATTGCTGGGGTTGATAACTGGGGCCATGAAATCAAATGTGCATGAACTGTTGAGGGTAAATCAAATCTGCTTTGTAAATTTGCACCTCAGGCACAATAAAAACAAAACCAAAATTAATTCCTATACTGATTTCCAATGTCCATGAAAAAGAACACATACACACTGTTCTCTTTTCTTGGTTGAAAATATGGAAAAGACAGAATGTACTATATATGGCTGCTATTGGTATTTTACCATTATATGAATTATTTTTGCAATGATCATTTCCTTTGATTTTTCCATTTTTTTTTTCTCCTAAACTGGAATGTGTAGTTAGAAGTCTGGTCTCACAGGGATTTCAGTCATAGCACAGTTGTTTCTAAAACTGTAGCCACATAAATATTTCTATATACTCTGATCATGTGTTATGATTTGTTTTTTGTCTGTTGCTGTTGCTTTTACAGTACCTTAGTTCCCTAGAGTCATAAAATTGCAGAGAAAGAGGTAACTTTTTTCTATTGGCTTATTGAAAATAGTTTTCTTACTTTTCCAGTGGAATAAACATTGGAACCCTTGGTGTTCCATACCAAGTACACGTATAACAAAATGCAAAACTTTGTGTTTTATGGCCCAAAGTGACAGTAATTAATACATACAAGTTCTTTCAAAATGATTTTTAGAAGGTGTGTCTTTTTGTCTGTGACTTTAGACATTTTATTTTATTTT
>NW_006921682.1:1645419-1651097 GCF_000298275.1 Orycteropus afer afer | reverse complement strand
TTAATTGGTTTCCCTTTTCTTTGTTGAAGAGGGTCTGTGCAATCCTTCTGCCTAGTCCGCCATCTTGCCCCGCCTCCTTTATCCAAGTTTTTAAAGAAGTATTTAAATATATATCTACTTCTTTTAGATCAAGCCTTAGGGAAATTATTATGCTTCAGAGTATAAATTGTGATATTTCAATACACTAAAACGATGATGAAATCACTGAAGGAATCATCATGTGAAGAAAACCCCAGGGAGGTTATTAGCAATTTAATGTTTACAGTTTATGGAAGAATGAAAATTCCAGTTACTTAAGTAAAATACAAAGATAATATTCATTATAAGTAAAATTCAATCATTCTATAAACCTAAAAACGTAAAGTTGATGATTACGCAGACACATTTAGAATAAATGCATCTGCTGTTACACAGGGGTTGAACATTCTTAATTCAGTTGAATTTCGTTTTAGATTCCTTTTTCTGGAAACTTGAATTGCAGTGCCTGTCACCCTTCAAAGTAGTTATGGTGGCATATTGGTTAAGTATTTTTCTGCTAAACAAAAGTCAGTGGTTTGAACCCACCAGCCACTCTGCAGGAAAATGATGATAAAGACTACTTCTGTAAAGATTTACAGTCCTGGAAACTCTACAGAGAAGTTCTATTGTATCCTATAGGGTCACAATGAGTGGGAATTGACCTAATGGCAATGGACTTGGCTTTTGATTTTGGTCAGGCTTCATGATATTTTCCAGTTCTGTCATTTTAACCTTCACAAATGAGCCCTAACTCTAGCTTAGGACTTACAAGTAGATCATAAGACCTTACCTGATAACTCTAAAAGCCATTACTATGTCTCCTTCTGATTGATTTCTCTCATGTACCTCTCTTCTGGTCCTGCAAACAGGAAATGTACAAGAACCCCATTGCTCATGGTCTTATCTTTTTCACTTCCCCATTCATCTTACACACTAACCCTTCAGCTTCTAATTTGATCACAAGATATTTTGAAAATATCAATTTTAAAAAATCCCCTCTTCACAAAAAAGTCTACCATGTCATTTACAGTTGAGGAATGTAAGGCCCAAAGAAATAACATGAATCGATCAGTTATAGAATCAGTTCATGAAGGAGACAGGTGTATATGACAAGCTCTAAACACTTAGCTTGATATTTATTTCTAGTATGTTACTTATCTTATTCCCAGTGGATTAATAGCTGTTCCATCCTCAAAAGAAATGAAAAGTATATTAACCTGGGGCAGTTGAGTGACAAATTTGCCTATCTTACTTTAAATTAAAATATCCCTTTCAAATTGTATTAATTCACTAGTAAGTTATTTTTCTTACATAAAGACAACAAACTTGGGGCATTGGAGATGAAGCAATATAAGATAGACCAAAGGACCTGGGAAAAGAAAGGAAGTAGGAAATGAAAAAGTGGTACAAATTGGAGGAGGCAGAAAGCAAATATGAAGGTGAAAAATAGATGAGTTAGTGGCTCTGTGAAACTTGTCTTTCAGACAAAAAAATGATGTGAGATGCCTTGGTTTTGGGTGAATTATTTTCTTCTAAAAGGAATTTGTTCATTAATAAGTACCCAGTTAATGTTAGTTATATGCTGCATACAGCATTAAATTACCAGCAGAATCATCTTGCTTAAAACTCTCAACACTCAACTGAAAGGTACATAGTGTTTAATCTCCATTTTATATGAGAGGAAACTATGGCTGAAAAAGTTTTAGAAACTTGTTCTAGGTCACACAACTAGTAAGTGACAAAGTGAGGATTTAAACCTAGTCAGCTGAATTCCCTTCTAGTCTTTTTAACATGGCCAAAGGCAGTCAAATATTTTACTGAGTCCTCAATCTCAAAGGTACTTTGTAGCTCTATAAATTTAACCATCATAAATAACCCTATGCTACAAATTAGGAACTGTAGTGCCATGGACTGAATTGTGTCTCCCCAAAATATGTGCTATAAATCCTAAACCTCTATACTTGTGGATATAATACCATTGGAGATTGGGACCTTCTTTGTCATGTTAATGGTTTCGTAACAGTGTAGGGTGGTGTGCTTTAAGACAGTCACTTTTGGGATATAAAAGCAAGGAAGCACAGATGAGGAAGGTAGATGCCACACTAAGCTTGCTTGGGAAATGAGATATAAGTTGAAAGAGACAAAGATTTTACCTCAGATCCTACAGAGCAAGGCTTCATCTGGAGCTGACACTCTGAATTCAGACTTCTAGCCTCATGAACTGTCAGAAAATAAATTTCTGCTAGTTAAAACCATCCACTTATGTTATTATTGTTACAACACCACTAGGAAACTAAGATACACAGGCAGATCATAAAGCCTTCCTTAGTAACTACCCAACCCATTATTATTCTTTGTGGTGTAAATAATTCAAGAAATGTTTATTGAATAGTTATTCTGAACTAGGCATGCACTATGCATTGGGGAAACAAAGATGAATACGATACAGTCTTGTTGGGGAGATAAAGTTGTGCTGAAATTATCGTCACAAGTATAGTAACCACAGCAATAGAAATCCACAAAGAAATATGTTAGAGCATCTTGCTGGGATTTCTGCTAGGTTGGGATGATATGGGGAGAAATGGGGCATTTGGGGTATTGAGGGGCTGAAGTGGCTCTTGGTGTTAAGGACAAATGAAGCTGACCTCTCTGACCAGTTGCCACCATTGGTCAGAGCTCTTGTTATTCTGTCAGTCATGACTCATAGTTACCGTATAAGACAGAGGAGAACTGCCCTATAATGTTTCTAAGGGTATCATCTTTATATGAGTACATCATCAATTCTTTTTCCTGTGGAGTGTTTTGTATGTTCAAAATTCTGACCTTTTATTATTAGCTCAGTCCTTGACTATTGTGCCACCGGTTCTCCTGCTCAGAGAAGCACTTCTCAGATTTGCACTGGAGGACTTGTTGAAAGAAATTGCTGGGCTCCACCCCTACAGTTTTTGATTCAGTGGGTTTGGGGTGGAGGCCAAGAATGTGTCCTTCAAACAAGTTCCCTGGTGATGCTAATTTTCTGTTTGGAGAGCATACTTCCCTAGTCACTGTTTCACGGTACAGCCTTAAGTTGGGGCCAATACCAAAGACCTTGTTGACTCCTGTAGGGTATTGAACAATTTCAGACTTGGTACAGGCTTTGTGGGGACTGGCTTGATGAAAGACTATATGCTTTCTATTTCTTAGACTAGTTGTAGAAACTCCCCCCAACCCCAAATTTAAGAAGCTCATTTTGTTCACTGGAGATAAAGATTGTTTCTATATGCTGTTCTTTCCTAATTATTCTCTCAGTTTTTCTGAGCTGTTTGCTTCAGATAGGCTCTTCATTGGTTTGTGAGTTGTGGTTGTTTATTCCTCGCACAGCATGGTGATTTCTAGCCGTGCAGAAGACAGTAGCTCTGGGATTTGTCATTGTTAGACGTGGTTTTATAATTCCTTAACATGCTTAGTTGTCTATAGCCTGAACTGTGTTTGTGTGTGTGAGCATGGGGAGATGGGAGAACAGGCTTGTCTTATTTAGTGGGTTTTTCATCATGTGACTTTAGCTTATATTTACCCTTAGGACAACTCTCGTTGAGGGCTGGTGCTTTTATGCTGCTGTCTTCTAGCTGAATAGTTACAATTTAATGCAAACTAACAACCATAATCATAAAACAGAACTAAGAAATTATGTTTATAATATTTTGTTCTCTAGGCACTAAGTTGGCTACAAAAGCATTTATTATCATTATACACATTACTGTTAAGTGAGTTCATTAATATTTTACTTTTGTATTATCAGGGTTGAATGATAGTAAACACTAACAGACATAGTACTAGGAACATAAAGAAGGGATTTTTTTTTTCATTATTCTTTTGTCTGTATGTTCACTCATGGGATGTGCACATAGGGCAAATCAGACATTTCAGCCAACTTGACAATCCATTTGGATCACTCCATGATTAATCTGGCCCAGACACTCATAGTAGGAATAAAGGATGAGCTGTGCTATAATCTGGCTGCTCACTGAATAGACACAGTTTAAGCCTGCATTACAGACTTTGTTCTGGAGTGTTAGATAACATAACCAAAATAGGCTATTTGTGTGTGCTCATGGCAGTTAAACACGTGAACTGAAAGAGATTATACAATGTTTAGTGAAGGCACAAAAGCTAAAGGAAACGGTATAAAGGCTGTGATTTCTTTTGATCATTAACCATTACTGGATTTGGAGTGCTAAGTTCCTTAGGAGTCAGCCGTAGGCACCGAGGTGAGGAGAGGGAACCGAGGCCATACCAACAACAGCAAGGCAGGAAGACAGGGAGAGGACAGAAAATGCAAAGGGACTGGAACAGATTGAGGAGTCAGCTGCAGGTATCCCAGTAAGGGTGTGTGTTAGACTGGGTTCTCTAGAGAAACAAAACCAGTAAAGCTTATATATATATTTATATAGAGAAATTTATCTTAGAAAAATGGCTCACACACTTATAGAAGCTGGCAAGTCCAAAGTTCCTGGATCATACATCAAGCTGGAGGCTTTTCCCAACTCTTGTAACCACAGGGGCTGAGGAGCTGAAGGCTGACAGGCAGTACGCTGTGTGTTGACTCCAACGAATGATGAATCCAAGATCTCCAGGGCAAATGGTGGATTGTTCACTCACAGACAATTGTAGGCAGCACAACAGACAACAGAATCCCAATCCACAGAATGTCTATTTTCCCAGGTTGTCCATAGATATACTGGAAGCAGGCCACACCCCTAGGGAAACTCCCTTTCAAGAGATTGGCTGCTCAAAACATAATTATCTGATCCCATCATGAGAATAACCACATCACAACAGCTTAAACCACACAAAATTGTGGTCCAGCCAAGTTGACACACAGCTCCAACTATCACAGGGTGGTTGGAAAGGTTTCCAACAGCTTAGGGAGACAAACTTGTCTACAGGTTTGTCCTACTTTGGTGACGTGTAGCTGTGAGTCTTGAGGTTGTGTGACTGGTGTTTTAAACCCAGTGGGGTGCACTTGGTGCATAGGTATCAGCTCCGCTTGCAGACTGAGACAGACTAGGAAGAAGGAGGAGGCCATCCACTTCTCAAAGAATTGGCCAGGGAAAATCTTATGAATAGCAGAGAAACATTTTCTGATACATTACTGCGCAACTTTATGAATAGCCCGGAACATTGTCCAACACAGAGGAGGAAGATGAGTCACTTAGCTTAGAATGCTCTCAAAGTAGGACTGGGCAAGAGCTGCATTATCAGAGTAAATCAGCCTTACTCATATGGATAAGGTAAAGCTTTTGAGACCTACATTTGCTGACATGGCACCCTCAAATTGAGCAGAAACAGTGGCAAACATCCATTAATAATCAGAACATGGAATGTATGAAATATGAATCTAGGAAAATTGGAAGTTGCCCAAAATGAAATGGAAGACATAAAGTTGATATCCTCGGCATTACTGAACTGAAATGGACTGGTTTTGGCCATTTTGAATCAGACAACCATATGAGCTACTATGCCAGGAATGACAGTTTAAAGAGGAATGGGGTGGCATCCATCATCACAAAGGATGTTTCAAGATCCTTCCTGAAGTACAATGCTGTCAGTGATGGAATGATATCCACATGCCTACAAGGAAGACCTGTTACTATGACTATTATTCAATTTTATGCACCAAC
>NW_006921682.1:1639693-1644109 GCF_000298275.1 Orycteropus afer afer | reverse complement strand
TCAAGGCAAAGAATACCAGAGAGATGTTTACTTGTGTTTTATTGACTATGCAAAGGCATTTGATTGTGTGGATCATGACAAATTATGGATAACACTGAGAAGAATGGGAATTTCCGAACACTTGATTGTACTCCTGAGGAACCTGTACATAGACCAGGAGGCTGTCATTCAAACAGAACAAGAGGACACTACATGGTTTAAAATCAGGGAGGGAGTGCATCAGGGTTGTATCCTTTCCCTATACTTATTCAATCTATATGCTGAGCAAATAATCCGAGAAGCTGGACTGTATGAAGAAAAACATGGCATCAGGATTGGAGGAGGAATCATTAACAACCTGAGATATGCTGATGATACAACGTTGCTTGCTGAAAGTGAGGATGACTTGAGGCACTTACTGATGAAGACTGAAGAACACAGTCTGCAGTATGGATTACATCTCAATATAAAGAAAATAAAAATCCTCACAACTGGACCAATAAACAGCATCACTATAAATGGAGAAAAGATTGAGATTGTCAAAGAATTCATGTTGCTTGGGTCTACATTCGACACCAATGGAAGCAGCAGCCAGGACATTAGACAATGTGTAGCACTGGGCAGGTCGGCTGCGAAGGAACTCTTTTAAATGCTGAGGAGCAAGGATGTCTCCTTGAGGACTAAGGTGTACCTGACACAGGCCATATTTCCAATCACCTCATATGCATGTGAGAGCTAGACAATGAATAAGGAAGACTGAAGAAGAGTGGATGCTTTTGAGTTCTGGTGCTGGCGAAGAATGCTGAAAGTACCATGGACTGCTAAAAGAACTAACAGCTCTGTCCTGGAAGAAGTTCAGCCAAGATGCTCCTTGGAAGCAAGAATAGCCAGACTTTGTCTCATCTACTTTGGTCATGTTGTCAGAGGGGACCATTCCCTGGAGAAGGATGTCATGCTTGGTAAGGTAGAGAGTCTCAAAAGAGGGGCAGGCCTTCTATGAGATGGATTGACATGGTGGCTGCAACAATGAGCTCAAGTATAGCAAGGATCATGGAGTTGGGGCCGGATTGGGAGGTGTTTTGTTCTGCTGTACATGGGGTCACTATGAGTTGGAAATGATTTGACGGCTCCTAACAACAACAACAAGGTCCTCCAAAAGCCAAACCCAACCCAACCCACTGGTCCTGAGTTGATTTTGACACATGGTGACTCTCTAGTACAGAATAGAACTGGCCCTAGGGTTTCTAAGTCTCCAAGTCTTTACAAAGGCATATTGCCACATCTTTTCTGGTTGTGATCTTTTCTGGAGAGGCTGGTAGGTTTGAGTTGCTGATCTTTTGGTTAGCAATTGAGTGTTTTAACCGCTGTGCCCCTAGGACTTATGCTAAGGAACTACTCTTCCAAAAATATAAATTTGTCTTCAGATGACTGTTCTGATCATTCATTCAAAAATATTTATTAAGTGCCATCTCTGTGCCATGTCCACCATCAGTCTGTCAATTTGTCCTCTTGTGGTGGCTTGCATGTTGCTGTGATGCTGGAAGCTATGACATTGGTATTTGAAATATTAGCAGAGTTGCTAATATAATATATATTACATTTAATAGCAGGTTTCAAAGGAGAATCTAAACTAAGAGAGAATAGAAAAAATGTCTGACTACTTCTAAAAATTAATCAATGAAAACCTTATAGATCACAACAGAATATTATCTTACTTGCTTGCTTTGGACATTTCATCAGGAGAGATCAATTGCTAGAGGAAGAAATATCTTTAGTGAAGTAGAGGGCCAGCAAAAGTGAAGGAGATCCTCAGAGAGAAGGATTGATGCAATAGCTGCAACGATGGTTGCAAACTTACCGGTAATTGTGAGGATGACTTAAGACCAGGCAACATTTTGTTCTGTTGTACATAAGGTTACCACAATGTGGAGTTTACTTGAAGGTTATTATCTATCTATCTGTCTATCTATCTATCTGTCTATGTTCTATCTGTCTGTCTACTAATCTATCTATCTATAAGCCAGGCATTTATATTAGAAACTGTGAAGAAAGCAATAAACAGCACAGACATTGTTCCTCTTTTCATGTTATAGTTGTTGTTAGGTGCCATTGAGTCAGCTCTGACTCATAGCAACACTATGTACAACAGAATAAAACATTGCCTGACCCTATGCCAGCCTCACAATCCTTGCTACACCTGAGCCCACTGTTGCAGACACTGTGCCAATCCATCTCCTGAGGGCCTTCCCCTTTTTCATTGACCCTCCAGTTTACCAAACATGATATCTTTCTCCAGGGAATGTTCCCTTCTGACAACATGACCAAGGTAGGTGAGATGAAATCTGGATGAATAAGGAAGCTGAAGAAGTGTTGATGCTTTACAGTTGTGGTTTTGGCGAAGAATACTGAAAGTACCATGGACTACCAGAAGAACTAACAAATCTGTTCTGGAAGAACTGCAGCTAGAATGCTTCTTGGAAGTGAGAATAGCCAGACTTCATCTCTTTTCATGGAACTTACAGTATACTGAAGAGATAGACAGTAAAAAAATAAATAAACAATTGAGCAATGGTAGAAGTACTATAAAATGAACAAGGTAATGTGATGAAGGATAGAAAATGGTCCATCATCCTTAGATAAGTTTTTCACGGAAGTTCCAGTGAGAAGTAGACATTTGAGTTGAGACAGAAGGGATGATAATTGTTTATACATGTAAAAGGAAGAAAGCAGGAGGAAAGTCTTAAATTACAAATAATCAGATTGTCACACAATATCTATGTGATGGAAATAATATGTGTTTACACTGAGGGGGTACAAATCAGAAGCAATTTTGGATTTAAGTTAATGGTAGGTGAGAGCGGAACTTGGTCAGCAGTCAAGGTTCATCTAGAAAGTCATGGCCAAAGCGCAGGGTAAGGGAAGACTGATGACAAAAACACATTTTTTATTTTGTAATTTTGTCTAAAAAGCTGTGATGCCAGAAGAAACCTGTGTGCTGCAGAAAATCTGCCACCTTGGACAGACATCCTGAAGTTTGCCCTAGGACATCATCCTCTGAGAAAGGGCAGAATTCCTTAACTCTTGGCCTCTTCACATTTGGCTGGTTAAATGCTGTGCCATAATCATGGAAACAGGTGCACAATGGTGTTTTTCCCTGTAGTATCACCTGTTTGTCCGGGCTGTGGGCATGACAGGCTTGGTTCCACCTGTATAAATAGTCTATCTAGGCTGACTTGGAATTGTTGATAAGATCTGAGCTGCACCTGCACTGGCTGTTCAACAAAAGATAAGAGGCTTGTCTTGTGTCCTATATTAGCCCATGGCTTTATGCAAAAACAAAACAAAAACAAAAACAAAAACAAAAAAAACCCACCCAGCTGAAATGTGAAAAATGTATTCAAGCAAGTCATTTTTTAGTTTCAAAATATTGAAGAGTTTGACTTGGATATTAACTAAATTGGCCATAATTTGAATGGGCAGATTGTATTACCCCAATCTGCTTAAATTAGCCAAAACGAAGTAGAGAATTAAAATCATTATTATAGTTAAATCATTCATTCATTCAAACATTCAATAAAAACCTATTATATGCCACTAAACCCATATCCCTCTACCTGAGATGGGGATTTTCTGAATCTGGCATGCAATTACAAGCTATATACATTTGTTTGACTACAGGAAACCCAGACCTGACTCTTTCACCCTCCCTTTTAACATCTCAGAGATAGAGTTTACTGAGGCATCACTGCAATCTCAGAGATCCAGAGAAAGTTGTAGGTACTACTTTTTAAATGATTTTCAAAAAGCAATAATAGTAGCTAACATTTATTGAGTTGGATGAAATTTTGCCAAATGTTTAGGGAGGAAGTCTTCTGAACAAAGGGGACAGTATGCATTAGATCTTTAAGTTGGGGAAAATCTTTGTATGTTCAGAAATGACTGTTCATTATGTGAGCTAGAACACAGGATCCATGGGAAAGAATGATGAGGGATAAAAGGTAGCTGGAGTAAATTCATAAAAGGGTTTATAAGCACCATGCTGAAAAGCATGCATTTAGTCTTTATGCTAACAGTTCTCAAACTTTAGTGTATTTTAAGGATCATGATGTTGTTGTGTGCTATCAAGTCAATTCTGATCATGGCAATCCTACAGAACAGACTACAACTGCCCTGTAGGGTTTTCTAGGCTGTAATCTTCACAGGAACAGATCTCCAGGTCTTTTCTCATGTGGAACAGCTGCTAGGTTCAAAGCACCAATCTTTTGGTTAACACTTTAGCGCTGCAATCATTGCTCCATCAGGGCTCCTTGTTGTTGTTGTTGTTAAGTGCCGTCGAGTCGTTTCTGACTCATAGCGACCCCATGCACAGCAGAACGAAACACTGCCCGATCCCGCGCCAGCCCCACAATCCCTGCTATACTCGAGCCCATCATCGCA
>NW_006921682.1:1629034-1637886 GCF_000298275.1 Orycteropus afer afer | reverse complement strand
AACAATTCTCCGCTCAAGGGCAAGGTTCAGAGTCTCTTCTGTCATCCATCCGGGAGCTAGGTAAGCACGGGTGGGCTTGTGCTTACTCACTGATCTGCACTGAGCACTTTCCCTTGTTACCCTTGTAAGGGCTCCTTAGAGAGTGTTAAAAATCAAATTATTTAGTCTTATATCGCTGAAATAGCAATTCATTAGGTATTTAATGAGATTCAAGAATGTTTTTAACTAGTGTTTCAGGTGATTTGGATGCAGCCAATCCAAGAATCACAATTTGAGAAGTATTGCTGTAAACAATATGAAATTCTGGGAATGTTTGAAGCTGTGAAGTGTCTTAGAGAATTACATTACCCCAGTCTAGTTATCTAACAGAATTCTTTCATTAATTTGCTACATTCTCAGCTTTACTGATGCCATGGTAGATAACCTGGTTTTGTGTATTTCCTTACCAGTCATTAGCAGATGGTACCTACTGGAAACTAATAATTGATAACAAGAAATCAAAGATTTTCTAATTAAAATTCTTCATGCTAAATTGAAATGTGGTCACAATGCAATTTTTCTTCATTTAAAAAAATCTTTATTTTGTTGTTGTTGGGAATATGCACAGCAAAACATACACCAATTAAGCTGTTTTGTCCATGTACAGGTCAGTGACATTGATTGCATTTTTCAAGTTGGGCAACCATTCTCATCCTCCTTTTCTGAATTCTTCCTCCTTTATTAGAGTAAACTCACTGCCCGCTAAGGTTCCTATCTAGTCTTTGGAGTTGCTTTTGTCATTTTGTTTCCATACAGATAGTTCTTAAAAGAGCACATTGCTGAAGGCAGATTTTTTTTTTTTTTTTTTTTACTAGTTAAGTCAATCTATTGATTGGTTTTAAGAAGACTTTAGGGGCTATTTTTGGTTTAAATTTTAAAAATTATCTCAGGGCAATAGTTCCAGGGCTTCATCTAGCCCCACTGGCTGCAGAAATTCTGGAGTCCATGAGAATTTGAAATCCTGTTCTGCATTGCCCCCCTTTTGATCAGAATTCACTATAGAATCTTTTATCAAAATGTTCAGCATTGGTAGCTGGACACCATCCAGTTCTGGTGCCATGGCAAAGGAATCAGTTGTTCATGGAGGCAATTAGCTACACATTCCATACATAACTCATTTTTAAAATTTCAACTATAGTTTACTATTATTTACATTTGCCTGGTGGATTATATTGTGTTTGGTACTCTGTGGAGATTAACTGGCTAATCCAAATGTCTTTGTCAATCTTGTAGTCCTCTGGGTCTCTGGGAGGATTTTCTACCATTAATTATTGCTGGAAATCTAACTCCAACCTTCTGCTTCAAAAATCCATTTATCATATTGTTGCCAGAGTTAATTTTCTAAAACTCAGATAGAAATCATGCTACATTTTAACAGAACTTTCAGTTATTCCCCAGGCTAACCATTTGCCATGCTTAGAACAGTCACACAATTTAAGATGTTTTTGCTTAACTCATGTGTTTTCTTCATCCTAGAATGCCCTTTCTAATTCTCTAATAGTGGAATGCCTGCTTAAATTTTATACTTCCTCCATGAAGATTTTCAGATTGTCCCACTCATAAATAATTGTTGTATACACTCTTCTTCCATTGTATGTTTACCTCTACTATAGGCTTATTTAATTTTTCCATTAACAAAACAAAACAAAACAAAAACCTCACTCCAGTCAAGTTGGATCTGACTCATAGCGACCCCTCCTTGGGTTTCCGAGGCAGTATCACTACAGAAGTAGATTGCCCAATCTTCCTTCAAAGGAGTGGCTGGCTGGTGGGTTTGAACCGCCAGCCTTCTGGTGAGCAGTCAAGTGCCTTAGGCACTATGCTACATATATTATCATATATTTATAGTTGTTTTTTCTATGACTTATGAGTTCCCGTTCATCTTTCTCCAAACAGTTATATGGCATGTTTTCTGTCAGAGGACAAGTACATAGAAATGACTTATGGGTTGGTTTCCTTTATAGTAATCATAATACAGTGGGTTTTAAGTGGTGGGTTTGAATTGCCAGCCTTCTGGTTAGCAGTCAAATGCCTTAGGTACTATGGCATCTAATAACATATCTTACCATATATTTATAGTTGTTTTTTATGTGACTTATAAGTTCCCTTTCATCTTTCTCTGAACAGTTGTATGACATGCTTTCTATCAGGACAGGTATATAGAAATGACTTATGGTTTGGTTTCATTAACAGTAATCACAATACAGTAAATTTAACATAGATAATTCTCCTCCAGATTTTATCATTCAGAGTAGCCTAAGTGCTGTAATTAGCATCTCCCAAATCTCAGTCAATTAGGTTGATAAGGATTTATTTTTTTGCTCATATCATGGTTTAGTGCAGGTTGATGGAAAAGTTCTGCTACACACAGTCAATTCATGGACCCATATTCTTTCAGTTGGACAATCTACTTCCATAGTGATACTGCCTCAGAAACCCAAGGAAGGGTCGCTATGAGAAGGATCTGACTCAATGGCACATAACAACAACAGCAACAACATATTCTTTCTGTTGTTGTTGTTATGTGCCGTCGAGTCGGCCCTGACTCATAGCGACCCCTCCTTGGGTTTCCGAGGCAGTATCACTACGGAAGTAGGATTGCCCGACCTTCCTTCCGAGGAGTGGCTAGTGGGTTTGAACCACCAGCCGTCTGGTTAGCAAGCAAGTGTCTTAGCCACTATGCTACCAGAGCTCCCATATATTCTTTCTAGGGACTCAAATATCCCAGAGAGCCTTGAAGTCCTCCTCTGGAGTTTTTGTACCACCCTGTCAGGTAAAGTTATGGCAAACCAGAAAGATTGTATGAAATTTTTCTGAGCCAGCCTTGGAAGTGGCAAGAAACACTTCTGCCTACATTCTATTGGCCAGGTTTTGTAAGAGGTTCCCCTACAAATTTCAAGGGAAGCTTGGGAATGTAGTTTAGCTGTAAGTCCAGAAATAAAAAAGAAACAAGTTTGATGATCATTCTATTCAGTTCTCCCACACAGACTATAAGCAACTTGAAGACTTGGAAGTATGTTGTACTCAATAGTACAAGGAAGGTGGACTTTTCTGGAAAAAAACAAAAACAAACGAAAAAAAGAAAACCCACCTCAACAACATAAGACAAGGCCACTGAGTTATAAGAGAGAAAGCATCTCATGTATCAGGCACTGGTAAATAGTATTCAGTAGTTAAAGTATATATTGATTACCCTGATGATAATCCTATGGAGCTTTGGTTCCAGTATTATTGGGAAAAGGTCTCAGACTAGAGCCCAGGGATAAGAAATTTTATATTACTCTCAGACAGCGTAGGACATTCAATTTGCAATGGAACTGAAATTTCCTCCTTAAATTGAATGGGTTGGGTTTCTGCTTTTCTCTTTTACCAGTGGCCTGCCTGCTCTATGTGGAGGAAAGCAGAGTGAGGCAGCTTCTGCATTCTTTTGTTAAAGGTAGAAGAGAGTACTAGGAATGTCTCACAGTTGATTGATCAAACTGGTTTTCCTCAAAGGCTCATCTGACATACTAGTCTGTTGTTCCTCACTCAATCCTCTGCTTTCCCTAAATCCTTTACACTGATGGGCATTTTTGAGTTTGACAAATTGCACTGTCTGCATGGAGATAAATGAGAGCAGTCAGATTCTTATTTAAACCCAGCAAATCTGTGGTAACCAGACATGTGTTCAAAGAGACAGCAACACCTGGAGCCCACCAGAAAACTGATAGAAAAAGAGGAGGACTAAAGATGGATGCTAAAGCAAAGGACAGCCCAGAGGACTGTGAAAAATCATTCTTTTGGCAATATGGAGTAAGGGGCTAGATTAGTTCTGATATGCTAATTAATAAGACTTTCCAATAATAAGGGGAGGTTCATTTGGACTAAGTCTAGTTCCACATTGTTGTGAAAATGAATCTTATGGTTTTCTTTTCTTTTCTTTCTTTTTTACAGAACACAGGGAACTCTTAAATGTTCTCATTTCTCACATTTATTTGTTTAAGAGAGGGAGTTTGCTGACAGCACCCCCATTAAGATGACTCCCCTTATTTATCAATCCTGCCAACCTCCCTGACAGAAAGGGGTTTTGGTGCTTTTAAAAATAGGTTTTCTTCCTAACTGAAGCAAACCGTGGAGAGAGGGGAAAGAAAAGTGAAATGTGAAGCTTGTAGTGTGAAAGGCAGTTTCATTATTTGTCCTTTAGCTGCTCTTTTTCCCACTGAGGGAGTGTTTGGGTCTCTCCCCAATTTGCTAGAGATGAAAGCCCAGTTACCCAACCATAAAAGACAGAAAAGGACACAGGGAGGAGAGGATTTTTCCAAGTACTAATCCTTGGTCTTCAGATTGAAACAGGATCTGGAGACCAGTTGTGGTTGCTAACTATATGTGGGAAAGTTCCAAATTTAATTTTTCAGGCCTTGTGTCCCAGAAAGCTCTGTTGGATAGCTGAAGTCCCTGTGTGTGAAAATTGACATTATTTGTATAGATATTTTATTTTATCAAAGCTCCTTTTCATCTCTAATCCTGCTTATCTTGGGCAGTTTGCAATTCTGAGTCCAAATCTTCTTACTCCTTTTTTTCTACAAACCAGCAGAATCAAAGGCAGCTCCTTGTTCACCCCAACATCACTCAAGCCATCTTCATTGAAATGATTCTGAGAACACAGCCTTCACCTTGGGAGCATAGATTAATGGACTATAGATAAGTACCATAGGGTAGTAGAAATGGCACTGGGTCAGATAAGCTTTGGGAACCAGGGGATTGGGTCTGCCTTACATCTTTCTAGCTCTCTGGCCATGGAGAAAACATTTCAATAATTTGAACTTTAATTCCTGAATGGTAAAATATGGCTAAAGCAGTGAAGTCTTGTTTGATTACCCAATATCTCCTATTCCTTTCTGTTCCATGGATATGGGTCTACAAAAAATTTTTGATTCTAATAGTCATATGGAAAGAAAGATACTGGGATAATTTGTCAGCTTTTGGACAATTATGGTCTAAGTTTCCTCTTTTACAAAATGAGACCTACCTACCTTATAACATTGTTGTCAGAATCAAATGAGGTAAAATTTGAAAGGCTCTTATCACTATGCCAACCATATTGTCAAGTTTCAATATATATTAGATATTCTTATTATGCTACCTCATAGACGTAAGATGCAAACCTAGTTTTTCTTTGTGATTTTTTAATTGTGATTTGGGTGAAAGTTTACAAAGCAAATTCATTTTCTATTTAACAGTTCCCATACATTTATTTCATGATATTGATTGTAGTCCCCACAATGTAACAGTTCTCTTCCCTCTTCCTCCCTGTGGTAACTTTCCTAGTGTCCATCTTTCTATGCATTCCTGCCTTCTGAGCTTTCTCCTTGCACAAATGCGGCTCTTCTGATCTAGCATTGTTAATTGTTCTAAGGAGTGCACCTCCTTGGTATAATTTTTCACCATGTAGGCCTATATATTGTTTGGCTGATAGTTAAGCTTAGGGGATGAGTTCAATTCCAGTCCCAAGGGGTGACCAGGGGCCATAGTCTCAGAGGTTTCACCATGTCTATCAGAGTAGTAAGCCTGGTTATTTTTATGATTTTGAGTTTTCTTTACTATTCACAGTTTTCTGCTACTCTGTCCAGGATCTCCAAATTGATCCCTTTCTGAGTGGTAGCCAGACACCTTCTAGTTTTTCTAGGTTAAGGGTCATGAAGGCTGAGGCACTCCTGTAGTTTCTTGAATTAATTGTTTCCATGTGTGTTTGGTTTTATTCACGTTTTTGCTCCAGATGAGGAGAAACCAATAGTTGTATCTTAGATGCCTGCTTGAAAGTTTTAAGACTCCAGTCACTATTTACCAAAGTAGGATGTTGAGGTGCAGTAAATTACATGATGTGGCTTTTCTAGCAATAGTCTTTGTAACTCCCACTTTGCTGTGAGCAACTGAGTACCTTGTTAAAATCATCCACTTGGGGCAGCACGAAGTAATCTGGGAAGTTTGCTTTCTCTCAGGTGTGTAGAATCCTGATGTTGGGATTGGTTAGTTTTGCCACTCTGCCAGACAAGCTCTGGTAGCATAGTGCCTAAGGCACTTGACCGCTAACCAGAAGGCTGGCGGTTCAAACCCACCAGCCACTCCTCAGAAGGAAGATGGGGCAATCTACTTCCGTAGTTATACTGCCTCAGAAACCCAAGGAGGGGTCACTATGAGTCGGGTCCGACTCGATGGTATATAACAACAACACAACAACAACAGAGACAGAAAGGATTATCTCTGACTACTGTCAGAGAGAGACATGCTGTTGAAAGAGACTGCTGGCTGAAAGAGACTGAGTGCATTCCTGAACTTGAATTGTAGACTGTTGCTTCCATAATAAACCTCATAATCTGTGAGTTCTGCAGCAAATTATCAAACCTGGCAGAGAGGTGATGGGTGCCACGAGAGGGATAGTTGATGTAAAGGTTAGTAGTTAATGTCAAGGTTGGTAAGAGGGCTGGAGGGTAGCAGCAGGTCTGACCTCAAAGGAACAGGCCTTGAACTGCTGATGGGGATTCTGTCCTCCTGTGTAGTTAGAAGAGATCCCTGCCTTTTTAGTAGTTGGTGTCAGAAGTGGTATTTGTTGCAGTGTCCTCAGACTCTTAGAAGCATGGGACTTTGTAAAAGGATGAAGGAAGGGGTCTGGGAAATGAAACTTATATTATTATTTTCATTGGTTTTACCTATTAAAGGTAATAATTGATCCAGAGGCTTTTGGTTATACCCAGCCAAAGACCCAAGGTCATATACATAGAATGGGAAGATTATGAAGGTGAAGAGATGAAACTGGAATATCTTAAATAAGCTTGTGTGTTTCAAATTATGTGTTTATCTAAATATATTATGGGTTGAGGGAGTTCAAAATGGAGTCAAGCCAGTGAGCAGCACGCTTTATCCCTCTGGCATCGAAGGTGTCGAATAACTAGCAACAACAGTTTAAATTAGGAATTTCACTGCTCTGAACAGCTCACAGATTCAGAGTACATCAAACATGCAAGAGCAGAATTAAAGGAAAGGCACAGAGAGATTATTTGGGAAAGAGCTACTGGAGGAGGACGGACGGACGGGCACCCAAGAGAGGCATTAGAAACTCTTCTGGAGCAGTCACTGTGCGCTGGGCTAGGGCACCTGCCTGAGATTCCCGAGCCAAAAGGGAGGACGTCTTATAAGAGCTTACCAACGACCATTCTAATATTCCGGTGGAAAGTGGCAGAGACCTGCCTCCAGGAGCTCATCTTGATTTTTTGGAGGTAATTTAGGTCTCCTGGGGGCTGGTTGTGGGCACGGACACCTCTGCTGAGATTTGGAGGAAAACTTACTATTGCAACAGGAAGGGTAGCTCCCTTCCCTCCCAGTGGGTCACAGAGTAGACTGGGGTCAGACTGGGAGATTTCATATTTTCTTTGTCACAGAGATCGGGACTACAGGTCACTAGCAGGTACTCCCCTGACCCACAGCTCAAACAGCACGCATCTTTGGCGCTGCAGCTGGGCGGTATCACAAACTCCAGAGCTGGCCATTAGCTATCTGGCAGGATTATGTCAGCACCATGGACAGAAGGAACAGGGAGAGGGAAGAAACCTCACTCCCGGGATTTTTGCTTTGGCGTCATTCTTTAGCGCTGTGGGGGGAGGCAGGATCTCTGAGTGTGCCTGAAATTGGTGGAAATTTGTGACACTCTAACAATAAGAATCTTTCCTGAATTGAGCTGCAGTCTTGTAAGTAAATACATCATCAAAAATAGCCTGCTCAAAACCCTAGAAACGGGCCCTAGTAACACCAAGCTTTCCTTCTTCCGCTCCCACCTGCTCTGCCAATATATTCTCTCACTCAATAGAAGAAAACATGTTCATCCAATTATTATAAAACCTTCCGCTTCGAACTCTAAACCCTCTTTACAACAAACTGAAACACATATCCATGCTACACACAGGGATTCTACCACCACAAAGAAAACAGCAGAGTGACCCAACACACTTGCATCAATTAAGAAAACAAAACAAACAAACAAACAAACAAACAAAAACAGCTTCACCTTTTCAAACTATTAAGCCATAAAACCAAGACAAAACAAGTCAACACGTAACCAGCAGCTAGTGACAACCTAAAGAGACAGTGCTCTACCAGATTCCAGGGACTTAAGAAGAGGTTCTGCTTTCCAGTAACCCGAACAACTCTCCAGGAGTGCACTGCATGACTGAAGGAGTCCTAGTCTACAGTTTCCTTTTTTTTTTTCTCTCTCTCTTCCTTCTCTCATGGTTAACCCCATCCCTTCTTAGTTTGTTTGTTTTGTTTTGTTCTGTTCTGTTTTTGCCTTTATTTTCTTTTATATTGTTGGTGTGTTTCTTTGTTTGTTTTCTTTATTCATTACTCTCCTTATCTACCTTTTTACTCTCAGTGACCTATCCCCAGATACCGCAGATTTATCTCTTTTCTTCCTCTTTCCCCCCCTTTTTTTTTCTTTTTTTGGGTTACTGGTCCTGTGTGATTTCAGGGTGTATTTTTTGTACATGTGCTTATAGTTTTTTCAGTGGTTATTCAATTGTAATTTTTACCTAACTGACTGGGAGACAGCAACAGTCTTCATAAGATACAAGTAAACCCACACCTCCTGCAACTTCACTTACTGAGCAAGAGCCAGCACCTCTTTCTCCACCAATGGGCCAACAATAAAAAACCACCAAGAAGAGCCTGAGTCACCCTTGGCTGCTCTTCACAAACAGTTAACAGATATCTTAATACAATACCAAAATGCCTCAGAAACAACAAACCATCACAGTGCACACAAAGAAGCAAGATAAAGTGGTAGA
>NW_006921682.1:1627720-1628735 GCF_000298275.1 Orycteropus afer afer | reverse complement strand
TCAAAACAAAATGAAGAAAGCCTAAAGTTCATGTGGGATACCATCAAAAGAAATAATCTATGTGTCATTGGAATTCCAGAACAGGAAGAGAAAAATAAAACCACTGAGAAAATCACCCAAGATTTGCTGGAGGAGAACTTCCCTGGAACGATGAAAGATGAGAACATATCCATTCATGAAGTCCAACTAACCCCAAACAGGATAGATGCCAAAAGAAAATCACCAAGACATATCATCATCAAACTCACCAAAACCAAGGACAAAGACAGAATTCTGAGAGCAGCACGGGGGAAACAAAAAGTTACATACAAAGGTCAGCCAATAAGAATAAGCTCTGATTTCTCAGCAGAGACCATGCAAGAGAGAAGACAATGGGATAGTATATATAAAACCCTGAAAGAGAAAAATTTTCAGCCAAGAATTATATACCTGGCTAAACTGTCCCTCAAATATGATGGTGAAATTAGGAGATTTCCAGATAAACAGAAACTAAGGGAATTTGTTAAAACCAGACCAGTCTTACAAGATACACTAAAGGGAGTACTTTGAACAGAGAACCAAAAATAGCAAATAACAACCAACCATTAATACACAAGATGACATATCACAGAAACCACAGCTATAGACATATCAAAAGCAAAATGAGCTTACAAGTTTGTAAACAGGGAACAAGACACATCAATTGGCAAATGAGGACAACTACAAACAAAAAGAGGGAAAAGACTGTATAGTTACAGAATTTCTAAATGGTGAGGAAGTTAAGAGAGTTGCAAGACAGAATGGACTGTTCTACACTTAGGGGGAAAATTATAAATCATAGGGTAACCTCAAAGAAAAATGGTAAACCTTCATATCACAATAAAAAAGAGGACAAGCACAAATACTCAGCAAATATTAAATCAACAGCAACAAAGGAAATGATAACAGGATTCTTAAACATAATGAGCTCAGCACAGAAAATAATATGGAACAAAGAAACCAGGGACACCATGAAAAAACACATATCAAAATGACA
>NW_006921682.1:1617645-1618366 GCF_000298275.1 Orycteropus afer afer | reverse complement strand
CCTATAGGACAGACTGTTTCAAAATTAAAGAGATAAAAATTCACTCCAAGGTAACCACAGAGAAAAATAACAATCCCCCAAGCAATCCCAGAAGAAAAGGAAAACATATGGGCTTAGTAAGCCAAAACCAACAATAAAGAAGAAAAGAGAGGAAACATTTGATAACAAAATGAACTCAGCACAGAAAAGTATTTGGACCAAGGAAATCACCAACAGCACAACAAAAACCACAATAGAATGACAGCAGTCAATTCATACCTATCACTAATTATACTCAATGTAAATGGACTAAATGAACCACTCAAAAGAGAGAGTGGAATACTAGATAAGAAAAGAAGACCCATCAATATGCTGCCTACAAGACACCCACCTTAGACACAAAGATAAAAATCAATTAAAAGTTAAGGGGTGGAAAAAATTATACCAAGCCAATGGCAGCCAAATAAAGCAGGAGTGACAATATTAATTTCTGATAAAATAGATCTCAAGGTGAAAAATAGCATAAAGGACAAAGAAGGACACTATATGATGCTAAAAGTGTCAATTGACCAAGAAGACATTACCATAATAAATATCTATGCACCTAATGAGTGTGCTTCAAAATACGTGGAGCAAATATTAACTGAATTAAGAGGAAAAATTGAAAACACTACAATAGTAGTAGGGGAATTAACACACCACTTTCAAAGAGGGGCAGATGAACTAGAAAAACAAAACAAAA
>NW_006921682.1:1614594-1617330 GCF_000298275.1 Orycteropus afer afer | reverse complement strand
ACAATACTATAAAATTAGAAACCAATAATTAAGGATCAAGGAAAAAATATCAAACATGGAAGTTGAATAATACATTGCTCAAAAACTACTGGGTAATAGAAGAAATAAAGTGTGAAAATAAAAAAAAAAAATCCTAGAAACAAACAAGAATGAAAATACATCTTATCAAACCTATGAGACACAACAAAAGCAGTACTCAGAGTTCAATTTAGAGCAATAAATGTACACATCAAAAAAGAAGAAAGAAATAAAATCCACACTCTAACTCAACAACTCCAACAATTAGAAAAAGTGCAACAAACGAATCCTACAGTATCTAGAAGTTAGTGAATAATAAAGATCAGAGGAGAAATAAAACAAAAAACAAAAACACAATAGAGAAAATCAACAAAACAAGAAGCTGGTTCTTTGAAAAGATTAAGAAAATTGATAAACCACTGGGAAATCTAACAAAAGAAAACAAAGAGAAGATGCAAATAAAAAGAATAATAAAGGAAACAGGTGACATCACAACAGAGCCAACTGAAATAAAATAAATATTGACAGAATATTAAGAAGAACTGTACTCCAACAGATTCAAGAACCTAGAAAAGATGGAGACGTTTCTAGAAACAAAAGACCTACTTAAACTACCCCAGTAGGAGGTAGAATACTTAACAGACCCTTAACAAAGGAAGAAATTGAGCAGGTCAATTAAAAAAAAAAAAAAGAGCCTTCCCATAAAAAAATGTCCTGGCCCTGATGGCTTCTCTGGAGAATTTTACTAAACATTCAGGGAAGAGTTGACACCTGTACTACTTAAACAATTCTGGAACACAGAAAAAGATGGAATACTTTCAAATTCATTTTATGAAGCAAGCTTAACAATGATACCCAAAACAGGGAAAGATACCACTAAAAAGGAAAACTACAGACCAATATCCCTCATGAATATAGAAACAGAAATTTTCAACAAAATCCTAACCAACACAATCCAAAACATATTAAAAAAAAAGAACGAAAGAAAAGAAAAGAAAGAAAGAAACAAAGCCTCCAGACCAAGTGGGATTCATACCTGGTATGCAAGGATGGTTCAAAATCAGAAAACCAATCAATGTAATCCACCACACAAGCAAAACAAAAGAAAAGAACCATATGATCATATCAATCAGTGCAGAAAAAGACACCTGTTCCTGTTCAGAACTCTTAGCAAAGTAGGGATAGAAGGAAAATTCCTCAACATAATAAAGGACATATATGCAAAAGTAACAGCCAAGATTATTGTTAACGGAGATAAGACTCAAATTGCCTTACGAATGAGAAGCAGACAAGGATGCCACCTATCACCACTTCTATTTAACATTGTATTGGAAGTCCTACCCAAGGCAATAAGGCAAGAAAGAGAAAGAAAAGGCATCCAAAATGACAAAGAAAAAGTAAAGCTGCCTCTGTTTGCAGATGATGTGATCCTTTACATAGAAAACCCAAGAGACTCAAAAAAAAAAAAAAAAAAACTTTTGGAACTAATAGAGAGGTTCATCAAAGTGGCAGGATACAAGGTCAGATACAAAGATCAGTTGGATTCCTCTACATCAAGAAAGAGTCCTCTGACAAAGAAATAAGGGAAAGAATACCATTTACAATAGCTACCAAAAAGATAAAATATCTAGGAATAAATCTTACCAGAGACACAAAAGATGTATACAAAGAAAACTATAAAACATTACTACAAGAAAGTACAACGGATCTACATAAATGGAAGAACCTGCCTTGTTCATGGATAAGAAGACTGAATATTGTGAAAATGTGAATACTACCCAAAGAAATCTACAGATTCAATACAGTCCTGATCCAGATACCATCAACATTTTTTTTAGGATATGGAACAACCAATAAATAACTTCATATGGAAAGGAAAGAGACTTTGGATAAGCAAAGCACTACTAAAGAATAAGAACAAAGTGGGAAGTCTCATACTCTCAGATCTCAAAACCTACTATACAGCCACAGTAGTTAAAAAAAAGCATGGTATTGATACAATGATAGACAAATAGAACAATAAAACAGAATCAAAAACCCAGAAATAGACCCATCCACCTATGGACAGCTGATCTTTGAGAAAGGCCCAAAAGTCATTAAATGGAGATAAGATAGCCTTTTTAACAGATGGTGCTGGCAAATTTGGATATCCACCTGCAGAAAAATGAAACAATACCCATAGCTCACCCCACACACAAAAACAAACTCAAGTTGGGTCAAAAGCTTAAATGTAAAACCAAAAAGCTATAAAGGCAGTCAAAGATAAAATAGGAACAAATCTAGGGACCCTAATTCTGGCATAAATAGACTATTAAGCATAATCCAGAATGCACAAGAGGTGGAAGAGAAGCTAGATGACTGGGACCTTTAAAAATTAAATTCTCATGTGCATTGAAGGAGTTCTCCGACAGGGTAAAAAGGGAACATACAGATTGGGAGAAAATATTTGCCTATGATGTATCTGATAGAGGACTTATCTCCAAAATCTACAGAAAACTTCAACATCTCAATGCCAAAAAGACAAACAATCCAATTCAAAAATGAGCAAGAGACATGAACAGACACTTCACTAAAGGTGATATGCTAGTGGTCAACAAATACATGAGGAATTGCTCATAATAATTAGCCATTGTTGTTGTTGTTGTTATGTGCCGTCGAGTCGGCCCCGACTCATAGCGACCCCTCCTTGGGTTTCCGAGGCAGTATCACTACGGAAGT
>NW_006921682.1:1608421-1612479 GCF_000298275.1 Orycteropus afer afer | reverse complement strand
GCATCAAGAAAGGAAGAGGGATGGGGGGTTAAAGAGAAGGGAGAGGAGGACAATAGATTAGGGTTGGGTATGGTAATTGGGTAGTGAAATCAAATGTGCATGAACTGTTGAATGTAAAACAAATTCTGCTCTGTAAATTTGCATCCAAAACACAATATTAAACAAACAAATAAATAAATAACAGGATTGAATGTTTTCTTACCTACTTGTACATTAGAAATGATTGTGGGGTATGGATAACAGAGAATGTGTAAGTGTTTCTTCAGCTAATACTTGATTGGATATCTTAAAAGAGGAAACAGAATTTACCCACAAGAAACACAGGCTTTTGTTTCAAGCCCTGTGTGTACAGTATGGGTGCTCTGGTGGTGTAGTGCCTAAGACATTAGACTGCTAACCAGAGGGTGGCAGTTCAAATCCACCAGCCACTTCTCAGAAGGAAGGTTGGACAATCTACTTCTGTAGTGATGCCACCTTGGAAACCCAAGGAAGGGTCGTTATGAGTCAGATCCGACTTGATGGCAGTATTTTTTTTTTTTTTTTTTTTTGTGAAGAGTATGGGGGCTTAGGTAGAAAACCTGAGCCCCACCCAGAACTACTGAGAGAACAGAAGATCTGCATTTGAAGACAGGACCTACAGAGAGAAAAATGACTGGCCTTTTGAATTTCAAGCAAGCCGATTGGTTTTGGGTACATCAAGGCAGGAAAGTCATGGCCCATGAGAGAAACCACTTCCACGACTGGAAGTAAAAGGAATCTGGTGAGTAGATGACCTTGTATGTTGCTCACTTTTGACCACCTAGGTCTACTTGAAGAGTGGGAATGGGAAAGTCCAGCAATGAAGAAATGGGGTGAGTTTGATATTCTTTGACCTAGGCCACAGAAACTAGGGGTGAGAGGAAGGGCTGGCTGGTATGAAGTGCTACAAGTTGTGTGGAACTAGTCTGTGAGGACTAAAAATGATAGAGAGAAGGTGCTGGCTGATCTGATGTAAATGGAAGACTGTGATTTCCAAAACTTGGCAGCTGGTACCCATGACCTACCTGGGATGGCTAGGGCTGAGCTGACCAGAACCTGAACAAATGAAGAGGAAGATGTTTGACACTGAGGTAGTGTTAAGTTACTGTATTTTAATGGCTTGTAATGGACTAGATTTTGCTTATTTATGGATGCAGATGTCCAAAGTTCCAAGCAGAACAGAAGATTCTTCAGACAGAAAGGAACATGCTTGTCTCCTCAAAGTACTGGTGTGACAAGAATGGGCAAATTAGAAATTTGCTCTCTAAAAAGGGGGGAGATAAAGGCATGAAGTCACTGGCTTACACTCTTTCATGGGTGTGATCATTCCTAAACTGATGGTGAAGGGGATGTTAATTTCTGAAGTATAAAAAGATAATGGCTAGAAGAGCCAGGAGGTGGCTTGTGGTGTAGTAAATTACATGGTATGGCTTTTCTAGCTATAGTCTTTGTAACTCCCACTTTGCCATGAGCAACTGAGTAGCTGCTTTTTAAAGTCATCCACCTGTGGCAGCACAAAGTAATCTTCTGGGAAGTTCATTCTGTCAGTTGTGTAGAATTCTGATGCTGGGGTTGGTTAGTTCTGCCTCTCTGCCAGGCTTAAAATGAGCGATCCTAGAAGCAGAAAGGATTATCTCTGACTGCCAGATGAAGGAGATGCACTGCTGAGAGAGACATGCTGCTAAGAGGATGACAGAGATACACTGCTGAGAGAGAGATACTGAGAGAGACTGCCAGCTGAGAGAGACTGAACGTGTTTCTGAACTTGAATTGTAGCCTGTTACTTCCCTAATAAACCCCATAATCTATGAGTTCTGTGGTCACTGCAGTGGATTATCAAAGCCAATAGAGAGGTTGTAGGTACCATGAGAGGGACGATTGGCGTAAATGTTGGTAAGAGGGCTGGAGGGTGGCAGCATGTCTGGCCTCATTGGAGCAGCCCTTGGGCCACTGATGGTGATTCTGTCCTCTTGTGTAGCTAGAGGATGTCAAAAGATGCCATCTCCGTGCCCCTTTAGCAGATGTAAAACAGTATTTTTCTGTCTATATTATGCCATTTGAGCTTGATGCTCCCTGCGACCATGGTCTCAAGCCTACAGGCCCAGTGACTCACTCCCTCAGTGTGTTTGGTTGTGGCTTAGAAGTTATCATATGGTCATGGGTATATTCCTATTCACCTACCCATATCTGATCAACTTGCCTGTTTACCTATGTGTCCAACTTGCAGATTAATGTTTGTTGTTACTGATAATGTAAGATTGTGTGTGTAATGTATTTACCTTTGTTGTCTATACCTCTTGTACACCTCTATGTGTCTTCCTTTTCCTTAGTGATATTGTGCTGGTCACCTGCTTTTGATGTATTGCCTTTCTCTTCATTCAAATCAATATGTGTCTCTTACCTAGCTATCAATTTTCCTTCCCCTCCTCTCCTATCCCTGGTAATCAACAAAGAAAGTTTCCCTCCATGTAGAAACCTTCCTTTTCTTCATAATAGTGAACTCATGCAATATCTGTCTTTCTTTCATTGACTTATTTCACTCAGCATAATAGCAGATGCTAGTTTTGAGGTATAACATCAATCTTGTCTTGTTTGTAAATAAAGTCTATGTCATTGTGTGTCCTGGATTTCACAGCAAAAATTTGGTCACATGAAAGAAGGGGATACACTTTGAACTCAGAGAATATCTCATATCTTGGCGAACCATCGCCATTCAGAGCTAGCTAGTGACAAACCTGTGAGTAGGGGCTGCAATTTTTAATTTGATGTGTTACAGTTCTTAATGCAGAGCCCAGAGACCTAGCTATAAAACTGGCAATGTAAGAAAAGGAACATTTAGTCTCCTCTGATAATATCTGTAGTATCCATGGGGAACTGAGGGAACCTTGAATGGTTCACAATTTGAGGAAACTTTGCATTGAAACACTGGGGCTAGCTTTATTATGGGTGCTTCAACCAAATAAATTTTGCTAACCAGTCCCATGAAGAAACATGCAGCATCTCAGACAAAAGTATTACCATTTCATTTGGGTCTATTTTTAAAAATAACAGATCTGGGAGCAAGAAGATTATTATTCCACATATACCGTGTGCCAGACACTTAGCACAGGTAACCACACACGTCTCACAATGGTTCATTAACCAGTTTAACAGATCAAGAGACTTACTAATGCCTCACAAGTGTTAAGACAGTAAAACAGTTAAACACAATCCTGTTCTTAATTGCCTAATGCTGCCCTTCCCAAGGAAATCAAATTCCCTTCCAGGTTGGTGGTTTAGTGATAGAATTCTTGCCTGCCATGTGGAAGACCTGGGTTCAATTCTGGCTAATGTGTTTCACACAGATCTCCCACCCATCTATCAGTGGGGACTTGTGTGTTCCTATGTGGATGCATAGGTTTCAGCAAAGTTTTAGTCTGATCTTGTTGTGTATGGGGACTCCATAAGTCAAGGGCTGACTTAATGACAGCTAACAACAATATACCAAATAAAGAGAATAGGATACAGCATACTTTTTACCTTGCATTACAGATAAAAATTTGATTAGGTTGTCGATTAATCATTTAGTAAATCCTCTTGTTTTCAGAAGGAGCCTGGTGGCAGATAACTGACACAGACTCCTCAGGGCTTTTCATGTTTTGCATTCTGACAAAGCCTGCTTATCTCACAATCCCCCTATTCTTTAAAGTGGTCTAAACCCACAGAGAAATGATACAAATGAAAAAAAATTAGCATATTTTCCTTCATGTGTAGGTGGATGCATATGTAAATGTATATTCTGTTGATCTCAATGTGTGTTAACACAGGAGTATGTGGGGGAGTGATGGATGAAAGAGAAACAGTTACTGCAATTTAATTAATTCTACTGACATTGGTATACCTTTAAATAAAAGTAAGAATTAAGATTGAAGCAACCTAGAAATCTCCATGACTGCTATTGATCTTACTTTTCTATTTAGTAAATATAGAACTACAAATTAACAAAACGAACCAAGTCTAGTTTATTGATGATCAAATCTCCAAGGAAGTTTAAAGAATAA
>NW_006921682.1:1595885-1608321 GCF_000298275.1 Orycteropus afer afer | reverse complement strand
GATGAGCAAACCTGCAATATCTGGCGATAGGGCACTAAGAAGAAAAAAAAAAAAAAAAAAAAAAAGGATCTCTCAGTCCCTGTTCCCCTGTGCATAAAAAGGAACAATGCATTTCAGCTCAAGGAAAAGGAGGGAGATTGTGTTGTGGGAGTTACCTATTTGGCTCCATATATCTCTGTCATGTCACCATTGCTAATTAGCAGAAATGTTTCTCCTGACAGCCACTATTAGAGGTAGTTTTATCCACAAAAGTACTGAAGAATGAAACCTTAAACAATGTGGAAGGACAAGAAAGCTGGGTCAACTTGTCGTGCTTTGTTTGAGTTGTCTGCATATGTGCATGAAGCTCTGGAAGCTAATTAATACTCTCAGAAAAAATGTTTAGTTTTCAAATGGATTTTTCTAGTGGTCCAAGGAGATGAGAGATTTGTGTATAGCCATTCTCTATGCCACTAAATAATCTGAGTCACCTTGGGAAAGTCACACAACTTTTTTTTGAACTTCACTCCTAATTTTGAAAGTTAGAAGGCAGGATTGAAACATTTCTAAAGCCTCTCTCAATTCTATATTCCATAATTCTTTTTTCTCTAGGCAATGATTCCCAAGAATGCAGAGTTTCATTGTCATGACTTAAGAAGGGGGTGCATTGAGGATTTCTACTGGCGTCCTATGAGTAGAGGCAGAGGTAGAAATACTGTTAATATCCTACAATGCAAAGAGCAAGCTCCTGCAACAATTAATTATCTGGTGCAAAATACCAACAGTGATGAGGCTGAGGAACTCTTCTTTAGGAATACAAATAGTGCATTTATATCCTTGATCCCAATGCAATTCTAATTTATCCTTGGAAAATTAAAACTTATTCTATTTCCTGATAATTCCTATCAACATTTTATACTGTCTTCATATGCTAAAATTAAATCCCAAGATAGATGGAATGTGTGATGGTTAATTTTACATGTCAGCTTGGCTAGTCCAGGGTGTCCAGTTGTTTGATAAAGGAGTAGTCTAGTTTCTGCTATAAAGTAGTTATACACAATTAGATCAGTTTGCCTCAAGTAAAGGAGATTACCTTCCATAATGTGAGCAGGACTCAATCAATTGAAAGCCCTGAAGGGAGGGGGAAGGGGAAGTTTTCCTATCATATGTTCTATCTCCAGACCATAAATAGACATTTTGCTAGAACACTCTTACTCTTCCTGTCATATGACCTATGGATTTTGGGACACAAGCCTATAAGCATCTCCAGCCTGTCACCTGATTTATGCATTTTGAACTTGCCAACCCCACACAATCACATGAGCCAATACTTTGAAGGAAATCTTTCTCTGTCTCTAAATATATACAAGCTGGAATGTTCATTAGAAGTGAGAAATGGCCAGACTTCATCTCTTGTGTCTTATCAGGAGGGACCAGTTCTTGGGGAAGAATATCATGTTTGGTAAAGTAGAAGGTCATTGAAAATGAGGATGCCCCGCAGTGAGATGAATTGACACAGTGGTTCAAACCTAGCAGTGATTGTGAGGATGGCACAGGAACAGGCAGTGTTTCATTCTGTTGTACATAGGATCACTGTGAGTCAAAACTGACTTGACATCACCTAACAACAGCAGGAATTCTGGTAGCATAGTGCCTAAGGCATTTGACTGCTAACCAGAAGCCTGACGGTTCAAACCCACCAGCCACTCCTTGGAAGGAAGGTTGGGCAATCCATTTCCATAATGATACCACCTCAGAAACCCAAGGAGGGGCTGCTATGAGTTGGATCTGACTTGATGCAGTGAGTTTGGTTTGGTTTGGAACAACAACAACAAATATATACAGGAAGTCCCTGACTTACAACGTGGTTCCATTCTGGCAACTAGTTATAAGAACTTTCTGATATAAGTTGAATACCTTTTTTCCTTTAGTTTTCATTATCATTGCCTTTTATTATCAGTATCTTTATAAATCTGATCTTTGAACGTCTGTGAGTGAACATCTGAGAATGATAATACCAGCAAATTGTACATTGCAACATTATAGTGTGTATTACTAACAGTAAGATGTACAGGAAAAAAAAAAAAAAGATGATGGCCATGTGTTAGATTGGGTTTTCTAGAGGAACAAAACCAGTAAAGCTTATATATATATATATATGTATAGAGAGATAAATTTTATCTTAGGAAAATGGCTCACACACTTATAGAAGCTGGCAAGCCCAAAGTTCCTGGATCAAACATCAAGCTGAGACTTTTCCACTTCAAGCTGGAGGCTTTTCCTGACTCTTGCAGCTGCAGGGGCTGAACAGCTCAAGGCTGGCAGGCAGTACACTGGCTGTTGACTCCAACGAATGACGAATCCAAGATCTCCAGGCTGAATGGTGAATTCTTCACTCATGGACAGTTGTAGGCAGCACAACAGAATCCTGATCCATAGAAGAATATCTCTTTTCCCAGGATGTCCATAGATATACTGGAAATAGGCCATATCCCTAGGGAAACTCCCTTTTAACAGATTGGCTGCTCAAAATATAATCATCTGATCCCATCATGGGAATAACCACATCACAACTGCTTAAACCACACAGAATTGTGGTCCAGCCAAGTTGACACACAGCTCCAACTATCACAGGCCATAAGTGTGGTTCATCATAAATCCAATTTGTTGGGACTACCTGAATATATATATATATATATTCCTTGAAGGATATTCCTTGAAGATGTAAATATAGTGCTCAGGCCTAGGAGAGAGGCCATGCAAGAGCCTAAATAGTTTAAGGTAGGGCTAGATAAAAAAAATATTTCTAATTATCTCTTGTATACAGGGCTGTCTGTCCCTGACTCAAAGTATCAGATGAAAGGGGTAAAAGATAAAAACTAGTTCTCCAACCTGCTAGTAAATAGGTTCTGTTCTATTTCAGCTGTTTATCAAAATCTGATAATCAGTCACCCCTTTCAGTCAAAGGAAGAGTATCAATATTTTATGACTGCTATAACTAATTACTACAGACTTTGTGGCTTAAAGCAAAATAGATTTATTATCTTAAATTTCTATAAGTTAGAAGAACAACATGGTTCCATACGACTAAAGTTGAAATATTTCAGGGTTCTGTTCTTTTCTAGTGGCTCCATGGGAGAATCTACCTCCTTGCCTTTTCTAGCTTTTAGAGACCACTCACATTCATTGGTTCTGGCACCTTCCTCCATCTACAAAGCCAACAACATTGCATGTCTCTGATCACTTTTCTATAATTATATCTTCCTTTGATTCTGACCTCAGGCAGGAAAGGTGTTTTTAAAACATTCATGTGACTATATAAAGAAGTTCTGATAGCATAGTGGGTAAGGCATTTTGCTGCTGACCTGAAGGTCAGTGATTCAAACTCCCCAGCTGCTCCATGGGAGGAAGATGAGGCAATCTATTTCTATAAAGATTTACAGCCTTCGACACCCAATAGTGGACACCATGATTCAGAATCAACTTGATGGCAGTGGGTTTGGTTTGATAATTAAATTGACTCCACCAAGATAATCCAGAATAATCTCTCTATCTCAAGGTCTTTAACCTTAATAATAACTACAAAGTCCCTTTTGCTATGTAATGTAATTTATTCATAAATCAAGGGATAAGAATGTGGACATCTTTGGGGATTATTCTTCTGTCTACCACAGCATGATTGTTTATGTATTGAAACTTGTGGTATGATATCCAGATCCCCCTTCAGAATCAAGGTAGTCATTTCCTCAGGTGGCAGATGTGTTGGCAGATGGTGACTCGAGCTCAGTTGTTCCCTGAGAATTGTCCTCAACTAAAGAGAATAGCCACCCCCAAGTTCAAGTCACCTTCCCAGAGGCAGCTTGCATCCAATGACTGGTTGGTATGAGGATATAAAACTATTGATCCCTTCTCTCAAGATAAGACAACTCTGAAGGGCTATTCTGGCTCTAGAGTTCACCATAGGATTGACTGAACCTTTTACTGTGATTGCATCAGAGTTGGGCTCTTCTCTCTGCCCAGTCCTCCTTCCTGTATCTGCTTTTGTCCTTAGGACACTCCCCAGTAAGCAAATCTTCATCTCAGAGTCTGTTCCTGGACTGCTGATGCCAAGAGTAATCTATGGAGTCTATGATTTTGGAACAAACAATGAAGACCCAATCACTGCTGGAAGGTGTGCATGAATAGCTTCTGACATGTTGTAGTAATGTGGTGTTAAAACTTCCCCCAGTTGTGAAATATGATGGGATACTGCTGGAAGAGAAAGTACTACTGGGGGAAAGCATTTGAGATGTTTGGAATTTTTAGGAGAGGGATGATATTATAAAGACTTTACAATTGTTGGGGTGAAAATATGTATTGAAAAGTATAATAAAGGGCTGGGGTGATTAATCACCAATTAAAGGCTAAGTGTGAAAGTCAGAGGGTCTGTTCTCCAGCATATTAAGACTCTTGTGCTGCAGCCTAGACAGTTGAAAACCTGGAGATCATGCCCAGGATTTAATGATAAGAGTGGCAGAACTCCACAGAAGGTTGAATTTTCAGTCTTTATTAGACCTGGAATGAGGACATCTGAGTTGACACATTTGAAACTCTAAAAATTTCCAGATATCTCTGAAATCTCTGGACCTACAGAAATGACCCATTTCTCCTTGTTAAAGACTAATGTTCTCCCTTTGCTTGAAGATAATGCAGAGGTCTTTGTCTTAAAAAACACATCCGTCCCTCTTAGGATCTACCATCTCCTTCTATCCTGGTCACAAAACCAATAACTATAGTTAAGTCACAGCTTAATTTAGCTAAGGAAGTTCTGGCCCTATAAAGTCTGATGAGAAGCTAGTCAACATAGACTGGTATAACCTGGGACAGTAGGTATGGGGTTGTATCCCGAGAAATTGAATCAGGCAGAAAATAAAATATCGGGATGGATAAGGGAGAACTAATCAATGGAAGCATGCTTGTTATATAAGACTTAACAAACCTGCAAGGACTTTCTCATTGCTGTCAAGTCATATCTGACTCATAGCAACCCCTCCTTGAGTTCCCGAGACAGTATCACTACCGAAGTAGATTGCCCAAGTTTCCTTCTGAGAAGTGGCTGGTGGGTTTGAACCACCAGCCTTCTGGTTAGCAGTCAAATGCCTTAGGCACTATCCCACCAGAGACTTTAGGTGATATTAATATGCTACTAGGTTGGTGTATTGCTAGAATCTTGGAGCAAGGGATATCCTATACTAAATGAACTAGAAATGTCAGAGCTGGTAAAGAAGACAGTCCCAGTACTTATCAATGGACTCAGAGAATTTTTAATGTTAGGTTGGATATAGAATGCAATCACCAATTGACTATATTCCATGGAAGGGTCCAGAAGACACTCCATTCAACAAAGCAATAAGGAATTCACTGGTGAGATGGCTGTCAGATTTGCTGAGAAGCTAAGTTTGGCTCTCCTTTGTTGGCCAGGACTGATTGTAAAGGATTCTGTTACAGAATTAGGCTTCTGAAGAGAAAAGGATATGATACGTCTTAAAATAATAGAATCCAGGTGAGAGTGCTTAACTGTCAGAAACAAGATGAGTACAATAATCATAATAAGTGGCAAAGTTGGATGGCAGCTGGGAGGCTTGTCTTACTGAGAAAGAGGGAGGTGGTTTTTTTACAAAAATTCCTAGAAGAAGATAAATTGGCAGCCAACAAAAGTAGTGTTCAATCTATATAAATGAAAGAAATCAAGGATAGATGACTAAGAGATAGATGACTAAGAGATAGATGGAAGACAGGTGTCCCCAATAAGAAGTCATGATCTTTTAACAGATTTTTAGATGTGAGCAAGTTTTATGATCCAGTAACCACTGACTTACTGGGAGCACTGGTAACCTAGTACCTAAGGCACTTGACTGTTAACCAGAAGGCTGGCAGTTCAAACCACCAGCCACTCCTCAGAAAGAAGGTTGGGTAATCTACTTCCATGGTGATACCACCTCAGAAACCCAAGAAGGGGTTGCTATGAGTCGGGTCTGACTCCACAGCACATAACAACAAAAACAACAACAACAACCATTGACTAATGATAAGGCCAGTTCTCCAATAAGAAGGATCCATCAACACCACAGTAATTATACATACTAATAATCCTACCATCACTTTCCCTATTGGGTCTATGATCCCTTACTTGGATAATACTATAGAAAAGGGGACACTCAAACATTTCAAGGATCCAAGTTAATGTAGATACCTGGGAACACAAAGTGTCATCATGGGCACCTATTGCAGAGGAATGTGAAGAATATGTAATAAATGGCATTCTCATGAAGGTCTGACTCACAAGGAGCCACCCACTGGTCATTTCTCTGGTCCTGCATAATTGGAGTGTCATGTTACTCTATACTTGAAGACTTGACAAAACTTCCACATTGGTTCCATGGTCTGTAGAGTAAGAGTAGTAGGCCAAGTGAAGACCCCTGAAATACCAAGATATTATATAAAAACAAAAACAAAACAAACCCAATATTTCATTCAGGGGAGTGGCAGAAATTAGTGCCACATTTAGAGTCCTAAAGGATGCATGGTTGTGGTCACCATCAAATGAACATTTAACCCACCATTCTGGCCCTTAAAAAATAGAACTTAGAGAATGAAAGTGGCTTAGTGCAGCTGTGCTAGAGGTAGTATGTTTGTTAAAGCAAGTGAACATGGCCTCAGAGGCATGCTATGCAGCCATTGGTAAATACATTCTTTCCCATCTTTATGAAGATGGAAAATCAGAAACCATTCACATCTACTTTGGATGGAAAATAGTATAGACAGTTACAATCTTGCTTCAGGGTTATGCTAAATCTTCTGTTGTCTGTATTATAGTTCAGAGAGACATCCCTGTAATTATTTCATGGAATATCATATTGGTCCACTGCAGTGATGTTCAGTCTGGGTAAGTAAAAAATGGCAAATATGTTGGAGGCTTTGGTAAGACACATGAACTTCTGAGGGAGTTAAAAACTGTTTCAGGGCCTTGATACATCAGTAAAGTCCAAGTCCATGACATGCATGATATTTCCTCCAAAATAAGGACAAAATTACTGTATTTTACCTCCTAAAAAAAAAAAAAAAAGAAGAAGTAAGCACAATACTGGGTAGACTTCTTGAAAATCTGGAGGGAATATTCTCCATACCATTTTCTGTATGACATGAAAGACTCTGTGTTTTGAGGTGTTTCCACAAGAGGAAAGAGTAGCAGGTGCAGGCTTTGATGCAAGGGGCCCTAATGCTTGCACCACATAGCTCTATCTATTCAATGACAGTACAAAAGGTTTTGGGTGGAGTTTATGACAAGCCTTAAAAAGAGAAATATAATGTAGTGTCCTAGGGTTCTGAGCAAAGACCTGGCACCTGCAGCAGAGAATTTCTGCTCAAAAAATAGCTCCTGATATGCTACAGGGCCCTTGTAGAAAGAGCATACCTGACCAAGGAACATAAAATAACTATGCAGCTAAAGTTGTCCCCTATGACCTGAGTTTTTCAGATCCATCAAATTATAAGGTTGAATGATCCCAGTGCAAATATATTAAAGAAGGGACCAGAGCTCCCTCATGTCAATTATTTTTCTCTCTCCTCATACATATGACCACATGGGGCATCCCTTATGATCAATCAATGGAAAAAAAAAAAAAAAAAAAAAAAAAAAACCAACCTTGGTACATGGATGGCACATGGATAAGCCAAAAATGGGCAGGTGTTGCCCTATAACTCCTGTTTGGAATGGTACTGAAGGATGCTGATGAGTGGAAATCTTTCCAAAAGCCAGAGGTTGTGTTGAGACACCTGGTATTTCACATTTTTGAAACAAGAGAAGTGATTTGATGTTAGAAAATATGAACTAATGGGCAGAGGTCAATGATGTGGATAGTTCATCAAGGATTTTAAAAGAAAAATAGATTAGGGATAAGGAGGTTTGCATGAGAGGCAAGTGGATGAATGCAAGAGAGTGTCCATAAAGAAAAAGATCTTTATATTACATGATAATACAGCAGAAAGCATTCACCATGCAAGGTACTGTCAAGAATCAAATAGAATGACTCAACCATTTAATATCAGCTAATCTCATAAGTTACCACAATGCTGGAGCAATGAATATAATGGTCATGGTAAAGGCATGGAGGTTTTTCATAAGGCTAAAGACTGTGGAGTCCACCATTTAAGTTCATCTAACCACCACTTCTGCCAATTGTACAAAACAGGCAGCCAAAAGTTCAAAACATGGCACTATTTTTTAAAGAAACTAACCAGTGACCTGGTGGCAATGATTATTATATGATGCTATGATCCTAATTGGTAAAATGCATGAGTCCAAAAACCATTAAATGTTAAGTAATAGTGATCCTACTTATTATCATCATTCCCAGTGATTCATGGAATTTGTACTTCCTGTTCCTACAACTAGAGGCTCAATTGGTTTAAAGATCTTTTTTTCCCCATGAGGTGGAAATCTTCTATCTGGAGGTATGGCAAGGGACCATTTAACTTTTACTTACAACTGCTACCTGCTCACTTTGGGTCCTCTTAATGAGGCCAGAACTCAAGAAAGGACTCACTATTTTGGGAAGGGTCACTCATCATCAGTAAGGGGTAGGTTTGTTGTTACACAGCGGAATAAGGAAGAGTATGCTTGGCATTCAGGTGAATCCACTGAGGTGTTTCTTAGTAATATTAATTGTCCTAATATTAATGGTAAGTTGATAACTTCAATAGCTGCAACCTGAGTGGAATGAACCTCATCCCATCATGTAAGCCCCTAGACCTGGAGAGATGCTGAGAAGGGTGAGAAAATTATAGAATAGACAGCACAGAAGGAAGACAGTGAGTATCAATAGAAACCCTGAAAACAACCACAGAGTTGGGGGTAGTGTTAGTGACCTCATAAGTCTTTCTCTTATAAATTTCAGCAGGTAAACAGATCAACCAGGATGCTGGAAGATCTGTTCTAATAATTTATTATAAGTAGAAAGTGGATCTAAAAAATGCAAGTGGACACTGTAGTATATGCTGTGGTAGGCTTCCTATCTTTCCTAATGGACTGAGACACTGATTTTCCCAGTTACTGGTGAATTTATTAAAGAGCTCTGGTGGTGTAGTGTTGGTTCAAAACCATTGGCTGCTCCATGGAAGAAAGATGAGGCAGTCTGCTTCCATAAAGTTTACAGCCTTGGAAACCCAGTGGAGGTCACTAAGGGTCAGAATTGAACTGATGGCAGTGAAGGTTTTTTTTTTTTTTTCTTTTTCTTTCTTTTTTTGGTTAGTAGTGTTAGTAGCTGATGGATCTCAGCTAACTTACTCTCTTGGTATTGCTCTCAAAGAAAGCAATCACTTCCAAGTTCACACCCATTTTGTTGAGGCAATCCAAATCCAATGACTGGTCAATATGCAGCTGTGAAGAATTATCCCAGCTCCAGAGCACCTCAAGGGTTTGTCTGAGGCCTTAGTTGCTAATGCACTGCAATTCAACTTTCCTTTTTGTCCAATCCCACTTCCTTCATTTCCTCAAAAATGTCTACCTGTAGGACACTCTCTAGTAAAATTTCTGCACTAACATCTCTGTCCCTAAGTCTGTTTTCTGGAGAACATGATCTAAGACAATGCATATGTTCAATAAATGTCAGATTCTTCAGGCACATACTTGCCAGTTTTTGATAAAAATGATAGAATATTTAATAAGTGCTTTTGTCAGAATTTGAATTAAGAATTTTACATGCAATATCTCATTCAATTCTTAAACTATCCCTGTGAGATAGCATCTATATTATCATTATTTTACACATGAGAAAATGAAAGCTTAATGAAATGCTATTTGTGCTTCCAAGGCTCTATTGCAAATTAGGGGAAAAAGAAAAATGCAAGATTTTGAATATGGTTTTATAAACTTTATTGGTATGCCCTCAAACTTTAGTAATATGAGTCTGATTCTAGAAATTTCAACTGATACAGAATATAGCAGTAAGAAATGAATTAAGATCTTCTTACCCCTTCATAATTTATGGCTAATTTCTGGAAAATCCTGGCTTGATGATAACAAATATTAATTACCTGGTATGAGAGTTGGAATTGTGTGTCAACTTGACTGGTCCACAATTCTGAGTGGTTTAAACAGTTGTGATGTGGTTATTTCCATGCTGAGATCATATATATATGCTTTGAACAGCCAATCTGTTGAAAGGGAGTTTCCTTAGGGGTGTGGCCTGCTTCCAATATATATATGGATATCCTGGGAAAAAAAGACAACTTTCTGTGGATCTGGACCCTGTTGTACTGCCTACAACTGTCCGTGAGCAAACAATTCACCATTCTGCCTGGTGATAATTGGAATCATCATCCACCAAAGTCAACAGCCTGTGCACTGCCTGCCAACCTTGAGGTCATCAGCCCCAGCAGCTGCGTGAGTTGGGAAAAGGCTCCAGTTTGATGTTTGATCCAGGAACTTGGGACTTGTCAGCTTCTATAACTGTGTGAGTCATTTTCCTAAAATAAATCTCTCTCTCTCTCTCTCTATCTATCTATCTATCTCTCTCTATATAGAGAGAGATAGATAGATAGATAGATATACATGAGCTTTACTGGTTTTGCTTCTCTAGAGAACCCAGTCTAACACATTTGGTACCAGGAGTGGTTCTAGAAAGATAAAATCATAAAGACAGGTTTCCTAAATAGGTTCTCACCAATTCTGTTTTTGGTTCTCCAATCTGATAAACTGTAAAGACACTGGTGACTCTGGTTAGTAAAGTGGGCCCTGCTAATCCATGGTGTGAGGTGGCAATATTAATACACAAAGTAACACCATCAATAGACCAAGTATTTTTGAGAAGTGAGGATCTGGGTGAGCATATGTTTGATACTTCTCTGCAATTTTGTCAGCATGAGGTGTATAGTGAAGCTGGCTCGTTGGTCTTACTTATGCTAAACAAAGTGGTGAAAGAGCAATATGTGTTCAGGGCTGCTGAGTCACAGCTCAAGCACTTCATAAATGACCTCAATGTTTCCAGTTGCACCCTGAAAGGAAGATTAATCTTCTAGCAACAGACCTGAAATTGCCAAAAAACAAATCAAGAGTCTTATCGTAAGGGTGGCTGAATTACAACATCAATTGAATTGCCAACCCAGAATGGTGTTTGAAGTTAAAGTGAGGGCATTGATTGGGAAAAAATGGGATCTTGAAACCTGGCATGGGGCACATGGGCAGACAGTCTGAAAGATGAGGATATACAGCCTGTAAATTCTATTGAATCCCTCCTGCCAACAAGACCATCCCTCTCATCTGAAGGGATTACTATAAAAACATTACCCCTTCTATCTCTATTTGATAGGATTAACCCAACTGTTCCTACTGAATCATTGCCTGAGGTAGATGCCATGGAAGACATTGCTGAATGTTTTCAGAAACTGTCCCAACCACCCATTGTTGCTGCTAGACCTATAACTAAACTTAAATCCAAGGGAGCCCTCAAAGGTGAAATGCAAAGTGTGACTGAGGAAGTAGTATGCTACCCTAAAAAAACCTACTTGATTTTGCTAACATGTACAGACAGAACCTGGAGAATATGTGTGGGAATGGCTATTGTAGGTGTGGGATAATGGTGCAAAGAATGTAACATTGGATTGGTCTGAGTTTATTGATTTTGGCCCACTAAGTATGAATTCTTCATTCAATGTTTCAGCTCAAGAAGTTAGGAAAGGACTTAATTGTTTATTTGGTTGGCTTACTGAAGCATGGATTATGTGGTGGCCTACCTTAAGTCATGTTGAAGTACCAGACCTGCCTTGGTATAATGTAGAATAAGGTATCCGGAGGCTTAGGGAAATTGGCATGTTAGAATGGATTTATCAGATTTGGCCCCTAGACCAGAATGGAGAGCCCAGAGGACACACCTTTTACCACTACGATGAAGAACAAATTTGTGAAGGGAGCCCCTGGATCCTTGAAGACTGTGATTGCTATTTTATGTCAGCCAGATTTGACAGTGGGAACTGCCCTAATTGAATTAAAACACTTAATTATAAGGGGGCTGATTGGACCCCATGGTGCTCAGGGCTAAGTGGCAGCAGTTAATCAATAAAGACAAAGTGGGCATGGTTTCCATAATGGACAGCAGGATCAAAACAGTAATCAGAATACTCTGACTCGTGTGGAATTATGGCATTGGCTACTTAGTCATGGTGTTCCTAGGAGTGAAATACCTGGCAAACCTACTAAATATTTACTTGATCTGTATAGATAGAAGAATTCTAGGTCACATGAACAACAGTCTAGATTGAATCACCAGAATAGGGAGTCATCGCCCCTCAATCAATTCCCAGATCTGAGTCAGTTTACAGACCCACAACCCATTGAATGAAGGGGAGGCTGAGTCCCCTTGAAGAAGGACCCCACTACATTGCCAAAAATTTATACTGTCAACATTTCTCCCAGCCTTCC
>NW_006921682.1:1590977-1591573 GCF_000298275.1 Orycteropus afer afer | reverse complement strand
ACAGTCAGCTACCCAGAGGGAGCGAGTAGTTGAACCTGTGAGCTTGGGAGCCATAGTCTCAGAGGACATCAAGCTCATTTGGCATAATATACTACGCAAAACATTGTTCTACCTCCTACTTTGCAGAGTAGCAACTGAGATCTTAAAAGCTTGCAAGCAGCCATCTAGATGCAATGATGGGTCTCTTCGCATCCAGAGCAAAGAATGAAGAAAACCAAAGATTCATGGAAATGATTTGTCCAAGCAACCATGCAATCCTCAGCCTATATGACTATGACACCAGAAAAACTAGGTGGTGCCTGGTTACCCCTGTCAACTGGAGGGGGATCTATGTAGGAGATCCCGGATAAAGAAGAAGAACAATGTGGAACAAAACTCAAAATCATTTGGGGGGAAAAAAAAAAGGGACCAGATTTGCTGGTGTGATAGAGCCTGTTGGAACCACTGAGACTATGGCTCCTAGCTGCCCTTCAGGTCTGGAATTGAACTCACACCTATGGATTCCAGCCAAATAAAAGACAGGCACATGAGTTGAATGTTTACCAGAGGTAGATACGCTTCTTGGAGAGAACAATCATGGAAGAAAGAAGGGCTGT
>NW_006921682.1:1583284-1589567 GCF_000298275.1 Orycteropus afer afer | reverse complement strand
TCTCTCTCTCTCTTTGGAATACTTTGCTCCACTTCTCTCTCTCTCTTTCTCTCTAAGCTTTACTAGTTTTGCTTCTCTAGGGAACCCAGCCTAACATACCCCATTTCTACAAAATATCTAATTTTAAATGATTTTATATGACATGCTATACCACAGCTTTCCCATTAGCTAATTAAAATTCATTTTTCAGAAAAGCTGTGAAATAATACAATTTTAAAGGTGAAGATTTAAACTTCTGTGAAATCAGAGCTCTTTAAGGTCTGTGACTATCCCCCCAAACTAACATAGTTCCAGGAACTTTGCTTTGTTAACTCAATATTGAACCCCCTGATGTGCTCCACAGATGTTATTTAACCTTTCCAAGGTTGGATAGTGGCAATGTGAAACAGAACCTAGTTTTTTAATCCTTAGTTTTTCTAAGATCTTTCCTCTACATTAGCAATTTCTTGGTTCACTGAGAGATCAGCCACAAATTGTAAATACTGTTAGGAGATAAACTTCAAATTCACATGCACTCACTCACTCACTGCCTTCTAGTTGAATCTGACTCATAGCGACCCCTCCTTGGGTTTCTAAGGCGGTGCCTAAGGCACTTGACTGCTAATCAGAAGGCTGGCAGTTCAAACCTGCCAGCCACTCCTCGGAAGGCAGGTTGGGCAATCTACTTCCATAGTGATACTGCCTCGCATATCCAAGGAGGGGTCGCTATGAATCAGGTCCGACACATAACAGCAACAACATCTCTACAGAAGTAGATTACCTAGTCTTCCTTCCGAGGAGTGGCTGATAGGTTTGAACTGCCAGCCATAGGCACTATGCCATCAGAGAAAAAGTTCTATTTTTAGCATTGGGTGAATTGAATTCCATAAGATGATTAGGTGAGTGGAGGCTTTTGGATGAATTTAAGAGTCTTTCAGGTACTTCCAAAATTCCAATTCACTGTTTACTTTCTTCATATGGATTATCTGCAAAATTAGCTGAGTGTTTTGGTGGTGCTGAAAATCTCAGGAAAGGATCCAGGGCAAAAATGTGGAAGTATGCCAGTCACATTTCTTGCTGGGGACAGCATAATTGATGAAGCCAGCTGCTGCCCCTCTCAATCCACTGCTACATTTATACTAAAGCCATGTGTCTATGGGTTGCTTCAAGTTAATGACTAGCATGGCATGAGTTTTAAGATAGACTTTGTCTGGCCATACTGAGGACTCTTCCAGCACAGGACTTTGACTGTAGACTTCCCAACAGCCTGGCTGATCCTTTTTTGTAACTGTGCTATAGCTGAGGACTCTCCCTGCCCAATTTTCCTTTCTTGTATTTGTCTTTCCACAGGCGTCTAACTGGCATCATAGTTTAAAGACTGCAAACACAATGAATCTTTTACATTTTGAATCCTGTCCTGACATCCACTTGTCAAAATACCTAAGTTAATGTAAATGGTACTGAGAGTGGCCTGTTTTAGACAATAAGTTGAAGATTTGTGACTGGCTCCCTCAGTGCTTGGTGGACATAAGGACATTCTGATGGGTATATTGGTCATAGACAGCTTCTATTACAAGGTGGCTACCTAATTGTAAAGGAATTCACTTGTAAAACTTTTGAAAATGCCTTTGTAGAATGGAATGCCACTTGAAGTAAAATGATTCAGGCATTTGAAAGATAAGGAGAAATGAGCCCTACAAAGACAGTGGAGTTGACCGGCTACTGCTAGGTTCTGTTGAAGCTCTGCAGAAGGATAAGGAGAAAGTTAGGGTCATGAAGAAGTAGCAGTGAAAACAGGAGAGACCCCGATCGATGTAGAGTGATTAGGTAAGAACTATAGAAATGAAAGTAAACACAGGCACATCCACTTTGTGTCTAATACCAACAGGCTTTCATTTAACTGAAATTGGTGTAAAATGAAACAGTTTGGTAGCCCATTATATACGGCAAAGGAGAAATTTACCTATATACCCTGGAAGTCTCAAACAGTTAAACGTTAGGCTACTAACCAAAAAGTGAGCTGTTCAAATCTAGATGTGCCTCAGAAGAAAAGAAGGTCCTAACAATCTACTTCTGAAAGATCACAGCCGTTGAAACCTAATGGAGCACTGTTCTACTCTGAAACACATGAAGTTGCCATGAGTTAGAATCAACTTGATGGCAACTGGCATATTCATATGGATGTGGTGTAATGCCTAAGGCATTTGACTGCCAACCAGAAAGCTAGTGGTTCAAACTCACCAGCCACTCCTTGGAAGGAAGACTAGACAATCTATTCCTTAGAGATACCACCTTAGAAACCCAAGGAGGGGTCGCTATGAGTCAGATATGACTTGATCCCAGTGAGTTTGTTGACACATATGCATATATACTCAAGCTAACTTTTAGACCTGGGAACTGAGACTAACATGTCATAGAAAAATGATATAACATTTCTAAATCATACTTGTGTCTTGTAGAGAGGAAGCTTAGTACACCCAGAGGTGAACAGCATTTGTATCTATCTTAAAATTTAAAGATGACATCATTGATGAATTCATTTATATCTTAGCTTTGCACCATATTTTTCTTCCAAAATAATTCAAAGACTGTGCGGATAATTTCAGAAAAGCATCATTCACTTTGCTAGAAAACGTCATTAGAAAACCTGATTGAAAATTAAAATGTATAAATCGCAAAATGGATGATATAAAAGTGGAGTTTGGTACATGAGAATTTGGACTAAGAATACATTATGATATGTTTTTCCTGTACCATTTTGATTCCATTTTGCTTTGACTGGGTGATACTGTCTTTTCTTCTCTCATTCATTCTCTTTCATCCTTTGCCTAGATTGTACAAAGGATAATTCCTCCAAATTTCATGTTACTGAATTATTTTCTCAACTGCCTGAAAAGTTTCTCATTTATTCTGAAGGCAACTCTCCATGTTTGCTGCATCTTCAGTTCTGAGATCATTAAAATCTTTCTAAGTAGTGACTCCTAATCTGGGTTTTTATTTAATATCCTTTGAAATTTTCTGATGTTTTAAAACAACTAAAGGTACTTGGATGTCCTTATTTAGCATACTGATATGTTCCACAAAAATTTTAGCAGAAAATATTAATAATTATAGATTGATAAAGGTCATAAGATTGAAGAGAAGTATAATCTTGTTCAAACTCTTCCTCCCATTGATGGAAAAAACTGAATCCTAGAGAAGTAAAACTTGTGATCATTATTAAAAAACCAACTCAAACTCACTGCCTTCGAGTCAGATCTGACTCATAGTGACCCTTCCTTGGGTTTCTGAGGCAGTATCTCTACAGAAGTAGATTGCCCAATCTTCCTTCTGAGGAGTGGCTGGTGGCTGTGAACCACCAGCCTTCTGGTTAGCAGTCAAATGCCTCAAGAACTAGGGAATAAAAGAAGAGATTCCACTTCTTGGGGTTCTCATATTACCCTTTTCAATAGAACAATGAGCTCAATGGTTTCTATAAGTTAGTGTTCTTTTGAAAAGACTCAGTTTGTTTTGTAACTTTCAACTATTTCTGGTGATGCAAAAGAAAATTGAGTAACATTGAGTATAAATTAAGGGAATAAATAGAAGATCACCCCATCACTCAAAGCATAGCCATCTGGGGAATGAGATGGTTGAGGGATAAGGACTAGGGGAATGATAACTCCCTTGAGTTCATTGTCCAAATTGGTACATTTTTGACAACTTGTAATAGATAAATACTGTCATTAGCATTCTGGGAGCCATGATGAAAAGAAAACAGAAGACAAAGCATGAAAGCAGAACTACTAGACACATATCAAAGACAGTCAATGAGAAGTGCCATTTTGAGTGTGTACTCTTCCTCCAACAATCCAAAGCACAACCTTCATTTCACTGCTGGCTTTCTCTATGCTCCTGAAATTTCTGATGTCCCCTCACTTCTCCTCCACACACTTCCAAACTTCATTAAAAGCTTTGAAGAAGCAAAACTGTTTATTTTGCATTTAACTGTTGAGTTGCTATGTCTCTCAAATATCTTTAAATATAGAACAGGGGTTGGCCACATCCATATCTACCCTACATTCTGTTTTTGTAAATAAGGTTTTGTTGGAAGACAGCCATGTCCATTTCTTTAAATATGGTCTACAGCTGCTTTTGGAGTTGAATAGTTTTAATAAGAGACTGTAGGGCCCACAAAACCTGAAATATTTACTATCTTGCCTTTTACACAAAATGTTTGTGGAGCTCTGATACGGAAAATTCTTTACACTCCCTTTTATTTACCACCCTCCCTGGACAAAGTATTTTGGCTTGTTGAAAAGACAAGGCCAATTTTCCTACAGAATGACCCACGTTGTTAATGTATCTGATTTTTTTTTTTTTTTCCTGATACTGTTTAAGTTCTCTATCTCTTGTTTCTTCTTTTTAAAAAAACTTATTTTAAGAATTGGTTTTATATTCAATGTTAGGTGTACATTTAGTTTCATTCCCCATTTACCATGCCCGACACTAACCCAGTCTCCTCTTTTCCATGCCCAGTAACCCTCCCCCTGTGGCCATCATAGTTATGCTTTCCTGTTTGTCCTGCATTACCTCCTTGTGAATTTGTCCCTCTGGTGTCCCGTGGTCTATTGCTCCAAGAGATGTATTTCTGTAGAATATGTGGGTGTATCATCCTGGGATGAGTGGTCTGCATGTACATCTTTTTTAACTATTGGGCTGAGAACCAGCCCCTGGGAGTGAGTTTTATTCTAGGTCCAGAATGTATTCCAGGGGGTAGTATTGGGGGCCTCACCAGACTACATCTAACAAATAATTCTGGTCATTATTGAGGATTTGGACTTTGTTCCACATTTTTCCTCTCACTCTATCCAGGATCTCCAGATTTGATCCTTTCCTGAGTGGTTGACATTGGTAGCTGGGCACCATCTAGTTCTTCTGGTCTCAAGGGCCATTTTGTCCTAGGGCTGATTGCTTCCAAATGCCCTTGTTTTTTTGCACTCTCCTTCACTTTTGATGCTAGGAGACCATTAGGTACATCTTAGATGACCACTTGAAAGCTTGTAAGACTCCAGTCGCTATTCACCAATGTAGGATGGGGAACAAGGCTTTTATGTAGTTTGTTGTGCCAATTGAGTCCGGTGTCCCCCAGTATTATGGTCCTGAGATGGTAGACCATTGGATCTCTTTCCCGTAGTGTCTGGGTGTCTGTGAGGAATTGCTCTGTTTTCTATTGTTTCTATAAGGATTGCAGGTATTTTGTATCACTGGCATCTGTGCAAGATTAGCCTGCGCTGAATCTATCCTTGGTCTAGAGGACCCCAGATGGCTCTTGTTCAGTGACATCCATCTGATCTTCCCAGGTGTTTATGTGTTTACCTGTAGCCTAGTGTTTGGTGTTAATGGTAATGCTGTACTGTGGGCACACTGGTTGGTATTAACATCTATTGTATAACTCTTCTGTGCCCAATTCAGCATCCTCCCTTTTCCTTATGTTATCATGGTGATCTCAGACTCTTTCCATATATCCCTCCCCTTACCTACGTCACTGTGTGGGCCCCAACTAGACTGAAATTATCCCTCCCCTTCTCTCCACACCCCAGTAACCTACATGAGTTCCCTTTCGCAAGCAAACATTTCTTTGTCTTTTTACAGTAATGGCTTTATACAATATGTGTCCTTTTGTGATTGACTTATTTCACTCAGCATAATATCCTCCAAGCTCATCCATGTTGTGAGATGATTTGCGTATCCCTCATTGTTCTTTAATGTAGCATGGTATTCTTTTGTGTGCATGTACCATAATTTGGTTATCCACTCATCCGTTGGCGAACATTTAGGTTGTTTCTATCTCTTTGCTATAGTGAATTGTGCTGTGATGAACATAGGTGTACATATGTCTCTTTGTGTGCTGTCTCTCACCTCTTTAGGATATATTCCTAGTAAAGGAATTGCTGGGTCAAATGGTACTTCTATTTTCAGTTTTTTAAGGAAATGCCATACTGTTTGCTACAGTGGTTGTACCATTTTACAATCCCACCGCAGTGCACAAGAGTTCCAAACTCTCCACAACCTCGTCAGCACTTGTTATTTTTTGACCTGTTGAACTTTGCTATTATTTCTGGAGTGAGATTATATCTCATTGTTGTTTTGATTTGCATCTCTCTAAGGGTTGGGCAATCCTACTTCCGTAGTGATACTGCCTCGGAAACCCAAGGAGGGGTCGCTATGAGTCGGGGCCGACTCGACGGCATATAACAACAACAACAAATGACTAATGATTGTGAGCAATTTGTCATGTGTCTGTTGGCCGCCAGTGTATCAT
>NW_006921682.1:1577184-1578346 GCF_000298275.1 Orycteropus afer afer | reverse complement strand
GTTGTTTCCTAGACATTTGAGGTGGTCTTTAACTGTTGGTTATGTATTGATTTGTTTTGTCTTGGTTTTGTGATTTAATATTTTGAAAAGATGGAACAGGTGTGTTTTCTTTTCATTTTTCATTTTTGGTTATTATTTCAGGTGTGTTGGGTTGCTCTGCACTTTTCTTTGTGATGATGGAATCACTGTGTGGAATGTGAATGTAGGTCTCTGTTTGTTGTAAAGAGGGTTTAGAATCGAGCTGGCAGATGATGTGATGATGGCAGAATGTGATGTTTCTATTGGATGAGTGAGGGTATAGGTGGAGAAGGTGGGAGGGGAAGAAAGAAGGAATGAAATCTCCAAGTTACTAGGGGCAGTTTCTAGGACTTTGAGTGGGCTGCTAATGATGACATGGTACTGTTATTCACAGGCCTGCAGCTCAAGTTCAGCAAAGACTCCAGTTGTTTGGGTCACCACTTTCTGCCAGGCTTAGACATATGCAAAAATCCCACTCTTGAGGACTCTCCATGCCAAGCAGCCAACCAAAGACAAGTGGCCCTCTCTGGAAGCCACTACAGGAGTTCCACTTGGGGCTTGTGTATTTGCAGTGCCAATGATCTCTCTGCTCATGTTTCAGTGGTGCTGGAGCAAGGGAGATGTCTGCTTACACCCAGCGGACCTAAGCTTACCAACAAAGTCAAGAACCGGCCCTTCCATGCCAAAAAGGTGGCCCAAACCCATTCTCAATTTGCTGTGGGAGTTCTTCCCAGGGCCCACCCACTTGCAGTGTTAATGGTCTTTGCTTGGGTTTCAGTGATACTGGAAGTGCCCACTTGCACCCAACAGACCTAAGTTTACCAATAAAAGCTGCTGTTGAAGGTAGATCCATGGAGTGACAATTGGTACACTGGTGTGGTGCATCTTTTTCCCTAACCAAGGAAGTCACCAAGGGCCCTTCTCACCTGCCGGTCAGCACTCCCCCAGGGAGGTCTCTGATGGCCTTTCTTGCCTGCTGGTCCTCTCTTCTGTTTCTTAACAACATAAATTTAAACTCTTAATTATATAACCAAACATTTATTTTCATCTATGAATTTCCTTCTTACTCCAAGATCCTCTCATAATGCAATCAGTCATGCATTGCTTAGAAGGAAAATAAAAATACTGAAAGCAGGAACACAAA
>NW_006921682.1:1574488-1576449 GCF_000298275.1 Orycteropus afer afer | reverse complement strand
TACCACTTCCTTCTTCTCCCCAGGGAAGCTTAGAAAATAATTCAATACAACTAGGTCTTCCAAACTCCTTTCCTGATGCAGAAGAGTACAATTCTGCTTTTCAAGTGAAAATTGTATTACAAGTGAGTCTGCACAAACACTTCAAGGATTTCTGATACATCCGAAAGAACAGCTTGGCTAGTGAGTCAGGATCAGAGAAGAAGTTTTCATTGGAAACAAATCCAGTGAAATTGGATTTTAATTTTATTTAATAATTATCAATTAAATAATACCATTTGCAAAACTCCACCACTTGTCTGTCAATTTGTAGTACTATGGTGGCTTGCATGTGGCTGTGATGCTGGAAGCTATACCACCAGTATCTCTAATATTAGCGAAGCCACCCACTATAGACAGGTTTTAGCAGAGCTCTCAGACTAAGACCAACTAGGAATAAGGATTTAGCCATGCCTGCTTCTGCCCCTTGAAACTTTATGTATAGTAGAGAAACATGTTCCATTATAGTGCTGAAAGATGAGCCCCTCAGGTTGGAAGGCAATTAAAATACAAGTGGAGAAGAGCTACCTCCTCAAGGTAGAGTCAACCTTAATGAAGTGGATGGAATAAAGCTTTCTGGACTTCATTTGCTCATGTAGCATGACTCAAAATGAGAAGAAACAGCTACAAACATCCATGAATTATTGGAATGTGGGATGTACCAAGTATGAAGCTTAAAACCAAAAAAAATACCAAGCTCACTGCTATGGAATTGGACCTGAATCATGGCAAGACCTCCTTGGGTTTCCGAGGCAGTATCACTACAGAAGTAGCTTGCCCAACCTTCCTTCTGAGGAGTGGCTGGTGGGTTTGAACCACTGACCTTCTGGTTAGCAGTCAAAGCTTGGAAGTTGTCAAAAATGAAATGAAATACATAAAGATTAATATCACAGGCATTAGTAATCTGAAATAGTAAGCTGGTCTTGGACATTTTGATTCTGGTAATCACATGATTGACTGTGCCAGGAATAAGAAATTGAATAAGAATGACATCTCATTCATCATGAAAAAAGAACACTTCAAGATCTATCCTGAAATACAATGCTGTCAGTGATAATGTAATACCCATATGCTTACAAAGAAGACCAATTAATATGAATATTATTCAAATTTGCACACCAACCACTAAAGCCAAAGATGAAGAAATTGAAGATTTTACCAACTTCTGCTGTCTTAAAGTGACCAAACATGCAATCAAGATGTATTGATAGTAACTAGTGATTAGAATGCTAAAGTTGGAAACAAAAAAGAAGAAGCACCAGTAGCTGAAAAGTATGGACTTTGTGTTAAAAATGACTCTGGAGATCACATGATAGTTTGTAAGACCAAAGACTAATTCATCGTAGCATTGCAAATATCTTCTTTTCAATGACACAAATGGTGAGTATATACATGGACCTTACCAGGCAGAATATGCAGGAATCAAACTGACTACATATGTGGAAAGAAATAGTAGAGAGAGGCTCAACACCATCAGTCAGAACAAAACTGGAGGCTGACTGTGGAACAGACCATCGGTTGTTCATATGCAAGTTTATGTTGAGGTTGAAGAAAATTAAAACAAGTTCAAGAGAGCCAAAATACAACCTTGAGTATATCACACCTGAGTTTAGAGACCATCTGAAGAACAGATTTGATGCATTGAACACTGATGCCTGAAGAACAGAAACATTGTGGTATAATAACAAGGACATCATACCTGAAGAAAACAAAAGGCCACTAAAAAAGGCATCATACATGAAGAAAACAAAAGGTCACTAAAAAGACAGGAAAGGAAAAGAAGACCAAAATGGACGTTGGAAGAGACTCTGAAATTTGCTCCTGAATGAAGAGTAGCTAAAGCAAATGGAAGACATGAAGTAAGAGTACTGAACAGAAGATTCCAAAGGCAGCTTGAGAAGAAAAAGCAAAGTATTATAAAAAAA
>NW_006921682.1:1572161-1572788 GCF_000298275.1 Orycteropus afer afer | reverse complement strand
TACTAGAGCTCAGAGGGTCAACTTGAAAAGGGAAAGGTCCTCAATGAGACTGATTGACACTGTCACTGCAAACATGGCCTCAAGCATAGCGATGATTATGAGAATGGTGCAGGATTGGGCACTGTTTTATTTCATTGTGCATGGGGTCACTATGAGTCTGAGTCAACTCAACAGCACCTAATAACAATAATAACACAGGATATGTTCATTCCTTGACTCGTGACTCTTGTCTTCCAGTTTCAATGCCAACAACAATGGGTCAATTGTCCCTCACATCATACCATTCATCTTTTTTTTCTACTTCCTTCCCTGACTATAACTCTTCTGTCTCCCCCTTCTCTTTTAAAGATCTTTTGCTTACACTGGGCCATTGCAATAATCCCTATTTTAAATTCAGTGGATTACAGATTGTAATTCTGTCTCTAACCTTAATTTCTCTTTGCCTTGTGTTATTTAGTGAATTGTGATAGTTGGAGCTGTGTGTCAACTTGGCTGGACCCCAGTTCTGTGTGGTTGTTCCCATGATGGGATCAGATGACTGAGTTCTGGGTGGCCAGTCTGCCCAAGGGGAGTTTCCCTAGGGGTGTGGCCTGCTTGCAATGATATCCAAGGACAATCTGGAAGAAC
>NW_006921682.1:1544931-1548574 GCF_000298275.1 Orycteropus afer afer | reverse complement strand
TTTTTTTTTTTTTGTCCATTCATCCACTGATAGCCACTTAGCCTGCTTCTACCTTGATGCTATTGTGAATAATGCTGCAGTGAACATGGGTGTGCATATGTCTACTCACATCACAGCTCTTATTTCTCTAGGCTATATGCCTAGGAGTGAGATTGCTGGATCAATTACTTCATCTGTGGCTTAACTGGCACATAAATTTGAATAATAGTATTATTAACTGGCCTTCCTTGTAGGAGTTTGAATATTATCCTATCACTGACATCAATGCACTTCAGGATAGACCTTCAGGAGGCAACTCTTCCCCAGTCATATTTTGAGTGCCTTTCTACCTCAGTTGGGCTCATCTTCTGTCACTATATCAGACAATGTTTCAATACTCTTCATAAATTTTCACTGGCCAAATTGTTGAGAAGTAGATAGCCCCTTTCTTCTGACCAATGTTAGTCTAGAAGCTCAGCTGAAACCTGTCCATGGGTGGTCCTGTTGGTATTTGAAATATTGCTGGTATAACTTCTAGCATCAGAGCAACCTACAAGCCACCACAGTACAACAAATTGACAGATTCTTCTTTGATTCAAATGAGAGGAGACCAATAGTTGTATCTTAGATGGCTGCTCAAAAGCTTTTAAGACCCTGGATGCTACTCACCAAAGTAGGTTATGGACAAGGATTTTATGTACTATGTTGTGCCAATTGAATTAGGTGCCTCCAGAGTCAGCAGGCCCGGTGATTCTGTCTCTCAAGGTGATTGGTCGTCTCTAAGAGGTTACTCCAATTTTGTCTTCTGCTGTTTCTGTAATGTGTGTGGCTAATTTTGTAGCACAAGTGCATAGGTAAAATTATCTTCAGCTAAATCTTCCCTTGGTCTAGGATATATTCCTGTTCACCAACTCCCATCTGATCTCACTTGTCTATCATTTATCTGTAGCCTTGTGTTTGGTGTTAGTGGTAATACAGCATTGTGCATTTACTAGTATTTGTCTCTGTTGTCTTTACCTATGTGCACATTTCAGAGTCCTTCCTTTCCCCAATGCCACCATGTTGGTCACATTCTTTCTATACCATCCCTCCCCTCAGCCAAATCAACATGTGTCCTCCAACTAGTCTGAAATTTTCTCTTCCCTTCCCTCCCATTCCTGGCAGCCAGTAAAATGAATTGCCTTACCTAAGCAAACTTTTCCTTGACTTTTTACAATAATGGGCTCTTATAATATTTGTCTTTCTGTGATTGACTTACTTCACTCAACATTATGTCTTTTAAATTCATCCATGTTATGAGATGATTTGTGTATTCTTCATTATTCTTTAGTGTAGTATAGTATTCCATTGTGTGAATATACCATAATTTGCTTATACATTTATCTGTTGATAGGCATTTAGGTTGTTTCCATCTCTTTGCTATTGTGAATTGTGCTGTGATGAACATGAGTGCATAAATCTGCTCGTGTCTTGTCTCTCACCTTTTTAGGATATACTCCTAGTAATGGAATTGGTGGTTCAAATGGTATTTTGATTTTCAGTATTCTAAGGAAAGGCCAGACCATTTTCTATAATGGTTGTACCATTTTGCAGTCCTACCAGCAGTGTATGAGAGCCCCAATATCTCCACAACCTCTCCATCATTTGTTATTTTCTGTGTTGTTGAACTTTGCTATTATTGCTGGGATGAGATGATATCTCATTGCTGTTCTGATTTGCATCTCTCTAATGGCTAATGATCATGAGCATTTCCTCATGTGTTTGTTGGCTACTGGTACATTATCTTTAGTGAAGTGTCTATTCATGTTCCCTGGTCATTTTTGAATTGGATTGTTTGTCTTTTTGGTTTTGAGGTGTTGAAGTTTACTATAGATTTTGGAGATAAGTCTTTTGCAAATATGTCATAGACAAATATTTTTCCCAATCTGTAAGTTCTCTTTTTACCTTTTTGTATAAGTCTTTTTATGCATGTAAGAATTTAATGTTTAAAGGTCCCAGTCATCTAGCTTTTCTTTCACTGCTTGTGCATTTTGGGTTATGCTTGATTGTCTATTTATGGGCCCCTAGATTTGTCCTTATTTTATCTTTGATAAGCTTTAGAGTTTTGGGTTTTACATTTAAATCTTTGATTCAACTTGAGTTTGTTTTTGCATATGGGGTGAGGTATAGGTCTTGTTTCATTTTTTCTGCAAGTAGATATCCAATTTTGCCAGCAGTACTTGTTAAAGAGGCTATCTCTTCCCCATTTAATGGGTTTTGGTCCTTTGTCAAAGATCAGCTGTGCATAGATAGATGGGTCTATTTCTGGGTTTTTGATTCTGTTCCATTGGTCTATCTGTCTATCATTGTATCAATATCACTCTCTTTTAACTACTTGACTGTATAGCAGGTATGAGACTTACTACTTTGTTTTTCTTTTTCAACAGTGCTTTGCTTATTTGTGGTCTCTTTCCTTTCTGTATGAAATTAAAAATTGCTTTTTCCATAACCTTAAAAATTGTTGATAGTATCTGGATTGGGATTGCATTGAAAGTGTAGATTGCTTTCGATAATATTGGCATTTTCACAATATTCCATCTTCCTATCCATGAATAGGGCAAGTTCTTCCATTTAGGTAGATCTCTTGTAGTTTCTTGTAGTAGTGTTTTGTAGGTTTCTTTGTATAGGTCTTTTATGTCTCTGGTAAGATTTACTCTTAAATATTTTATCTTTTGTAGCTATTGTAAATGGTATTTTTTTCCTTTTCAGAGGTTTCTTTCTTGACTCATCGGGGCATAACAACAACAACAACTTTGCTGATGTGAAGGAATCCAAATGATTTTTGTATGATGACTTTGTATCCTGCCACTTTGCTGAACCTATTAGTTCCAGTAATTTTTTTGCTGAGTTTCTTGGGTTTTCTATGTATACAATCATGTCTTCTGAAAATAGAGATAGCTTTACTTCCTCTTTACCAATTTGGATGACTTTTCTTTCTCTTTCTTGCCTTATTATCCTGCTAGGACTTCCAAGACAATGTTAGATAGAAGTGGTGAAAAAGGGCATCCTTGTCTGGTTCCTGTTTACAAGAGGAATGCTTTGAGTCTTCTCTATTAATAATGTTGGCTGTTGGCTTTGTGTATATGTCCTTCAATATGCTGAGGATTTTCCCTTCTCTCCTTATTTTGCTGGTAGTTCTAAACAAGAATAGGTGTCAGATTTTATCGAAAGCCTTTTCTCTGTCGATTGATATGATCATATGGTTCTTTTCTTTTCTTTTGTTTATATGGTGGATTACGTTGATTGTTTTCTTGATGTTGAACTGTCTTTGTATAATTGGTATGAAACTCACTTGCTCGGGATGTATTATTTTTTGATATGTTGTTGGATTCTACTGGCTAGATTGTGGAACAGACCATCAACTGCTCATATGCAAGTTCAACTTGAAGTTAAAAACAATTAAAACAAGTCCAAGAGAGCCAAAATATGATCTGCAATATATCCCTCCCGAATTTAGAGAAAATCTAAAGAATAGATTTGATGCATTGAACACCAATGGCTGAAAACCAGAATTGTAGGAGGATATCAAGAACATTATCCATGAAGAAAGCAAGAGATCACTAAAAAGACGAGAAAAGAAGAGAAGACCAAAGTGGATGACAGAAGAGACTCTGAAACTTGCCCT
>NW_006921682.1:1514497-1541863 GCF_000298275.1 Orycteropus afer afer | reverse complement strand
TGTAGGTTTCTTATGTTGCTCTTTTTCTAATTGTTATAATTGTTGAGTTAGACTGTTAGTTTTCTTTCCTCTTTTTTGATGCATGCATTTATTGCTATAAATTGACCTCTGAGTACTGTTTTTGCTGTGTCCCAAATGTTTTCATAAGATATATCTTCATTCTCGTTTGTTTCTAGGATTTTTTTTTTTAATTTCACACTTTATTTCTTCTGTTACCCAGTAGTTTTTGAGCAGTGTATTATTCAGCTTCCACATTTGATATTTTTCCTTGATCTTCGTATTATCAATTTCTACTTTTATAGCATTATGATCCGAGAAGATGCTTTGTAGTATTTCAATGTTTTGTTTTGTTTTTTTTTTTTAAATTTATTGAGGCTTGTTTTGTGTCCTAACATATGGTCTATCTGGATAACGATCCTTGTGTACTGGGGAAGAATGTGTATTGTGCTTTTGTTGCTTGGTGTGCTCTGTGTATGTCTATGAGGTCGAGTTGGTTGTGTTGTTGAGTTCTTCTGTGTCATTGTTGAGTTTTTTTTCTAGTTGCTCTGTCCCTCCTTGCAAGTGGTGTGTTAAAGTCTCCTACTATTATTGTAGAGTTTTTCCTTTCAATTCAGTTAATATGTGCTTCATGTATTTTGGAGCCCTTTCATTGAGTGCATAGGTATTAATTATGGTGATGTCTTCTTAGTCAATTTATCCTTTTAGCATCATGTAATGTCCTTCTTTGCCTCTTACATTGTTTTTCACCTTGAAGTCTACTTTATAAGAAATTAATATTGCCACTTCTGCTTTTCTTTGGTTGCCATTATCTAGGTATATTTTTTCCCACCTCTTTATTTTTAGTTTATTTTTATCTTTGTGTCTAAGGTGGGTCTCTGGTAGGCAGCATATCAATGGTCTTCTTTTCTTATCCAATCTGCCACTCTCTTTTTCTTGACTACTGCATTTAGTCCATTCACACTGATTGTGATTAGTGAGGTATGAATTTATTGCTGTCATTCTATTGTGTTTTTTGTTATGTAGTTGGTGATTTCCTTGTTCCAAATATTTTTCTGTGCTGAGCTCATTTTATTATCAAGTGTTTCATCTCTTCTTCATTATTTTTTGTGCTTACTAAACCCATGTGTTTTTCTTCTTTCTGGGCTTGCTTGGGAGGATTGTTAATTTTCTTTGTGGTTACCCTGAAATAATTTCTTATCTCCTTAAGTTTGAAACAGTCAGTTCTATAAAGAAATTGTCCTGTCTCCCTCTTCATTTGGAAGTTTTGTAATTAGAATTTGTATTCCCTCTATTTACTTTGTTGTCTGTAGACTGACTCTCTTATTTCTCTGTGTTGTTGTTGTTGTTGTTATTTGCCGTTGAGTCGGCCCCGACTCATAGTGACCCCTCCTTGGGTTTCCGAGGCAGTATCACTACGGAAGTAGGATTGCTCAATCTTCCTTCCAAGGAGTGGCTGGTGGGTTTGAACTGCCAGCCTTCTGGTTAGCAGTCAAGCGTCTTAGGCACTATGCTACCAGAGCTCCTTATTTCTCTGTATATTTTATGAGCTTATTTTGAGCATCTATTTCTGGTTTGGTTTCTAAGAGGTGATGTCAAATGTCCTGATTTTAATTTGTTGTTCTCTGTTGTGGGTTCTCTATCAGAAAGACTCTCTTTAGCATTTCTTGTAGGGTTGGTCTGGTTTTCACAAAATCCCTTTATTTCTGTTTGTTTGAGAATGTCTTGATTTCACCCCATATTTGAGAGACAGTTTGGCTGGATATATAATTCTTGATTGCAAGTTCTTTTCCTGCAGTATTTTATTTATGCTGTCTCATTGCCTTTTGCCTGCCTGGTTTCCGCTGAGAAATCAGAACTTAGTTTTATTGGTTGTCTATTTTAGTTGACATTTTTTTTTTTTTTTTCTGAGCTGTTCCCAAGATTCTTTATTTGTTTTTGATTTTGGAGAATTTGATTATGATATGTCTTGGTGACTTTCTCTTGGGATCTATCCTGTATGGGATTTGTTGAGCTTCTTGGACAGATATGTTTTCTTCCTTCAAATTATGGGGAAATTTTTTGTTTGCACATCTACAATTTTCTCACTTTTTTTTTTTCCTCCTCTTGTTCTGGAATTCCAATGAAGCATATGTTTTTTTCTTTTCATGTCATCCCGTATAATTCTTAGGTTCTTTTCATTTCTCTTAAATCTTTATTCTGTTTTTCTTCATAGAAGCTGTTACGAACGGATTTGTCTTCTAGTTGGGAATTGCGTTCTTCAGCTAGTTATAGTCTACTTTTTGGTCCTTCCATTGTGTTTTCTATCTCTGTAATTTTGGTGTTCATCTTCTGGGTTTATAATTACTGTTTTTGTATGGGTTCTAATTGTGTATTTATCTTGTTATTTTGTTTTTGAATGATTTTCCATAATTCTTACAGGGTACTGTCTGTCTTCTCATTGATTCTGTTTGTGGTTTCCTTGAACACTTGGAGAATCCTATATATGTGCCTTCTGAATTTCTTCTCAGGTAGTTCTATTGCCTATATTCTCTTTTATCTCTTTCTTGATTTTCTTGATGGTCCTATACATGCCTTTTGAATTCTTTATTGAGTAGTTCCATTATCATGTTTTTCTGAGGAAGATTTTCTGGCCCTGTATTTTGGTCACTTGCTTAAGCTATATTGTCCTTTTTCTTTATGTGATTTAATAATGTCTGTTGTTGCCAAGGCATTAAAATGTTATTTTATTTATTGATTGATTATATATTGGTTTACTTCATTCTGATTTTTTGTTTTGTTTTATTTTGATATATCAAGGTTGGCACACTGTTTGGGGTTGCTGCTCAGTAGTCTGGCAACACTGAGACTCTCATCATGTGTATCTAGGTGGACAGGACAGTGGCTGGGAGTATGAGCACTGGTCTTTGTTCACTGGTCATGTGTGTGGCTGAGGGTGGGCCAGGCATGTATTGGATGCTGTCTATTGTTGGTCCAGACATGGCATGGGAGTGCATGATGACATTCACTGACTGTGTGGGTCAGTAGTTGTGGTGGGTGTGTTGAGTGAGTAAGCGCATGAGACCATACTGTCCTCTCCCTGCTTTCTGCTGAGTGGGAAGGCAGGTGGCCTAGGTGGCTGGAGTGTTTTCACACTGCTAGGGGTCTGGTCAATGGGTGTGATTGGAAGGATGGGTGGCCAGGCAGTGGGTGGGTTGCCAAGTGTGGTCACTGGAGCAGTCTTGCTCTGCTCAGAGTGGACCTCACTGGCATGTGGTAATTTTGGTTGAGTGGAGTCTTCAGAGTATTCCCACATGGCTTGGAATGGTGGGTCACCAGGTAAGGGTGGGGTTAGGCCAGCAGGGTCACCAGAGCAGTCTCACACCAAATGAGGGGGCAGATCACCAGACAGGGAGATGGGGTTATGTGGGAGGGTTTGTTGATGGCCCACAGATTGAGGACACATTGCCAGGCAAGGGGCAGAGTCAGGTGATTGTGTTGCCAAAGCAATCCTGCACTTCTTGGCAGGGGAGAGTCACCAGGCAGAAGGTAGAGAGGGGCTTGTATGGGTACCATAGCTGCTGCCACTTGGTAGATAGGCAAATGGGGTGATGAAAGATGGGTCTGGGTAGAAGGGAGAAAGGAGTCACTCAAACTGAAGCCCCTGGTGGTCAGCACTGTGGAGATAGGTGGGGTTCATGCCATTAGTCACTAGGAATGTGTGTGTGAGAGGAAGATACATCTCAGGACACTGAGTGAGGTTGTCTGGGAACTTCCCATTGGCTGTAGCCAGCATTCAGTACATGGTGCCACTCAAGTTGTCTATTGTCTAGTATGGTGGGGAATCTATTGCTTAATGTGTGCTACCTACCTTAATGGTCAGAGACCACCACTCTTGGGTAAACTTGTCTTTGACCTAGCTCCCTCCTACTCTGACTGTCAGGATCCTTGTAAGACTCGTCCTCCTTCTTGTACTTTCCCTCCTTAGAGCTGTATCATGTGCTGTTCATCTTGCTCCCCTCTGGGGGTGTTCATTAATTTTCTGTGTTTCTTATTGAAGATGTTGTGAAGTTGCTTTTTTGTGCTCCTTATCTGGGATCACTACTATCTTTGTCTCAAGATGGCCATATTGAGTAGAGATGGCTAGCACAGTTCTTCTGCTCTGTGTCCCTCCTCATTGGCTTCCTATATTCAATTTCTCCTTAAAATATTGCTAGTGCAACAGAGGAACTGAATTTTTAATTTTGCTTAATTTAAATTTAAAATTAAACAGCCACTTGTGGCTAAGAACTACCATTTAGACAGAACAGCTACAGTGATTTACTTTCCTTAATTTGCTTTACTCATCAAATGATTCTCACACTTCCTTCTCCAAAAGAGAAAAACAGCCATGACAATATCTCAGTCCAAACAACAAACATGAACACTTGTCCAGAAGGAACAACACATTCTTGTGCCTATATAAGAAGGCACTGCAGATTCGGAGAAGACCAAGTAAGAGTGGAGGTTTGATATTGAATTATTAGAGTGGGTAACAGGAGAGGAGCAATATCCAGAATGTGTTTCAGCAAGTTAGTAGTACAAAGTGCGATGGTTCTGGTGGAAGTAACAGAGGTGGAATTAGCACACCTGGATCTGTGAACCTTTTTGTGTGAAAATACATAGTCATCTATACAGACTGAAATATAGACTTTCTTGTGGCTTCTTATCTGTTTTGTTAACTCTTGCATTTCCCAATACTTAAAATATTTCTTATTATAGAATGTTGTTGTTATGTGCTGTAGAGTCATCTCCGATTCATAGTGACCCCTCTTTGGGTTTCCAAGGCAGTATCTCTACAGATGTAGATTGCCCAACCTTCCTTCTGAGGGGTGGCTGGTGGGTTTGAACTGCCAACCTTCTGGTTAGCAGTCAAATGCCTTTGACACTACAGCATAAGATCTCCTTTATTATAGAGTAGGCACCTTTATTAGTTTCTTAAGGCTACAATAACTAACAAAGTACCACACATTGTGGGCTTATGAGAGTACACATTTATTTTCTCACAGTTCTGTTGTATAGGAGCTCAAATGAGGGTTTTGGTCATGTTAACTCCTTCTAAGGGCTCTAAGGGATAGTGTGTTCAATGCCTGTCAACTAGCTTCTGGTGATGGCTGGTGTTCTTGGCATACTCTCTTCCTCTCTCATATATTCATACTGGACAGCACACAGCACCTATCCCACTTCAGCATGATCTCATGCTAACAGATAATATCTTCAAAGACCCCATTGTCTAAAACGTTCTCATTCACAGATGACAGGGGTTAGGACTTAAGTATATCATTTTTTGGTGACACAATTCAATCTATTAACAGTGCTCAATATGTATATTTTAGTTATAGGGTGGTGGTTTGTGTGTTGCATTCAAGTTGGATGTGTCTTGTACTATGATAACAATTACTTCTGACACATATACTGTTGACAATTTTATTTCTGGTTTCTAAGTTTGTTTCATAAACTTTCACCAACATACATAAATAAAAGCACATCTGTATGACTAACTTAACACATATATTAAGATGAATACAATTATGTGGAATTCTGATAATCTCAGAGCTGGATGCCCGATTACTAACAGCTCTTCATCATACCCCTCAAAGATTGTTCTCAAATGTAGATTACTTGAAAGCATATTGACTGTGTTTACAATCTTGTGTTTAAGAAAAATTCTTACAGTGGTACTGTTTAATTCAGAGATCATGTCAGCAGGCAAAAATGAAATGGAGAGATAAGATAATATTTTAGTAGTATATTTTTTAAAAAAGTTCTTTAAGAAATGCTAAATTTTCTTGATTGTTAATATTAAATTAGGAGCTCTGGTAGCATAGTGGCTAAGGCACTTGACTGCTAACCAGAAGGCTGGCGGTTCAAACCCACCAGCCCCTCCTCGGAAGGAAGGTTGGGCAATCCTACTTCTGTAGTGATACTGCCTTGGAAACCCAAGTAGGGGTCGCTATGAGTCAGGGCCGACTCGACAGCAAACAACAACAACATTAAATTGATTAATTCCAATCTAACAGCATTCTACCCCTGTGTTTGTGGGGTGAATAGTGAACTGATGTATCATTTACTTTGTATTCTGTGACAAATTTTTCAAGAAATTTTCTTTACTGCACAATTTCTCTATAGACGTATTTGGTATCTCTTTATAACTCCTGGGATACACATATCTAAATCATGGTATCACCCAGATCAAGTTGGCTTATTATATGTAAATGTGTGCTGTTGTTGTTGTTGTTGTTGTTGTTGTTATGTGCTGCCGAGTTGGACCCGACTCATAGCAATCCCTCCTCGGGTTTCCGAGGCAGTATCACTACAGAAGTGGATTGCCCCATCTTCCTTCTGAGGAGTGGTTGGTGGGTTTGAACCGCCAGCCTTCTGGTTAGCAGTCAAGTGCCTTAGGCACTATGCTACCAGAGTGCCCATAAATGTGTGTAGAATCTATGAAAGGAAGGACAAAGACCATATTGCAAAAACCCAGAGACCAATTATCTGCATTGTTTATAGACAGCACTATATGGATATGGGTTTGGATCAAGTTATTTTTAGCAGCTCTGCTTATTCTGTACATAACAACTGTCTGCATGTGGGCCTAATGCAGTACCTTTGCAAATAAGGAGCACATTTGGTTATTACTTTTTTTTTTTCTCTTCCCTTATTCTTTCCTTCCTGTACCCTTCACAAATAATTACCACCAGCTAACCAACCAGTTGCTTTGGAGTCAATTCCTACTCTTGGAGACCCCATGTGTGCCAGAGTAGAGCTATGTTCCATAAGGGGTGTCAATGGCTGATTTTTTGGAACTTGATCACCAGGTCTTTCTCCCAAGGCATGCTGAGTAGACTCAAACTTCCAGTCTTTGATTAGCAGCCAGGCATGTTAGCAGTTTGTATCACCCAGGCACTCTCCAAAACAATGGCAACTGTGTAGAAAGGCTCTGTGCTAAGCACTATTATGGGTCCTGAGACAAAGCACACTTTGATTCTATTTCCAAACAGTCTGCAATCTGTCAGAGTTCTGTTCATAAAGAAACTGTTCTATTAATCTTGGATACTGGAATTGGTGTATTACTGGATAATTAGTCAAAACAAGGATTTATTAAGACCTTAATGTCTGAATAAATATAATACCTGCCCTCTATCCTCAGGGATTTTGCAGTTGAGGTAGAAAAGAAAAAAAAATAAATAAATAAATAAATAGAATAAAACAAAAATTGTCAATAGCATACATTCAATAACTGTGAAATGATTAAACCTGAACTGTGTGATGATGAATATAAATACAAACAGGGATTTAGAAAAGAATGAAACTCATGAGAGCAGGAGTATTTGGAAAAGGTACCATGTAGAGGTAGAGATTATAGATTAGAAGAAGAAGTGAATGTTTATATTTAGCTTATGTTGTATATGTAATGATTTTGGACTATGTTTAAAGATAAACAAGCCAATTTGTTCTTACCTTATGAGCTCCACAGTCATTTCCATGTCAGCAGTATAAACTAAAATTATTTAAGTTTAGGAATAATTCTTATAGGATTAATAAAACCAAAACCAAACTCACTGCCATTGAGTGAATTCTGACCTATAGTGACCCCCATTGGGTTTCTAAGGCTGTAAATCTTTATGGAAGTAAACTGTCCCATCATCCTTCCACAGAGAGGCTGATGGGTTTGAACCACTGACTTTCTGGTTAGCATCCCAATGCCTTACCCACTATGCCACCAGAGCTCTTTATAGGATTAATAAAGCACTTGTTAAACTGAGTTCCAACTGAGGCTGGGAAATTAGCTGGATGAGATACAAGTCTGATGTATCTATTGTAACGTATTTCTCAGAGAGGGGGCTCTGGTGGCATAGTGCCTAAGGCATTTGACTGATCAAAAGGCTGGAGGTTCAAACCCACTAGCCACTCCTTGGAAGGAAGACTGGGCAATCTACTTCCGTAGTGATGCCATTTGGGAAATCCAAGGAGGAGTCACTATGAGTCGGAATTGACTCAAAGGCAGTGAGTTTGGTTTGGTTTTTTGATATCTCTCAGAGATGTTCTGGAGACTGAGGCCTTTAGAAATACTGAAATATGTAATAATGGAAAATATCTGGTAACTTCAGGATCCTTGGATCCAAGGAAAGGTGCAGGATATTTTTGGCTTTCACTTTTAGATCAATTTCCTACCCTGCCCTGATCCTGGAATGTTGACTAATATCACTTAAAAACAAACAAACAAACAAAGAAACAAACTCACTGCCATTGAGTCTATTCTAACTCATAGCAACCTCCTTTGATTTTCAGAGATGGTAAATCTTTATGGAAGTAGATTGCCCAGTCTTCCTTCTGTGGAGTGGGTGGTGGGTTTGACCTCCCAACCTTCTAGTTAGCAGTCAAATGTCTTAGGCACTATGCCACTCTTGTCTACTGGACTCTAGTTGGCACAGGCTAATGGGAGACTGTGGCAGGACACCAGAGAGAAAGAGGAATAAGTTTGGGGTATTCATCCATCTGGCTTTCTCCTTGGCAGTCATGGTGGGTTGGGTCCCTTCCTTAAATGAAAGGTCATGACTCCTTTCAGATATTCCTCTAATAGCTCTTTTTCCAGGTTCTATTAATTGATCTTTTCCCTTGCACTTTAAAAACTAAGAATAGGAACCACTGTTACTAGTCCCAAGGTACGTATAAACACTGTTGCTTTTCTTAATACCTGTCCACACCTTTGTAAATAATACCATTATTAAATTCTTCTCAATTACTCAACTGCAGTGTACTACTGATTTCTTGTTTAATGCAGAGCCAAGGGTGACAAAGAGGCTCTAAGCAGTTCCATTCACCCAACAGGAATAGTTCATAAGACCATTTCTTCTGATCCATGTTGAAAATCTAACTTGGGTGACATGTTTGAGTTTGACATACTTGTTGATGTGAAGGAAAGTTATCAGGGGTCAATTAATCCATAACTTTCTTGAAAATATATTCACCTCAGATAATTTTTCCACTACTCTTCTCAAGACACATACAACATCCCAAAGAGATTAAAATACCCAACCAACTGGTTGGGTATTGAATTGACTTTAACTCATGGCAATTCTGTACGTGTTAGAGTGGAACTGCCCTTCGTAGGACTTTCAATAGCTGATTTCTTGGAAGAAGATTGCCAGGTCTTTCTTTTGAGGGATCTCTGGGTAGATTTGTACTGAAAATCTTTTGGTTAACAGCTGAGTGTTTTAATTGTTTGAATCATCCAGGGACTCCTTGAACCACTCAGTTATAGGCAAATGGTGCTGCTGACTGCCAGCCATCCTCCTCAACATTCTCTTTAGCTATACTATACCACTTCCTACTTGTGTTCGCAAAAAGCATTGAATTCAAAGCACTACTCAATTAGCTAAAGCTCTAACAGCCCAATTTGCATGTGAAAATGCTGTTTGCACAAGAAAATACAGAATTTTGTGCACACAAATGATTTACTTATACAAAATTATCTCTAAGATTTTTTGTTTTTGAAAACTTATTACTTAAAGCTGATGGTCTAAGAACAGTCATTACAGATAGGAAAACAACCTAATGACTGTCTTTCTTTCTTTGTGTGCTTTCTTATTTGAAGCCTTCAAATCTTATCTGCTTATCTTCACTGCTTTCTCCCGAGTCTGCCCAGGAGATGCCAGGGGGGAGGTAAGGAAGAAGAAGCAAACTGACATCCTGCTTCATTTCCCATTGACAGCTGAGATCTCATCACAGAGTCTTGCATCCCACAATGATGTGCAAATCAAGATCTCATATGGATTTGCAAGTCCCAGGTGGAACTAATAGAAAAGACATTTAAAAAACAAAACTGTCTTTTAACGTGAAAACTGATTAAATGTGATATGTCCTTCCCTGTGAGGATAACTATGGAGAATTCTGACAGATCTCCAGGATGGCTGCTCAGGTGCCAATCACTCATTTTGAAGTGGTATTTGAAAACCCCAGAGGCAGTCTCAGGGCTTTTCCTTGGAGCCCACTGATATGGCATTGAACAGTCATGGGGCTGTCCATAGACTAGATAATTTTGTTCCAGTCATAGTGATATTTTCTATTCCTGGGATGAATTCCTGGCACCTCAACTGGTAAGTTATGCAAAAACTTAAAATTCTGTTTAGTCAATCGATCAACTCTATTGAGTAAATATTTATTTCCTACTGTGAGCATGGCATCATTGAGACCAGCAAAAAAGTATGTGATCTCAGGTCTTGAGGAATTTATAATCTTCTGCCAGTTGTTGTTAGGTGCCGTCAAGTCACTTCTGACTAAGAGTGACCCTTTGTATAATAGAATGAAACACTGCCCAGTTGTGCACCATCTTCACCATCCTTGCTATACTTGAGCCCATCATTGCAGCCACTGTGTCAATCCATCTTGTAGAGGCTCTTCCCCTTTTCTGCTGACCCTCCACTTTACCAAACATAGTATCTTTCTCCAGGGAATGGTCGTTTCTGACAGCATGTCCAAAGTGTGTGAGATAAAGTGTGCCCATTCTTGCTTCTAAGGAGCATTTGACTGCCTTTCTTCCAGGACAGATTTGTATATTCTTTTAGTTGTTGTTGTTGTTATGTGCCGTCTAGTCAGACCCGACTCATAGTGACCCCTCCTTGGGTTTCCGAGGCAGTATCACTACGGAAGTAGGATTGCCCAACCTTCCTTCCGAGGAGTGGCTGGTGGGTTTGAACCGCCAGCCTTCTGGTTAGCAGTCAAGTGCTTTAGCCACTATGCTACCAGAGCTCCTCGGTAGCCCATGGTATTTCCAGTATTCTTCACCAGCATCATAATTCCAAGGCATCAAGTCTTCTTTGGTCTTCCTTATTCATTGCTCAGCTTTCACATGCATATGAGGTGATTGAAAATACCATGGCTTGGGTTGGGCACAGGTGGTGTAGTGCCTAAGGAATTTGACTGCTAACCAGAAGGCTGAAGGTTCATACTCACCAGCCACTCTTCGGAAGGAAGATCGGGCAATCTACTTTTGTAGAGATATTGCCTTGGAAACCCAAGGAGGGGTCACTATCAGTCGGATCCAACTCGATGGCAGTGTGTTGCATTGTATTGCATTGTGTCAGTTTTCAAAGTGACATTTTTTGCTCCTTAATACTTTAAAGAGGTCTTTTGCAGAAGATTTGTGTAATGCAATACAACATCTGATTTCTTGACCGCTGCTTCCGTGGGTGTTGATTGGGGATCCAAGTAAAGTGAAATCTTTGGCAACTTCAATGTTTCCTCCATTTATCATGATGTTGCTTATTGGTCCAGTTGTGAGGATTTTGGTTTTCTTTATGTTGAAGTGGAATCCATACTGCAGATTGTAGTCTTTAATCTTCATTAGTAATTGCTTCAAGTCATCTTCACTTTCAGCAAGCAAGGATGTGTCATCTGAATATCTCAGATTGTTAATGAATCTTCCTCCAATCCTAATTCCACATTTTGCTTCATATACTCCAGGTTCTTGGATTATTTGCTTAGACTACAGATCAAATAACTATGATAAGAAGATACAGCCCTAATGCACACCCTTCCTGACTTTAAACCATGCAGTATCCCCTTGTTATGTTTGAACAACAGCCTCATGGTCTATGTTCCTCATGACCACAATTAAGTGCTCTGGAATTCCGATTTTTCTCAATGTTATCCGTAATTTTTTATGATCCACACAGCTGAATGCTTTTGAATAGTCAATAAAACACAAGTATGCATCTTTTTGGTATTCCTTGCACTCAGCCAAGATCCATCTGTCATTAGCAATGTTCCACGTCCTCTTCTGAATGCAGCTTAGTTTCAGGAAGTTCCCTGTCAATACACTGCTACAACCATTTTTGAATTATCTTCAGCACAATTTTCTTTCCTGTGATAGTAATGATATTGTTTGATAATTCCCACATTCTGTTGGATCACCTTTTTTTTGGAATGGGTACAAAAATGGATCTCTTCTAGTCTTCCTTGCAGGTGTATGGAATTATCCTGTCATTGACAACAGTTTAATTCAGGAGAGGTCTTGAAACCTGTTTAATTTGTCATTCCTGTCATAGTAGACCATATGATTATCTGATACAAAATGGCCAATACTAGTCTATTTCAGCTCACTAATGCCTGGTATATTGATCTTTATGTATTCCATTTCATTTTTGGCAACTTCAAACTATCCTAGATTCATAATTCACACTTTCCATGTTCTGATTATTAATGCATGCTTGGAGTTGTTTCTTCCCATTTTGAGTCATGCTACATCAACAAATGGAGGTCCCTAAAACTTTGCTCCATTGACATCATTAAGGTTGACTCTACTTTAAGGAGGTTGCTCTTCCCCAGCCATATTTTGGGTGCTTTCTGACTTCAGGGGCTCATCTTCCAGCACTATATTGGGCAGTGTTTCAGGGCTATTCATAAAGTTTTTCAGTAATACATCAGACAGTGTTTCCCTGCTATTGATAGTTTTCACTGGCCAAGTTTTTGGGAAGTGGAGGGCCCCATCCTTCTTCCTAGTGTGTCTTAGTCTGGAAGCTCCACTGAAACCTGTCCACCATGGCTGACTTTGCAGGTATTTGAAACACCAATGGCATGACCTCTAGCCTCATAGCAACACACAAGCCACCACGGCATGACAAACAGACAGATGAATTTTTAACTCTTACTGGAATTAAAGATAGCTATCTTTGGAATAAGGGGTGAAAAATACAATAGAGTGAATACTCAATTCACTATTTCCTGAGCACTTATTAAATGTTAACCATTGTATTTGGGATAAAATGGCACATCTTTGCATTGATTCTGATGTACTTACAATCCAGTTGGTAGTTATATACACAGAGCTTTTGTTTGTTATAAAAATTCAAAATGGAGAAGTTGGAATAGTTATGGAATGACATAGGATTCAAGTTGGGTTTAAAAGATGAATAGAGTTTAAGCTGGTGGCTAAATAGTAGAATTCTTGCCATCCATGCAATTGACTTGGGATTAATTCCTGATTAATGATTTGCATTTCATGTGAAGCCACCACCCATTTCTCAGTGGAGGCTTGGGTATTATGATGCTGAACAGGTTTCAGCAGAGCTTCCAGATTAAGATAAACTAGGAAGAAAAGCCTAGTAATCTAATTCTATCTTCAGTAAAATTGAGCCAATAAAAACCCAATGGATCACAATGGTCCTATCTGTGAATCATGGCACAGAACCAGGTGACATTTTGTTCCATTGTGGCTGAATCTTTGGCAACTAACAGCAAAAAGTGGAAGAAGATGAGAGTGGGCTGCCATCTAAAAGGGGGTTGGAAGCTGGAATATCTATGATAGGATTAATTAGAAAGAGTGACAATTGGTTTCTATAGGACTTGAGAGTTTATTTGGAGAATGATGGGTAATCCTTCTTCTCCCTTTGGAAAGTTTAAAGAAAGCAGCCATGACTATCACTGGAAAGCATGAAAGTCAACACTAGTTAGGGGGTATGTCATCTTGCCAAGAACTGTGGTCCCTTTCACTGTTTCCTCTTTAATTGCCAGACCTCTATCTTTTACAATAGCATGCCTTTTCTTCTGCAGATAAGTGCTATGTGAGCTCTAGCTTATGTGGGAATGTTTCTGCAGTGTCCTTAGCAAAAACCGTGTCATCAATCATGCTTGACAAGCTCTGGGATGAGGGAGGAGGAGGAGAAGTTTGCTTTTCATTTGGAGAGGGACAAAGGTCATAGGCAGCTTTGCTTTCAATAGCGTTTTCATTGCTAATATTTTGGTGTACACCTTCTTTTTCTTTTTCTTCTTGTCAGACTTGCAGCATTTTTTGCCCTTTTCAACTTCTTTCTTATATGAAATGTATTTTACAAGTCTCTGTCAAGTTTCCTATGAAATATTCGTGATGTACGAAGGGGCTTTTAAAATTTTCCTCATCTTGTACTTTTCAGGGAACACTGATCAATCCTTTCTTGTCTTCAAGTCTCCCTTTTCCACTCTGCTGTGAAGACAGTGTTGTTGTTGTTGCTGTTAGGTGCTGTTGAGTTGTCTCTGACTCATATTGACCCCATGTACAGCAGAACAAAACACTGCCCGGTCCTGTGCCAGCCCTACAATCCTTGCTATACCTCAGCCCATCATTGTAACCACTGTGTCAACTCATTTTGTTGAGGGCCTTCCCACTTATGGTTGACCCTCCACTTTACCAAGCAAGATATCCTTCTCCAGGGAATGGTCCCTTCTGACATGAAGTGGGTGAGACAAAGTTTGGCCATTCTCACTTCCAAGGAGCATTCAGGCTGCACTTCTCCCAGGATGGATTTGTTCGTTCTTTTAGCAGTCCAAGGTACTTTGAGCATTCTTCACCAACACCACAATTCAAAAGCATCAGCTCTTCTTTGGTCTTCCTTATTCATAATCCGGCTCTCACATGAATATGAGGTGATTGAAAATACTATGCCTTGTGTCAGGCACACCTTAGTCTTCAAGGAGATATTGTTGCTTTTCAGCACTTGAAAGTGGTCTTTTGCAGCAGATTTGCCCAATGCTATGCATCATCTGGTATCTTGACTGCTGCTTCTGTTCGTGTGGATTGTAGAACCAAGTAACATGAAGTCTGACAAGTTCAATCATTTCTCCATTCATTGTGATGCTGCTTATTGGTCAAGTTGTGGGGATTTTTGTTTTCTTTATATATTCAGCCTTCATTAGTAAGTGCTTCAATTCATTCTCACTTTTAGCAAGCAAAATTGTGTCATCAGCATATTGCAAGTTGTTAATGAGTCTTCCTCCAAACCTGATGCTTCATTCTTCTTTATGTAGTCCAGCTTCTCAGATTATATGCTCAGCATACACATTGAATAATTATGGTGAAAGGACACAACACTGATGGACTTCCTTCTTGATTTTAAACCATGCAGTGTCCCCTTGTTCTGTTTGAATGTCAGCCTCCTGGTCTACGTACAGGTTCCTCATGAGTACAATTAAGTATTCTGATATTCCTGTTCTTCTCAATGTTATCCATATTTTGTTGTGAACCACACAATCAAATACTTTTGCATAGTCAATAAAACACAAGTAAACATCTTTCTGGTATTCTTTGCTTGCAAGCAAGATCCATCTGACATCACCAATGCAATCCAGCTTGCATTTCTGGAAGTTCTCTGTCAATATACTGTTGCAACCATTTTTGAATTATCTTCAGTAAGATTTTACTTACGTGCAATATTAGTGATATTGTTTGATAATTTGCACATTCTATGGGATTATCTTTCTTTGGGATGGGTACAAATTTGGATCTCTTCCAGTCAGTTGGCCAGGTAGCTGTCTTCCAAATCTCTTGGCATAGCCAAGAGAAGCAAATGCCTCCTGTGTGGCTTCTCTTTGTTGAAACATCTCAATGGGTAGTCTGTCAATTCCTGAAGCCTTCTTCTTTGTCAATTCTTTAGTGCAGTTTTGACTTCTTCCCTCAATACCATTGGTTATTGATCATATGTCACATCTTGAAATGGATGAACACTGAGCAATTCTTTTTGCTACAGTGATTGTGTGTATTCCTTCTATCTTCCATTGGTGTTTCCTGCCTCATTCAATATGTTTTCCATAGCATCTTTTAATATTGCAACTTGAGGCTTAAGTTTTCTCCTCAGTTCTTTTAGCTTGAGAAATACTGAGTGTGTTTTTCCTTTTTGGCTTTCCAACTTCATGTCTTTGCATATTTCATTATAATAATTCACTTTGTGGATAGTGTTGGGGGAGCCAAAATTATGGGGAAGGGTAGTTATGAGGGATGACAAAAGGAAAGTACTTTTGCATCAGCCAGCAACTCCCTTTGCAGTGTGGGGCAGGTAGAAGGAAGCAGATTGAGAATATAGGGAAGTTCTGAATTGGAGAGATAAAACTAGATTTGTGGAACAGGAGGATGGATCTTGTGAGCAGTTCAGTTTGGGTGTCAATCTAATATGGGTGATCAGAGCAAGTTAGACAATTTGAACCTGACTGCGGGCCAAAAAGAGTCTTAGAGTATGTCAGGGATGGAGATGCCAGGCTTGAATTGGAAGTCATACTAGTAGGCACAACCAGGAAAACATTATAGCAGAAAGCAGAACAACTAGGGAGGCACAGGTCCAGGTGCACAGATTGAAACCTGTTGACACCTGAGATGCAAAACAGAGAAGAAGATATGCTTTCCCCTAGAACTTAACACAGATTATGAAGACAAATGCTTACAGGGCTAGGAAAGAAACTAAGGAGTGGGAGAATGAGGTGTAGGAATCATTAGGGAGTGGTGGACACTGTAGCCACTGGAAGCCACATGTCCTGTTTGTCTGAAGGGAGCCACTGTTCCTCAGCTCCAGCAGATAGCTGGCATGAACCAAACAAGCCCAGTGCTGCCAGCCCTTGTGGTATTTCTTTAAAGAAAAATGGAAAAATTGGAGTTTTAAAATCAATCTCCTTTTTTTTTTCTTAATGTTGGAACAAAATGCAAATTTCTTTGAAAAACACCATAAGGGCCAAGATTATTGCAGACTAAACAACTCACATGCATGAGCTGTTGATGTGCAGCTTCTGTAAGGGGAAAGAATATGAGTCATGGAGTTGGACAGTGTTCCTATCTCGGCTCCCTCCTGCCTGACAGCCTAACTCTGTGAACTTGTGTTACTTGCCCTCTCAAAGTCTCAGCTTCCTTGTGGGCAACAGTCAGACAATGATAATTTGCCACAGAGCATTGTAATGATTACAACTTGTATTAGTTTTGTACGGATCCTGTGATGAATTACCACAAAGTAGATTTCAGTGGCACAGTGCCTAAGACACTAGACTACTAACCAGAAGGCTGGTGGTTCAAACCCACCAGCCAGTCTTCAGAAAGAAGGTTGGGAAATCTACTCTGATAAAGATTAAAAAACAAACAAACAAAAAACACTGCTGTCAAGTCGGATCCAACTCATAGCAACCCCTCTTTGGGTTTCCAAGGCAGTATCACTGTGGAAGTAGATTGCCCAACCTTCCTTCCAAGGAGTGGTTGGAGGATTTGAACTGCCAGCCTTCTGGTTAGCAGTCATACCACCTTGGAAACCCAAGGAGGGGTCGCTATGGGTCGGATCCTACTCAACACCTGTAAGTTTGGTTTTAGTTTTTTAGATGACTTAAAACAACAGAAATTTATTCTCTCATAATTTTGGAGTTAGGAAGGCCAAATTCAGGGTATCTGCAGAGTCATGCTCTCTCTTAAGGGTCTGGGGAAAGATCCTTCCTTTTACCTCTTCAAGCTTCTGATACTTACAGGCATTCCTTGGCTTTCAACAGCATAACTCCAATCTCTGGCTCTGTGTTTACATATCTGTCTTTCTCTGTGATTTTTTTTGTCTCTGTGTCTCCGATGCGATATGCCAATCACATTGAATTAGGGCCTACCCTACTCCAGTATGACCACCTGTTAACTTAACTAATTATGTCTGCAAGAATGCTATTTCCAAATAAGCTCATTTTCACAAGTACCAGGTACTAAGACTTCAACATATCTTTTTGGAGGACACAGTGTAAGTAATATGTGTAAAATGGCTTGCTTATTTTATTGGTTTAAGAAAGGACCTTGATATCTGAAGATTTCTTAGATACAAGACTGTAGAGGCTAAAATTGATATCCAGCTTAACCAGCCAGGGTAGAATACAGTAGCTTTTAGCTGGCAAGACCTGTGAGGAATATTGCTTCTTAGAGTAAACTAAACAATGTGACTATGATACTTTGGGTTCCAGTGAGAAACAAGACTAGAATGGAAAGAAGTATATCTCCTTCCCATGCCAGGCTGAACAATGCTCTCTGCCTTTCATCAAATTGCCTGGCACACATTTCTAGAGGACTATCTTACCTGGAAAGAGCCAGGATTGAGAGAGGGAAAGAGAGACAGAGACAGAGAGAGACACAGAGAGAGGGAAAGATGGAGGAGGGAGAGAGAGAGAGCTCAGGAGCCCAGTCTCTTGACTTTCAATCTGTGTTTATTTTCCAGCTTACAGTGTAGTGGGGACATTGCTCAGGGTTCTAGATAATAATAATAATTTTACACTTTTCAGTGCCTGCTGTATGTCAGGTACTGTGTTGCACTTAATATATGTTAGACACTCAGCTCTGAAGGTAAATGATATCACCTACATTTTAACTGTGAGCAAACTGAGATTAAAAGCAGTTCAGTATCATGCTCTGGTTCACACAGACCTTACTGGTAGAATGAAGATGTGCATCTATGTCTTTTTGAAGTTTGACACTATGTAACATTGCTTCCCATCAATGGGAAGAGTACTGGAGTTTCTTTTTCTTTAAGCCTTTGAGAATATATATTTTGTTGTTCAAAGGAAAGACTCAGCAGACTATGCTTTATTTCAGTAAGGATTGAATAAAGCATCAAATTGTCCCAAGGCTGATAAAAGCCAGAGAATTAGCATTGAGAAAGATGTAGATAATTCAGACAGTCTCTTCCTGGTGTAACTTCAGCTACATTTTTATTCAGCTTCAACATCCCACCCCTGACCATTTGGAGCAGAATGTTATTGTTATATACATTTGTCCTTATACGGTTCTTTTTTTTTTTTTTTGGATAGAGCTTTTTTTTTTTTTTTGCAATGCTCTGCTGAGGTCATAGCCTGTAGGTAGTTTGTAGGAGATAGCAGTAGGCCAATTTGGATTGCCCAAAGTGTTTTCCTTGGTGACATGGAAAGCATGACAATATAATAATACCTTTAAAAGTATAACAATAAGAATAACAGACACACACACATACACAAAGGCAGTTAAGTTTGACACATTGACTAATACTGCTCGGCTCAGAGGAAGGGCATCTAGGGATCAAGGATAGGTAATGTGATGGAGAATTTTTACAGGTGGGGTGATGGGGGAGTCTTAAAGGGAAGGTTAGTCAACCAAGTAATCAATTAAATAGCAGTTATATTCTGAGCACCTGCAAGAAATTAGGAACCAAGTCCCTGCCTGTAGGAAGTACAAAAAAAGCACTAGACAGTTTCTGCCAATGACACCATTTATTTCTTGTTGTTGTTATGTGCCATCGAGTTGGACCCAACTCATAGCAACCCCTCCTTGGGTTTCTGAGGCAGTATCACTACAGAAGTAGATTGCCCAACCTTCCTTCCGAGAAGTGGCTGATGGGTTTGAACTGCCAGCCTTCTGGTTAGCAGTCAAGTGCCTTAGGCACTACGCTACCAGAGCTCCTATTTACTTCATGTTGTTGTTGTTGTTATGTGCCGTTGAGTCGGCCCCGACTCATAGCGACCCCTCCTTGGGTTTCTGAGGCAGTATCACTACGGAAGTAGGATTGCCCAACCTTCCTTCCGAGGAGTGGCTGGTGGGTTTGAACCGCCAGCCGTCTGGTTAGCAGGCAAGTGTCTTAGCCACTATGCTACCAGAGGTAGGAGCAAAGCATAAACAAATACAAAATAAATAAGCCCAAACACAAAGGTTCAAGTGATACAATCAAGTAATATACAATTGTTTTTTTAAATCCTCTTTGCCACTAGTGTCTCTAATACCAGCAGCAAATATTTATTGAGTTAGTTATGGGCACAACCCAAATAAATTGCCATATCATAGCCTAAAGGTCTTATCTTTTCTACTCAGTGCAAAACATGCCAAATTTAGAGACTGTCATGCTTGGGAGGAAACCAAAAAGTAAATGTTTGAATCTAGCCAGAGGTGGCTTAGAAGAAGGGCCTGATGATCTACTTCAAAAAAACCAGCTACTGAAAACCTAAGAAGCACAGTTGTACTCTGACACACATGAGGTCATCATGAGCTGGAACTGACTCACTGTCAACTGGGTAACCAAATGTCCCTCTTCCTTCCCCCATTTCACTGCCCAATACATCATTATTTCCCCTTTCCTCTCAAACCTGTTTCCCTTCCTGTCTTCTGTCTGCTGCCTTCTTCTCCTTGTCTTTCTTACACCACTAAATCCAAGGGCTCATTAAGTCATGTTGATTCTTCCTCTTAAATGTATTTGGAAATTTATTCTCCTTTCTATTTTTGGTACCATTAAGTTTCTCTCTTTTTCTGATCCTCCTACTCTATGTAAACTTATATGACAAGATGAAGTCATTCTTTTACCCTAAAACTTGATGTGACTCTTGTAGCCTACTGAATGAAGGCAAAACTCCTTGACATACATTCAAAGCCTTCTATGCACTCCCCTTGTCTAGCCTACAGACTCCAAACTCCTCATTTCACAAACTATTTGTTGGAATGACCCTAATAAGTTACATTCATTACCAGAGGGAATCTACATTCTGTGATTTTTCAAGGGTCCTATATTAAAGCTAAGAAGCGCTGGAAGATTGGCTGTTCAAACCCACCAGCTGCTCTGTAAGAGGAAGATGAGGCAACCTACTTTCATAAGGATTCACAGCCTTGGAAACCCAAAGGGGGTCACTATGAGTCAAAATTGACTTGATGACAGTTTTTTTTTTTTTTTTTAATTAAAGCTTATTAGGAACACACATGACTTTCTGCTGAAAAGTATGCATTCTGATCTTAAACTTTTCTCCCATCTCCATAATATAATAATTTGAAAACATCCCAATAACTTAATCCATCATTAACTAATGCCTGTTTGCTAGTTCTTTCAAGACCCATGCCTGTTTGATGTATTGTCCCATACTTAGCCATGACAGTCCTGTGATGCATTATGTCGCTCAATATTTTCACCCCAGAATAATAAACTGGAGAAATAAGACATCTGCGTACAATTTATTCCTCTTACGTCTTTCTTTCTCTGAAAAGGGAATGGCAATACTTCTAAAATGAGAAAGCTAGGTCAGCTTAACCCTTTAAAAAGTCACCTGCATATCCCTGTGACCATCACATTATTTGATGTCAAAGTATATTTGATTGAAACACAAAAATATTCATGATTTTCCTTGGAAAGATAATAATTAGCCAAAGAATGAATGGAAACTGATTAGGTCTCAGGCACTGTGCTAACCACACGGGCACAGAGATGATAGACTGGTTTGAGTGTGGTGAGTGGTTCAGAGCATGGGCTTTGGGCTGAAGCCCTACTTCTCTCATTTACTAACTTTGTACCCTGGGTATGTAATTCTACCTAAATCTTAATTTTTTTAGCTAAAGAAATGAAAATGATTGTATATCTCATAGGGTTAGACAAAATGAAATTACTTAATAAAAGTAAAGTGCCTGCTATATATAGTAAACTCTCAATCAATAATAACTGTTATTTTTAATTTAGTAGACAAGTATACAGGCCATTACAATAGAGTAAATATTGTTATGTTAGAGATAAACACAGAAGAAAGATGAAGCAATCAGCTTCTGTAAAGATTTACAGCCTGATAAACCCAATTGGGGTCACTATGAGTCAGAATCATCTCAGTGACAGTGGGTTTTGGTTTGAGAGATAAACACATCATGAAGTAGATGTAGAGAATACCAGTTGCCGTTGAGTCAGTTCCGACTCATGGTGACCCCATGTCACTCATTGTGCCCTATAGAATTTTCAATGACTGACTTTTCAGAAATAGATTGTCAGGTTGTCTTCTCATGCAACTCTGGGTAGACTCAAACTCTAGCCTTCCAGTTTGTAGCTGAATGTGCTAATCATTTGCAACATTCCAGCTGGAGCTCTGGTAGCATAGTGGCTAAGACACTTGCCTGCTAACCAGACGGCTGGCGGTTCAAACCCACCAGCCACTCCTCGGAAGGAAGGTTGGGCAATCCTACTTCCGTAGTGATACTGCCTCGGAAACCCAAGGAGGGGTCGCTATGAGTCGGGGCCGACTCGACGGCACATAACAACAACAACAACAACAGCTGTAGTGAATTGGTATCCAATAGAAACTTGAGGTGGATTCCATTAACCTCATGTATGTGTCTAATATTTATTGAGTGTTTATAACATGCTAGAAAATGTTTAATTCTCATATTTAAAAAAAAATTATTGTGATTTGGGTGAAAATTTATAGAGCAAATTCATTTTCCATACAACAGTTCACACACATTTTATTTCATGACATTGCTGCAATTCCCACAATGTAATAGCTCTCTTCCCACTTCCACCTTGTAGTTACCTCTTCCTGTGTTCTTCTTTCCTATGCATTCCTGCCCCTTGAGCTATCTCTCTGTGAAAATACGCCTTTATGTTCTCCCATGATTGATTGTTCTAAGCAGTGTATCTACCTGATGTAAATGTTCACCCCATATGCCATGGGAGTGCATTCAATTCCATATCTGGAGGGTAACTAGGGGCCATAGTCTCCAGGGTCTTAATAAACCTGGTCTTTTTTTTTTTTTTTTCCTTTCTTTCTGTGATTTTGAGTTTTGTTCCACATTGTTCTCCCATTCTATCCAGGGTCTCCTGCACTGATCCCTTTCTGAGAGGTTGTCAGTGGTAGTCAGGCACCATCTAGTTCTTGTGTCTCATGGTCATATAATCTGAGGATCACATGATCTACTATTCTCTTGGACTCATTGTTTCCATGCATCTATGGTTTTCTTAATTCTTCTTTGCTCTGGATGAGGCAAGGCCCATTGTTGCATCCATATGGCTGCTTGCAAGCTTTTAAGACCCTAGTTGCTACTCACCAAAGTAGGATGTGGAACAATGTTTTTGTGTAATATGATATGCCAATTGAGCTTCATGTCCCCTCTGATCATGGTCCCTAGCCCACAGGTCCAACTACTCACTCTCTCAGAATGGTTGGTTGTGAACAAGAAGTTATTATAATGTGGTCCCCTTGTGAGATCTATTATATATTTGGACATTCTTACAGCACATATAAATACATATGTAGAAATATCATCTGCCAACCTTACATATGGTCTTGGCTGTATTTCCTTTACCTAGACATACCTGATCATTCAGCCTGTCTATCCATCTACTTACCATAGATTAATGTTTATTATTACAGACAACATATTATTGTATACATAAAAGGGTTTACCTTTGCAGTCTGTATATCTTGTGTACCTCTTTGTGTCTTCCTCTTCCTCACTGCCACCATGTTGATCACTCACTTTTGGTACATTGCCCTTCCCTTCACCCAAATACTTGTCTCTACCTATCTAGCACTCACTGTTCCTTCCCTTTTCCTCCCATTCTTGGTAACCAACAAAGTTTCTTTCTGTATATAAATATTTTCTTGACTCTACAGTAGTGAACTAATACTAGAAATAATAATTTTTGTTCTTCTGTAATTGACTTATTTTATTCAACATGATGTCCTCCAAGTTCATACACATTACACAGTGTTTCACAGATTCTACATTATTCTTTAGTGTTGCATGGTATTCCGTTTAGTTCAGTTATCTATTTTCTGTTGATGGGCTCTTAGGTTTTCTCTATTTGCTATTGTAAAGAGAGCTGCTATGAACATGAATGTGCATGTATCTGTTCTTGTCCTGGCTCTCACTTCTTTAGAATATATACCTAGTAACAGGATTGTTGATCAAATATTTTTATTTCCAACTTCTTAAGGAATCACCATATTGATTTCCATAGTTGTTGTCTCATTTTGCAGTCCCACCAGCAGTGTATAAGAGTCCCAATCTCTCCACATCCTCACAGCATTTGTTATTTTGTGTTATTGAACTTTGTTATTAGTGTTAGGGTGAGATAGTATCTCATTGCTGTTTTGACTTGCATTTCTCTAATGGTTAATGATTGCAAACAGTTCTTCATATGTTTGTTGGCCGCCTAAATATTTTCTTTGGTGAAGTGTTTATTCATGCTTTCTGCCTGTTTTTCAATGGGATTGTTTATCTTTTTGTTGTTGAGGTGTTGGAATTTTCTACAAATTTTAGGGATAATTCCCTTGTCATGTATATTATTGCTGAATATATATTTTTATTTGTAGGTTTTCTTTTTACTCTTTTGGAGAAATCTTTTGAAATACATAAACATTTAATTTTTACAAGGTCCCAGTCATCTAGTTTATCATCTGCTATTCATGCATTTTGGGTTTTGCTTGATAATCTGTTTATGCCATAAATTAAGGTCCCTATGTTTACTCCTATTTTTTCCTTGATGAACTTTATAATTTTAGGTTTCACATTTAAGTCTTTGATCCATCTGGAGTTTTTATGTATGGTGTGAGGTTTCATTTTTCTGAAAATGGATAACTGTTTTGCCAGCACCATTTGTTAAAGAGACTATCTCTCCCCCATTTAATGTATTTTGGCCCTTTGTCAAAGATCAGCTGACCATAGGTTGAGAAATCTATTTCTGGGCTCTCAATTCTGTTCCACTGATCCATATGTCTGTCATTGTACCAACATCAGACTGTTTTGACTACTGTGGCTATATAGTAGGTTTTGAGATCCAAGAGTGTGAGACCTGCTACTTTGTTCTTTTTCAATAGTGCTTTGCTTATCAGAGGTCTTTTTCCTTTCTGTATAAAATTAGTGATTTTTTTTTCCATATCCTTAAAGAATGTTGATGGAGTCTGGATTGGGATTGCATTGAATGTATAGATTGCCTTGGGTAATATTGACATTTTCACAATGTTTAATCTTCCTATCCCTGAGCATGGTATATTCTTCCTCCCAAAATTGTTCTAAGACCTCTTATGGTGTCTTGAAGTAGTGTTTTGTAGTTTTCTTTGTATAGATCTTTTGTGTGCCTGGTAAGATTTTTTACCAAGTATTTTATTTATTTATTTTTTTTGGTAGCTCTTCTAAATGATACTGATTTCTTTTCCTTTTTAGCAATCTCTTTGCAAGTGTAGAAAAATCCAACTGATTTTTGTATGTTGGTCTCATATCCTGCCACTATGCTAAATTTCTCAATTAATTCCAGTAGTTTTCTTTCTGAGTGTCTTGAGTTTTCTACATGTAGGATCATATCATCAGCAAATAGGGATAATTTTACTTCTTCTTTACTGATTTGGATGCCTTTAATTCCCCTTTCTTGCCTTATTGGGGTGGCTAGAACTTCCAATACAACATTGAATAGAAGTGGTGATAGAAGGCATCCTTGTCTTTTTTCTGTTCACAGGGACAATAACTTTAGCGCCTCTCCATTGAGAATAATGTTGGCTGTTGGTTTTGCATATATGTCCTTTATTATTTTGAAGAATTTCCCTTATATTTGTATTTTTCTGAGTGCTTATATCAGGAATAGGTGTTGAATTTCATCAAATGGTTTTTCTGCATCAATTGATATGATCATGTGGTTCTTTTTCATTATTTTACTTATTTGATGGATTACATTGATTGTTTTTTTAATGTTGAATCATCCTTGCATATCTGTCCTCTGATCACTGTTTTTGCTATGTACCAAACATTTTGGTATGTTGTGTTTTTGTTGCAGTTTGACTCAAGGAAGTTTTTCAATTTGTTTTTTATTTCTTCTATTACCCAGTCATTTTTAAGGAGGATATTATTAAGTTTCTATGTGTTTGATCTTTTTCTGTTGATCTTCTTATTGTTGAATTCTAATTTTAAAGCATTGTGATCTGAGAAGAAGCTTTGCAGTATCTCAATGTTTTTTAAATTATTGAGGCTTGCTTTATGGCCTAACATATAATTTATCATGGACAATGTTCCATGTGCACTGGAAAATAATATATATTGTGCTGGTGTTGGGTGAAGTGCTTTGTAGATGTGTATAAGGGCAGGATGGTGGATTGTATTATTTAGTTCCTCAGTCTTTGTTGAGTTACTTTCCAGTTCTATCTTTGATTGAAAGTAGTATATTAAATTCTTTTACTGTTACTGTGGAGTCATCTGTTTGTCTTTCAATTCTGTTAAAGTTTGCTTTATGTATTTTGGGGCTCTTTCATTGGATGCATAGATATTTATTATGGCTATGTCCTCTTGTTCAACTGATATTTTAATCATTATATAATGTCCTTCCTTGTCTCTTATGGTGGTTTCTGTCTTAAAGTCAATTTTATCAGAAATTAATATTTCCACTCCTGCTCTTTTTTGATTGTCATTTGCTTGGTCTATCTTTTTACAATCTTTGATTTTTAATCTCTTTTTGTCTTTGTCTCTAAGTGTGTCTCTTATAGACAGCATATTGATGGGTTATGTTTTCTTATCCAGTTTGCAACTGTCCATCGCGTGAGTGGCACATTTTTATTTTTTGAATTTTAAGAGATTGTTTTATAGTCAATTTAATCCATTGACATTCAGTGTAATTATTGGCAAGTATGAGTTAGTTGTTATTTTGTTATGTGTTTATTTGTGGTGTTGCTGATTTCTTTGTTCCATATAATTTTCTGTGCTGAGCTCATTTAGCTTATGAATCATGTTATAATTTCCCTCATTAGTATTGTTTTGGCATTTGCTAAATATTTGTGCTTTATCTCTTATTTATTTTTATATGAATGTTTATTATTTTTCTTTGAGGTTACCCTTTAATTTATAATTTATAATTTTCTTCCCAAGTTTAATTCTTTCAGTTGTCTTCATTTCCTCACCATTTAGATCTTCTGCAACTACACTTTTTTCCCCTCTTTTTGGTTTGTGGTTTTCTTCATTTGCCAATTGAATCCTCTGGTTCCCTGTTTACAATTTTGTAAGCTTATTTACCTTGGATACTTCCATAACTGGGTTGGTGTCTGGGTTATGTCATCATGTGTATTACTGGTTGGTTGTTGTTTGCTGTTGTTGGTTCTCTGTCCAAAGACTCCTTTTAGGATCTCTTGTAAGGCTGATCTGGTTTTAACACATTCCCTTTATTTTGGCTTATCTGGAAATGTCTTCATTTCATTATCATATTTGAGGGAGAATTTTACTGGGTTTATAATTCTTGGTTGGAAATTTCTCTCTTTCAGGGTTTTGTATATACCATTCCATCACCTTGTTTGCATGGTTTCTGCCAAGGAATCAGACTTTAGTGTTATCAGCTGCCTTTTGTAGGTAACTTTTCATTTTTCCTGTGTTGCTTTCAGGATTCTTTCTCTGTCTTTGGTTTTGGTTAGTCTAATTATGACATGTCTTGGTGATTTTCTTGCAGGGTCTATCCTGTGTGGGGTTCATTGAACTTCTTGAATGGATATATTCTCATTTTTTATCATATCAGGGAAATTCCTTCCAACAAATCTTTGACAATTTTCTCTGTAGTTTTATTTGTCTCTTCCTGTTCTGGAAATCAGACTACATGTAAGTTATTTTTCTTTTTTGTATCCCATATGAACCTTATATTTTCTTTGTTTTGTTTTGATCTTTTCTTCTGACTGATCCCTTACCAAAATAGTATTGAGGTATTTATCTTCAATCTCACTAATGTTGTCTTCCATTGATTCAATCCTACTCCTTTGTCCATTCAATGTGTTATCTATTTCTGAAATTATAGTATCAGGAGCTCTAGTAGCATAGTGCCTAAGGCACTTGACTGCTAACCAGAAGGCTGGCGGTTCAAACCC
>NW_006921682.1:1460319-1513612 GCF_000298275.1 Orycteropus afer afer | reverse complement strand
TCAATGAATGAGAAGAAATATTTAAAAAAATACTTTAAGAAAACAAAAGAAATCTAAACAAAAAAAAAAAAAAAAAAAAAAAAACCAGTGTCTGGGGAGAGGGTAATAAGAGAAAAGAGCTACAGTAGAAGAATAATAAAGAAAAAAATGAGAAAAATGCAAAAAGAAAAACAAGTGATGGGGAGAATCAAAAGAAAGAAAACAGATGGGAACCAGGAAAAAGGAAGGGAAAAAAAAAAACAGTAGTATTCAGGAAGGGGAAAAGAAATAATTACAACAAAAAGGAAGAAAAATATAATTTTAAAACAAAATAAATAAACAAACAAAAATAAAACCCTAAATCTGGGGTGGGGGGCAGTGTACCCAGGCTCTGTCAGAGCACATAGACTAGGATGGAATTCTTGTAGATTCAAAAAGTGGATAGACATGAAGGTAGCTGCCTCCCCAGTCACCTATACAGTGTGGGGTATAAGATTAACAAAGGGAATATCACACCCTTCTTGTCATCAATCTCTAGAGTGGTTGCCCATGTTATCCTCAGCAAGTGAAGACTATTCTCAGGTGGGCGGTATTGGAACATTGCCAGTTGTAAATATCCAAAATGGCTGCAGTGCTTGTAAATATTCAAAATGGCTGTCCCCTCAGGACAGGTGAAAGTCCACAGATCAGTCTGTCTCCTTATTTGCTGTTTTCCTTTTTAGTCATCAGCCACCAGTGTGGTTATCCATGCAGCCCTTGGTGAGCAGGGCCGATTTTTAGGTTACTTCCCAGGTCCTAATACCACTTGTAAATATTCAAACTGGCCATGCTGTCAGGATAGCTGATAGTGCACAACTCCATTTGTCTCTTTACTAGCTATTTTCATTCAGGTTCTTCTATTAATTAGTATTTAATCTACTTCTGTATCTCCTTTCAAACCTCAAGGTTCCAGGATTATTTTCTGTATCCGTGTCAACTGGTTTTTCTTTTCTTTGTTGTAGAGGGTCTGTGTAACTTGTATGTCTATTCTGCTATCTTACAAGAAGTCACCTAATTCTCATATATTTTTGAGGTAGCTGCTATTGCTATCTCTTTTACACAAAGAATCAGGGCACAGGTAAGTTAAGTTGCTTGTACAAGGTTACTCAGAATTTTCCACGGCTCAGGAAAGATTTGGCATACTGGATAAGGCACATGACTGCTAACCAGAAGGTCAGCAGTTCAAACCCAAAACCTGCTCCATGGAAGAAAGATGGGACAATTTACTTCCATAAAGATTTATAGCCTCAGAAACTCAATAGGAGTCATTATGACTAGAATATGAGTAGGAATCGACTCAATGGTAGTTTTGTTTTGTTTTGTTTTTTACTGGATATACCAGGAAATCTCTATATACATGAACATTAGTGGCTGAATAAATTTATAAGTAACAGAAAAGTTGTCCCCTATCAGGAGACAAAGTGATGTTTTCTTAAAAAAATATAATTTACTTTTATTTTGCTGAAAATATACACAGCCAAAGATCTTCCATTTCAAGAATTTCTACATGTAAAATTCTGTGACATTGATTACATTCTTCAAGCTGTGCTACCATTGTTGCTATCCTTTTCCAAATTATCCACAGGCATTATCTTAAACGCAGTGCCCCTAAGCTTCCTATCCGACCCTTAGCGTTGATGTCGATTTTGTCTGCATCAATAATTCTTTAAAGGAGCACAGTTCTCAAGGCAGGTGTACGAAGTGATGCTTTTAAAGAGTTGAGAACCATAGAGATAAAGAAGGGATAAAAAGACTTCTAAAGCAAGTCCTTAGGGATAAAGACATTACTCCTTGACTAGAAACTCCTTTAAAGCAGGGCCTTTATTCATGCTTCTTTCTTATGATGTAAAGGAGTTATCAGAGTGCTTTGTACAAATTAGTTACCAATAAAATAATTTCTTTGGAAAAATAATCACTAAAGTATTATTTGTTACTGACAGTAGATCCAGACACAGTGACAGGAATCAACATTAGCATTATAAGAACTGGAAGTATAAAATCACTAGTATATCTGTTGAAAGATGTTCACTGTCTTGGTGGACACCTGCTGCCTATTTTTAGTGAAAAAGCTGGAAAGGACCAACCTACAATTTTCTGTAGATGATTTTTCCTTTTAATAGAAGGAGACAGGAAAATAGGGAGAGAGGCATAGAGTATCCAAAGTTTAAAAGATTTAAAGCAGGTCATAGAGAACAAAGTACACAAGTATAAGGTGGTGTCTTACATTGAATAGTTTTGGCACTGGTGCATTGTAAGGGAATAAGCAAACTTGCTGAACAATGTAAAAACAGCCCACAGCATCTGTATTCCTCCTCAGAAATTGCCCTACTCAATAAAAATTTAATCTTATTGGTTGTGTGACATTGAAGATAGAACATTGAGTTACACCTTGCAGAATTTTTAAACTGTCTATAGGCTTTGTTTTGGTGGTACAGACTCTGTTGCTAACTGGCTGTCAGAGTGAACACTACTTGCAAAAGGACACTTGGCTGACACTGTTGCCATCATAAATGTGCTTTAGACTCTGTCTGAGAGGAAGGTGTGACTCAAACTTCCAAATCATGATAATAACACAAAGTTTTCAGGTAAAACTACATAGTTGATAAAACACCTTCATGTGTTTTGTTTTATTTATTTTTTTTTCTCTTTAATTCTCACAGAACTTTGATGGAATAGAAATCACCATCCCAATTTGATGAATTTGATATTTGAAGAAACTTGCTATTTGGAAAAACTGAGTCTCAGGTTAACAAAAGGGGCTTGGGTTTCACAGATAGTAACCAAAGGGGTTCTGGTGGTACAGTGCCTAAGGCATTTGACTACTAACCAGAAGGCTGGCAGTTCAAACCCCTGACCACTCCTCGGAAGGAAGGTTGGGCAATCTACTTCTGTAGTGATATTGCCTTGGAAACCTAAGGAGGGGTCACTACAAGTTAGATCTGACTGGATGGCAGAGAGGTTTTTTTTTTTTTTTAACCAAAGGCCAGTACACAAATCTTGATCATCTGATTGGCCTTTTAGTAATTTGCCCTCCCCATCATCCAGGCTGCTTGTGAGGAACTGTAATGGGAGATATTTTAAGAGTCAGGTTCTGTTCTCAGGTTAATGTCCAGAAAACACACAGAAATAAGGGTGGCATGTGTTTTATGGTGATTAAATGAGCTTCATTAGTTAAGATTCTGTAGTAATTACTAATTAGTCCAATAGAGTACACCCTATTCTAGTATCTGTACATAGTGATAATTCCCAGATATTTTTAAAAGACTCTTTAAGAATATCTGAATCTGGATAATGATAACTATACATGGTTTGCTATGCACAACCTTCCTCCCAGACACAGACATGTCACAAGCTGCAAGTTATACAGGAGTCCCTAGGTAGTATAAATGATTAGCACACTTAACTGCTAACCAAAAGATTGAAGGTCTGAGTCCACCCACAGTCAACTCAGAAGAAAGGCCTGGTGATCTACTTCTAAAATATCAGTCATTGAAAACTCTATAGAGCACAGTTCTACTCTGACACACATTAGATCTCCATGAGCGGGAGCGAATTCAACAGCAACCATTTATAAGCTATACATAGTGGCTTTTGATATCAGTCTCTATTTTCTCCTCACTAATGACATTCTGAAAAGCACTAACGAGTCTGTGCACCTGAGGATATAGTTATAGTTTCATCCAGAACTGGGCTGTCCATAAAAATATAACTCAAACTACACATGTAAATAAAATTTTTCTAGTAGCCATGTTGAAAAATGAAAAGAAATAGTTCAATTAATTTTAATAATCTATTATATTTAACCCAACATGTCCCAAATATTGTCATTTCAATATGTAATCAGTATGAAAATTATTGAGATATTTTATTATTTTTTGCACTAAATCTTTAAAATCAGGTGGGTATTTTGCACTACCAATTCAAACCCACTGCCATTGAGTCAATTCCAATTCATAGAGATCATAGTGTTTCCATGGCTGTAAATCTTAATAGAAGTAGATTGCCTCATCTTCATCCCAAGGAGCAGTTGTTCAGTTTGAACTGCCAACTTTCTGATTAGCAGTCAAATGCCTTACCTACTGTGCCACCAGCGTATCTCTATTTGGACTAGCCATGGTTCAAGTGCCCCACAGTCACATGTGATTACTGGCTTGGACATTGTAGATCTGAATCTTTATCTTTTGCTCTCACATGGCTTCTTGCTTTAAGCTATAATGACTAAATCTTCATCTTTGTTCATGTACTTACTAAAAGTCACTTCTAATCCTAATCAACGGATGTCATTGCTTCCTCAATTGTGCTCTAAAAAGCACTCAGCTTTATCCTGTCTTTTGCAAGTTCTCAAACTTAAATTTTTAAAGGGAGATACTGTTGTTGTTGTTGTTATGTGCCGTTGAGTCAGCCCCAACTCATGGCGACCCCTCCTTGGGTTTCCGAGGCAGTATCACTACAGAAGTAGGATTGCCCAGCCAAGGGAGATACAGGTAACATAAATCCAGGAATTTGTCCAGGCATAAGATAAAAGAAATGGTCATACCTATGGGGGATTTGGAGATTGTGGACCCTAACTAAATTTAGTTACATACAAAATTAAAAACAAAAATAGAAAAAACTCTGTCCAAAGTATTTCTTACAGCACTATTCAGGCCCAAGATTATCAAGTTGACATACCTGAGTTTTTTTTTTTTTTTTCCCCGCAGGTGAATTCTTTCACAAGAGGGGTAATTTATTTGTGCAAAGCAAATAAATCATGCTTGATTGGAATGATCCGTGTATCCCAACTTCAGGCACTCTGGTGGCATAGTGGTTAAAGCTTTCAGCTGCTAACCAAAATGTTGGTGGTTGGAACACACCAGCTCCTCCATGGGAGAAAGATGAGGCAGTCTGTTTCCATAAATATTTACAGCCTTGGAAACCCTATGGAACAGTTTCACTCTGTCCTTCAGTGTTGCTATGAGTTGGAATCAACTAGATGGCAGTGAGTTTGGGTTCTTTTTATCCTGCATTCATTATGGTGCTACACCAAAGCTATAGCTTGGGGCATTAGTATTTAAATGCATAACTAAAATGTTACTCTTACACCTTGTGTTATAGTCTAAGGATCATCTTGGTGGCATTTCGTCCTATGGTATTTTCTTTCTTGATGATGGTGAGAGGTCTAGTCTGTTGGGAGTGGGGAAGGTCTTCCTCTCTGGCTGAAGAGGTTTTAACCATATGGGTGATTCTGACTTCTTAACCATTGGGAAAACTAGCTGGGAGTGAGGGTGGGGTTCCTCCATTTTTGCCAGCCTCAGATATGCACTGCTACTCAGGCTGTTGTGACTTACTATCAGCATGACAATAAACTATTGGGGGAAAATTTGCATTTGGTCATAGCCAGAGGTGTGTGACTGGTTATTATAGTTTCTCATCTGGGAAACAATTCGTTCTAGCCCTCCAGACAAAGATCTCTTTTCATTTCTCTCCCTCTTTCACTCTTAGTCTCTCCTGCTCTCACTTCAGTAATGAACACATGACTCCTTAAGCTACTTTAGGTCTAAGATGCCTCATTTTCAAGAAGAGCATCTAGAAAATTAAGGAGTTAAAAAAAAAATCTTCTTCCCTCTTCCCATGTATTACATAAAAGCTGATTATGCCAAATTTGCTTTCCTGTGCCCTGTTAACAGTCTCCTCATTATCCAAAGCACAGTCTCAATGGCTAATCAATAGCCCCACCGGGAACATTTATGCATCATACAAAAGGAGAAAATTCCAGTCAAAACAGGGGAGTAAATTTAGTGTCTTTAGGCAAACCCTTACATGACTTTTTGTTTTTCTTTTAAATAGGATATATGTGTGTGGGTATATTGTTGGTGAGGATTTTGATTGCTTAATCTATTTTCTTCTAATCCAAGCTTGGGACATCTAGTTACTAGCATAGATCATAAAAATGTGAAAAAAGAAGAAAACAGAAACAAAACTTCACATTATAAATCTGTTCCTTATTGCTCACAGCTCCAGGCAGGCTTTAGAATCAACTTTTATTAGCTCCCTATTAGAGGACCATTTCCCTTATAATTTGATTATTAGAATGGATATATTTGAAATCTACATTTCCATATAGATAGAACCACTCTGTTTTTATGACCTTGATGCACTCTTAAAGACTCACAAAGAGGCTGCAACTAAATTTCTTCGGTAGATTGTTTTCAAGAAAGTGATGCCGATAAAGTCTGATGAACTGAGAGAGAAGACTGAGACTAGGGAGTGGTGAATGGTAAAAGTTGGTTACCTTGAGCCTCATTACATATAAGCTATGTTTTTATTTTCTTTGTCTTTGGCTGAGCACATCAATCAAGGGCAAATTACTCTCTGGATATTTCCCTCTTTGCTTCAGTACCAGGAAATAATTTATTTTTCTTCCCTTCCTCCTTGTCTTCTCCTTGCCACTTAATATATCTACTAAAGGAAACACAACCTGTGCAGAAATCCTACTGACCCATGTAGTCCTGAGTGCTCATTTCCCAATTCCATACTGACATCAATACTACCTAACATTTATTGAAAAAACCAGGCAGTGTTTCGTTCTGTTGTACATAGGGTCACTATGAGTTAGAGCCAACTTGATGACACCTAACAGGAAAAACTCTGGTGGTGTGGTGCCTGAGGCATTTGATTGCTAACCAAAAGGCTGGTTGTTCAAACCCACCAACCACTCCTCGGAAGGAAGATTAAGCAACTTACTTCCATAGAGATACTACCTCGGAAACCCAAGGAGGGGTTGGTGTGAGTCAGAATTGACTCCACCGCAGTGAGCTTGATTTTTCTTTTGTTTAACAACAACACTTATTGATCTTTCACTATATGCTAGGCACTGATTACATTATGTCATTTGCTCTTCACAGCTACATATATGTTAGTACTATTATTACTCTCATCCCATAAATAAGAAATCTGTGGGTTGGAAAGCTCAAGTAAACTGCCTAAGGTTCCAAGTGAACAGTTTATAAAGGATGAGCTGAGATTCAAGCGCAGGAAAGCCAAGTAAAATGATTACTCTTCTTTACTTCCCATAAATTAGTGTGTCCATAGCATTATCTTATTTGAGTTACACACCAACTTAGTGAAATAGTTTTTATATCCCTTTCATTCTAAAGACATACACTTAGGCTCAGAGATGCTAAATCACTTGTATCAGTTCATACAACCAGTAAGTAGTAGAACTATGACCATTAAGTTATGAGAAGCTTTTTTGCTATTCATGTTCAAAAGGATTTTGGGGAATGTGTGTCTATCTCCTGTAAACTGTGAAGAAGTGTTCAAGGGGATTCCAGGTCTCTCAGATGTCTTTTATATTTACTTGCGACTCCAGAGTGCACCTGAAGATTAGAGTAATGTGTGAAATGGAGCTCAATGGTTACCTACCCACCATCTCTCTCCCCTCCACACCAACCAATTTTACTCTTACTTGGTTCAGACTGGAAAATGCTTCCTCTCTTGAGACATTCAGAATGACAAGTGGAAAATTATTCCATTAGCAGAACAAGGGGAAATTAATCCCTCCTAGCTTTTTTCCCCTTTTGGCTGTGGAAACATGAATTGAATTGCAATAATGAGAAGAAAAATTGGTTAAGTACAATCATATAAAAAGACTTGCACCAATTTGATTCCCTTCCATTCATTATTTTATAGTGCATTTTATGTTTTAAGGAGGGGGGTATTTTATTTAAGATAAAAATTCATGTTAACATATAATAATAAAATTTGTTTAAAAAATAACTGAAAAAAGAAAAATGATTTGGGTGGGTTAAAATTGAATCCCCTCCTTTTTTTTTTTTTTTTATGAATTTCATTTTCACTGTGTGCTTCAGAGATGGAGAGACAAATATCATTTACTGTCATGGGGTAAGACCTGAGAGTTAGAACTGAAGCATACTACACTTCTCTCCAGTGAAGGGAAAACTTCCCAGGTAAGAGCTTTCATAATAATTTTATTAATAGTACTGTGTAGGAGCTCAAAGGTGCATTAGTGGTAATTTAGTTCAAATTTGTTATTCAGTAGATGAGGTAACTGATACTTGTCCAATCCCCTCCCTGGATGGGAATGTGAGATGTCTGCAGGGAACCAGGGCTAGGTAGAAGTGGAGATAAAGGGTTTGTATCAGATTGGAATAGAAAAACATTTATGAATGGCTTTATAACCAGAGGAACACTAAGAATATTTGGAACCTTACTGGAGCCGTAGAAAATGATATCAAAGACGTAAGACTGAAAGAGTGATCTGTGTGAATAGCAACAGAATAGGCATAGTGTGTTCATAATAAGATCCATTTGTACTACCCAGGAATGAATAGACAAGCCTTTTCCAAGGTCACACAAAATCTGAAGCAGAATAAGACAATGTCCTTGTTGTTGTTGTTAGGTACCATCAAGTCAGTTATAGCCCACGGTAACCCCATGTAGAACAGAATGACACACTGCCCAGTCCTGTGCTGTCCTCACAATCATTGTTATGTTTGAGCCTATTGTTTCAACTACTGTGTCAGTTTATCTCACTAAATGTTTTCCTCTTTTTCACTGACCCTTTGCTAAGCATGATGTCTTCCTCCAGGGACTGGTCCCTTCTGATAACATGAACATAGTACTGAAGACAATGTCTCATCATCCTTGCTTCTAAGGAGCATTCTGGTTGTACATTGCCCAAGACAGATTTGTTCATTTTTCTGGTAGTACATGGTATGTTCAATATTTTTCACCAACATCTTAATTTAAATGCATCAAATCTTCTTTGGTCTTTTTTATTCATTGTCCAGCTTTCACATGCATATGAGGCTATTGATAGGACCATGGATCCAGTCAGATGCCCCTTAGTTCCTGAAGTGAAATCTTTGCTTTTTAACATTTTAAAGAAATCTTTACCAGCATATTTTCTCAGTGCAATATGTCATTTGATTTTTTTGACTACTGCTTCCATGGGTGTTTGTGGATCTAAGTAAAATGAAATCCCTAATAACATCAATCTTTTCTGCCTTTATCATGATGTTGCTTATTAGTCCAGTTGTGAGGATTTTTGTTTTCTTTATATTGAACTGCAATCCATAGTAAAGCATTTGATTTTCATCAGTAAATGCTTCAAGTCCTCTTTGCTTTCTGCAAGCAAAGTTGTGTCATCTGCATATCACAAGTTGTTAATGAATCTCTAAACTTGATGTTGCATTTTTCTTCATACAGTCCAGCTTCTCAAATTATTTGTTCAGTATATGTATTGAATAAGTATGGTGAAAGGACACAACCTTGACACAAACCTTTCTTGATTTTAAATCATGCAATATATCTTGTTCTGTTCAAATTACCGTCTTTAAGTCTATTTACTGGTTCCTCATGAGCACAATTTGTGTTCTGGAATTCCCATTCTTTGCAATGTTGTCCATAATTTTTTATGACGCATACCCTCTAATTCCTTTGCATAATCAATAAAGATCTAGGTTAAAGTTCTAGATCTCCTTATTTTGTACTTATGCTAATAAGGCAAAAGATGTGTTGTGGGTGAACCACATAGACTCTAGAGTCTTAAATCAGATGTGAGGTCAACTCTTAACTTTGATATTTACTGTATGTATGACCTTGGCAAATAACTTTTCTTGTTTTCTTTGAGGTTAAAATTTGAAATAATCATTCATGGATTTGTAAAGATAAGAATAAAATATGTAAAGCATTTTAGCACAGTGTGTGACATAAAGTGAGTTTGTGATAAATATCAGCAAGTGTAATTATAGTTTACTAATATGGCACAACTAGTACTTTCTTCTATTTTTTTACGGAAGTTGTGCTTCACTTTGACTGATCTCCTCCCTGACCACAGGGACAAGCATTTATGAGAGGGTTGGCTGGGAACAGGATACCATCTGTGACTGTGCAAAGGCATCTCCCTGGGTGAAACTCTCTTGTTCCTACAGGGACTGGCCTTTGGCTTTATCAGCATGCTTTAAGCAACTGAGCACATGACCCAGATAAAAATCTGGTTGTCCACTAAAGCCATCGCTCACATTTTGGAAACTTAATCTCAAGCAGACATAGCTACTTTGGTAAGAAAAACAAGGATTTATATACTAGAGTTAGGGATAAGGTAAAATTAACTATTGGAAATTCTTACACCATTTGTTTATTCTTTTGTTGTGCCTCTCCAGATACAGCAATAAAAAAAAAAAACAACTGCATGGCCAAAAAGTAAATCATTTATGTGAAACATACTTGATAGATCCCATTTAGAAACAGACTGAGAAGGAGAAAAGTGACATAAAAGTATTGTTGATTTAACAATTCAAGAAACATTTATGTGGAAATCGTTCATAGAATTTCCTAGTGCGGCAATTGAGGAAGGAAATTGTTTACTTATTTTTCTTCAAATTTTGGGTTTATATTGAGTGAATAATGAAGTATGTTTTAAAGGCCCTTGGCCATGGAAATATCTTTTGGGAATTGTAGTGGATATTGTTATGGCTTTTTGGACTCAGAGGTGCAATTAGAGTGTGTTTGAGTTCTGAGTTCATGCTTAATATTCTCTATCTCACTCTCTCTTACTATATGTTTTTTGTGCCTAGAAGAGAGTACTTGACTACTAGCCAAAAAATAGTTCAAATGCATCCAGAAGTACCTTGAAAGACAAGCCTAGTGATCTGCTTCCAAAAGACTGCAATCTGAAAACCCAGTGGCGTAGTTCTACTATGCACACTTAAGGTCACCATGAATGACTAGATGGCAAGTAACAATGGAATGAATGACTTGTAGTATGTGTTCAAACAAATATTTATTGAATGAAGAAGTACCAAAGCTAAAAAGGCCCTCATAATATTAATAATACTAACTAATGTTTTTTGAGTAATTAGTATGCTTCAGGTAATGTTTTGAGTGCTTTACATGTATTATTTAATTTTCTCAACAATCCTAGAAGAAATGTATTGTATTATCTGCATTTTATAGATATAATACAGGGAGACTAAATAATTTTACAAAGTTATTTTAAATATATTTATATATTATTTAAAATAATTTTACAAACATAAAAAGTAGGAAAACCTTGATTCAAAGTATAGCAACCTGGTTCCAGAGCTTTCTGTTTTCGTTGTTAAGCTGTCTTATGGCCCTAATGGTGTAGTGATGAATAAGACTGCAATGAATTGAACCATGTCTTCCAAAAATTTATCTTGAAGTCCCAGTGCCTATACCTGTGAACTTGATGTAGTTTTGAAACAGGGTATTTGAAGTATTATCAATGAAGTTAACATGAGTTCATACCAGAGTAAGATGAGTCCCAAACCCATCTGAGTGGTGTTACATAAAAGAGAAGAGCAGGCCTAGAGAGATGTTGCTGTTGTTGTTAAACGGTGCTGTTGAGTCAACTCTGACTCATAGTGACTCTACATACAATGGAATGAAACACTGCTCAGACATGCATTATCCTCACAATCCTTGTTGTACTTGAGCCCATTGTTGCACCCACTACATCAATCCATCTTGTTGAGGATCTTCCCCTTTTTCATTGACCCTCTACTTTACCAAGCATGATATCCTTTGTCAGGAAATGGTCCCTTCTGACAAAATAACCAAAAGCTGGGCATTTCTACTTTTAAGGAGCATTCTTGTTGCACTTCCTCCAGGACAGATTTATTTGTTCTTCTGGCAGTCCATGGTATTTTCGGTGTTCTTCACCAACACCACAATTCAAAATTATCAACTCTTCTTTGGTCTTCCTTATTCATTGTCCAGCTTTCACATGCATATGATGCTATTGAAAATACCATGGTTTGGACTGCTAACGAGAAGGCTGGTGGTTCAAACCCACCAGCCACTCCTCAGAAAGGAGATAGGGCAATCTACTTCCGTAAAGATACTGCCTCAGAAACCCAAGGAGGGGTTGCTGTGAATTGGGATTGACTCAATGGCAGTGAGTTTGGTTTTTGGTTTTAGTCTTCAAAGTGACATCTCTCCTTATTAACATCTGAAGTGATCCTTTTTAGCAGATTTGCCCAGTGCAATACCACATTTGATTTCTGGCTGCAGCTTCCATGAGTGTTAATTGGGATCCAAGTAAAATGAAATCTTGACAAATTCAATATTTTCTCCCTTTATCATGATGCTGCTTATTGGTCCAGTGGTGAAGACTTTGGTTTTCTTTATGTTGAGGTTTAATCCATGCTGCAGACTGTAGGCTTTGGTCTTCATCAGTAAGTGCTTCAAGTCTTCTTCGCTCTGAGCAAGCAAGTTTATGTCATCTGTATCGCAAGTTTTTAATGACTCTTTCTTCAATCCTGATGCTGTGTTCTTCTTCATATAGTCTAACTTCTCAGATTATTCACTCAGCATACAGATTGAATAATATGGTGAAAGGATATGACCCTGATGCACAGCCTTCCTGTTTTTAAACCATGCAGTCCCTCTGTTCTGTTTGAATGGCAACCTCCTGGTGTTATGTACAAGTTCCTCAAGAGCACAATTAAGTTTTCTGGAATTCACATTTTTCACAATATTATCCATAATTTGTTATGATCCACAGAGTGGAATACTTTTGCATAGTCAATAAAACATAAGTAAACATCTTTCTGGTATTCTTTGGTTTTGATCAAGATCCATCTGATATCAGAAGTGATATCCCTTTTTCCATGTTCTCTTATGAATCCAGCTTGAATTTCTGGAAGTTCCCTGTCAATATAATGCTGGAAGCATTTTTGAATTATCTTCAGTAAGATCTTCTTGCCTATAATATTAATGATATTATTTGATAATTTCCACTTTCTGTGGGATCACCTTTCTTTGGAATGGGTGCAAATATGGATCTCTTCCACTCAGTTGGTCAGTTAGCTGTCTTCCAAATCTCTTGGCATAGCCGAGTGCCTCCAGTGGGGCATCCATTTGTTAAAACATCTCAATGGGCATTCCGTTAATTCTTGGAGCCTTCTTCTTTGCCAATTCCTTCAGTGCAACTTGAGTTCTTCCTTCAGTACCATTGGTTCTTGATTATATGCCACCTCCTGAAATAATTGAACACTGACTAATTATTCTTTCATTCAGTGACTCTGTATTTCTTCCATCTTCTTTTAATGCTTCTTGCATCGTTCAATATTTTGCCCATAGAATCTTTCAACATAGAAATTTGAGCCTTGAATTTTTTCAGTTCTTTCAACTTGAGAAATGCTAAGTGTGTTCTTCCATTTTGGTTTTCTAACTCCAAGTTTTTGCACATTTCATTATAATAATTGACTTTGTCTTCTTGTTCTGCTCTTTGAAATCTTCTGTTCAGCTTTTTCATCTTTTTGTTTCTTCCATTTGTTTTAGCTACTATCCATTCAAAAGCAAGTTTCAGAATCTCGTCTGACTTCCATTTTGGTCTTTTCTTCCATTTTTTTATCTTTTTAATGACTGTTTGCTTTCTTCATGTATGGTGCTCTTGATGTCATCTTACAACTCATCTACTTTTTGGTCATTGGTGTTCAATGCATCAAATCTATTCTTCAGATGGTCTCTAAATTCAGGTGGGGTATAATCAAGGTCATATTGTGGCTCTCATGGACTTGTTTTAATTTTCTTCAGCTTCAACTTGAACTTGAAAATAAGCAATTGATGGTCTATCCATAATCAGCTTCTAGCCTTGTTTTGGCTGAAGATATTGAGCTTCTCCATCACCTCTTTCCACAGATATAGTCAATCGTATTCCCGTGAATTCCATCTGGTGGGGTCCACGTGTATAGGCACTGTTTATGTTGTTGAAAAAAAGATATTTGCAATGAATAAGTCGCTGGTCTTTCAAAATTTTATCATATGATCTCTGATGTCATTTCTATCATCAAGAACATATTTTCCAACTACCAAGAATTCTTCTTTGTTTTCAACTTTTGCAATCTAATAACCAGTAATATTCAGAAGTTGGTAAAAATCTTCAATCTCTTCATCTTAGACCTTAGTGGTTGGTGCCACAGTACCACAGTACCATAGTACAGCAAATGGGAAGACAGGTCGTAGACACAGAAAGATAGACAGGGGAAGATACCATGTAAAGATGCATTTATAAGCAAGGGACATCAAAAGTGTGTGGCTGTAAAGTTGAGAGAGACAAAAAAAAAATTCATTAAGAGGGGTGAGCACAACTCTGATACAGCTTATTATTGCCATATACAGAAATGTGGACCCATTGTGCTGCTAGATTTTATAATTTTTCAAAAGAAGCCATAAATATAGATTTTTAAATTAGAAATATCTGAATTAAACAAACAGACAAAGAAGCAAAACTGATATTTATTTATGAAAATGATAAATCCTGCTAGGTCAAGAAAAATATCTGTTATATTTGGCCAATAAGGTTTCAACTTGGAACCTCTGATATAACCCATGTAAAGCATTTAACACAGTTTTTAGTACATGAATGAAAACTCCATCATTAATTGTTAGAGCCTGAAAAGTGCTATGATGGGTCAAGCCTCCTAACTGGGCCATAACACAGCATTGGAACTGAGAGAGGTAAAGAAAAGAATATCTTTTTAGGAGGCAATGCTTGAGCTGACACCTGAAAGATGAGTTGTAATTGACTAAATGAAGGGAGAGGGTAGCAAGAGAGTGTTTTCCAAGTAAAGGGAGCAGCTACCTATAGTCTCTAAGAGAAAAGAAAGTATGACCTTTTAATGAACTGAAAATTGTACAATACATTTAGGGCACAGAGTTCAAAGTGGAGAGTAGTGATGCTTGGGGCAGGAAAGGAAAGCAAGGGCCAGATGTTTTCCAGAGTGCAATGGGAGCAATAGAAGAGTTTGAAGCACAACAGGACAGAGAAGATTTGATTTTTAGGGAGATTTCCCTGGTTACAGTGTTAAAGAGCAAAGATACCACTTTGAAAACTAAGGTGCACCTGATGCAAGCCAGGTATTTTCAGTCACCTCATATGCATGTGAAAGCTGGAAAAGAATAAAGAAGACCGAATAAGAGCTGATGCTTTTGAATTGTGGTTTTGGTGAAGAATAGTGAAAATATCATGGACTCCAGAAGAACGAATGATTCTGTCCTGGAAAAAGTGCAGGTGGAATGCTCCTTAGAAATGAGACTGGTCGGGCTTCGTCTCACCTACTTTAGCCATGTTGTCAGAGGGACCATTCCCCGGAGAAGGATATCAAGCTTGGTAAAGTAGAGGGTCACCATAAAAGGGGAAACCCTCAATGAGATGGATTGATATAGTGGCTGCAATTATGGGCTCAACCATAGCAAGAAGTATGAGGATAGTGCAGAACTGGGCAGCAATTCATTCTGTTGTACACAGGGTCACTATGAGTCAGAGAGAACTCACTAGTGCCTACAACAATAACAACAACATAGTGTGAATTTGGTTTATAGTGTGAATGCTGAATTGGAGGAGGTTAGGGTAGAAAAGAACTGGTGGCATATTGGTTAGGGCAGGGTTGCTAACTGACAGGTCAGAGGTTTGAACCCACTATCTGCTCCATGGGAAGATATGGCAGTCTGCTTCATGAAGATTACAAACTAGAAAATCTATGGGCAATTCTACTCTGTCTTATAGGGTCTTTATGAATCAGAACTAACTTGATGGCAATGGGTTTTGGGTGAAGGCAAGAAATCCAATTAGCAGACACAGCAGTCCCCCATGCAAGAAATGATGGTGACAGTCTGAACTTAAATAATCACAGAAGAAATCAGGAGGAAAAACTTGAAAAAATATTAGGGAGAGGGAACTGATAAGATTTGGTGTTTGGTTAGATATTTGGGATGAGTGAGAAAGTATTAAAGGTGACTCAGTTTTCTGCTTTGGATGACTGAGTGGATTGGTATGTTGTTCACTGAGAAAGAATAGGGAATTTGGATGCCAAATATGAGGTGAATTTAGCTTTACATATGTTGAGTTTAACATGCCTGTTGGTTATCCAAGTGAGAGGAAGAAACATTTGCATAAAAGCAGGAGATATGTGCTTGACATATACATTTGGCATTTATGAACATACACATAGTAACTTGGGTCCTGGAGAATATATGGAGTAGCAAAGGAAGAGAGGTGAATATAGAGGCAGTGTTGGAGAAGAGACACTCAATGTGTTAAATTAAACTCCTGATCTTAACCTAAGTCAAATCTTCTTCCTCCCACAGTTATAGCTAAGATTTCAAATTCTAAAACAAAGCAGACAGTCATGTCCTATAATGTAGACTGATGAAGAGCAAAGACTCCACTACCTTAAATATGAATATATTGCTAAGGTGTTCGTTGAGTTTTCAAGATAAATTAATATCATAAATATCATATAAAGATGTTGATAACATGAATTCCAGTCTATTGGAATAAAGCTTATGATAAACTTATCTTAGTTCTTTAGTGCTGCTATAACAGAAATACCACAAGTGGATGGCTTTAACAAACAAGAATTTTTGTTTGCTAAAGTTTAGGAGGCTAGAAATCTGAGTTCAAAGTGCTGGATCTATGAGCTAGGTGAAGGCCTCTTCACCTTGGGCTTCAGCTCTGGCTCCTGTTCCAGTCCCAGTGGAGCTGCAGGCTTTTTCTGACTCATGCAGTTGCTGGCTGCTGAAGCTGACAAATCCAAGATTGACAGGTAAAATGACACAATTCCAACATTGTCAGGCAATATGGCAGTACACTGGTTCAAGTCCAAGAACAATCCCAAGATCAGCAGGCAACATGGCAGGCCGAGACTCAGCCAAATTCAGGGTCCAGATGTGACAAAAACTAGAACCTTTTCTCAAAGCTTCTTCTTATATACTGGGAGCAGATGATGCCCTAGAGACAGCTACTTAGCTGCTCACAGCAGATTCCACTATGCAGGTGATTAAATCGCATCATGGGAAATAACTACATCCAACTGCCCAGCCACTCAAAACCATGGCCCAGGCAAGTTGACACACAACCTTAACTACCAGACCTTGGAAAATATGAAATAATATTCTTGCTAAGGATGAATTAAAAGTGTATACACACACAACACACACTGATAATGTTGTTGTTGTTGTTGTTGTGTGCCGTCGAGTCGGACCCGACTCATAGCAACCCCTCCTTGGGTTTCCTAGGCAGTATCCTATGGAAGTAGATTGCCCTATCTTCTTTCCAAACACTGATAATGATAAGACCTAAACAACAACAAAAATCTTATATAAGTATGAAAACAAATTACTCTTGCCTTTCATATTCTATATGCTAAAAGCAGGTTGGTACTCCTTCTTAGAAGGGCATAGTAAGATGTCCTTATCTTAGCTTTGGGCTTAAGTCAGAAATGCTACTGAAGGATCTTATTTAAACTATCATACAACAAGAATGTATCTCAATTTATTTGTCTGAATTCAATAAGAGTCACTGAGCATCAGGGAAAGTCAATAAAAAATGAATAAGAGCTGAAAATATAATGATGAATTCATGAAAAATCTGCAGAAGAAAAAGAAACTTCTTCTAATGTTGTTATTATGTGCCGTCGAGTCGGACCCGACCCATAGCGACCCCTCCTTGGGTTGCCGAGGCAGTATCACTATGGAAGTAGATTGCCCCATCTTCCTTCCGAGGAATGGCTGATAGGTTTGAACCGCTAGCCTTCTGGTTAGCAGTCAAGTGCCTTAGGCACTACACTTCCAGAGTCTACCTATCTATAGAAAGATGGGCAGTTTTCAATTTGCATCTTGCTAAGGCGTTAGTTTCCTGCCTCAGTAAGATTAATTCTACTGTCAGATGTTGTTTTGTGCCCTTGAGTCAATTTCAGCTCATAATGATCCTATAGGGCAAAGCAGAGCTGTCCCATAGGGTTTCCTAGGTTTTACTCTTTATGGGAGCAGTTTGCCAAGTCTTTTTTCCCAGGGAGCCACTGGTGGCTTCCAACTACCAACCTTTCAATTAGTAACCAAGTGCTTAATGATTGTGCCATCAAGGCTCCTTGTAAATTCCAAGAATTTCTGAATACAAGATTATAAAGATGTATCATCATAAATGTGACTCAGCTAGAGCCAGCTTTATGATCCCAAGGGCTACTGTTACAAGGATAGAAAATGGATGAGAAAAGGAAGTGTTTTAGAAATATTGATGTCATAGATGTTTAAAAGGTCAACTTTATTCTTTATTGGTAAAATGATTGTATAGGCAATTAGTGAATTTTTTTTCAGGCATTTCTGCAGTTCTAGCTGAGGTGGCTTTGTCTCAGCTGAGGCATGAAGCCCATTTCAGAACTTGAACTAAATCCAGGCGATTTGAAAAGTTCTGCATCACTAAACTATGCAAAGTCTAGTAGTCTCCTTTAGCTGTACATTTCCTTATGTTATCTTCCTTCAAAAAGCTCTTGGGTTTCAGTAACCATAATCTTTTAACTTCTTTTTCCTTTCCGAGAAATGAAGAGGAGGAAATATATTATATCATCTCAGTCAAGTCCTCCAGATAACAAAACCTCCTCTCCTTCCATTTCAAGAGCTTGTATAAGCAAAAATGAAAGACAATCTGTTTTTTTTTTTTTTTCCTAGCACACATGAGAGGAAACTTTTATACCAGTGGAGATAAAATAAAAGGGGTCACTGTTCATTGGACCGATCTGTCCATTAAGCAGCTCTGTTCTCAGCACTTTATAAATGCTAAGGTTACCTCATCCCCATGGCTACCAGAATATGAATTGTATGGCCTTGAAAATGCCTAATGGTACTACCTGTACATTTTAAGTTTAAAAGTATATCACTCTTACAATTTGCCTTTGGTTTGCAGTGTTGGGTACTGGAGGGGCAGGAACTGAGCCTTTATCACAGCGTGCAGTGATGAGTGAGCTGCTGAAGGCACATATCATTGTTATGGATGTGGGGGGTGGAGTCTCCATTCTAATAGGCCTTTTACAGCTTTGTTTAGATTGGTCTATTTTCCTCTGGCTGAACATTACTGTCTTGAAAAGTGTCATATTCAGAGCCCGTCTCTAATCCTTAGTATCCTGGAGTATACATAGTGTTTAAACCAGGACTTGCTATTGGGTTAGAAGGACTCAAAACAAGATGGTTTGAAATGGGAACACCATAAATTGCTTATATGGTTACCAATCAATGCAAAGCGATGAGGCCTAATGTGACAGCTAAATTTTCACCCAAGGTTTCAGCCATACTTCCAAATTATCACAGAAAAAGAAGTAGCAGCCATATTGTCAGGATAGATTCAGAGACCTGCTAACATATTCCTTATATATCGTGGTGAGATGAAATTTGTATGACAAGTTCCCTGTCTATATATATAGAGATGGACATAGTTTTGCTAAGATCAGTGAGAGAATTAGGATGAGTTTCTGTTACATATATGCTGTGTGGCATCTGTTGTGTTGTTGTTATGTGCCGTCGACTCGGACCCAACTCATAGAGACCCCTCCTTGGGTTTCCGTGGCATAAGCAGAATCATTATACTTGTGTCTGTTTCCTCAAATCAAAGATATTGATAGTGGAACTAGTTGATGTCTAAAATACCATCTGATTCTGTCTATGATTGCAAGAGCTCAGAATTCTCATTTTATAGAACAGTTTTCTTGATCCATGGCTTCAGGTTTTATATACTGGGATTATTTGGAATTAGGTTTAAAAAGTTCCCTTAAATGATTGCATAAGACTCATTTATTTATTTTAATTAGTTCAAACAATATTTATTAGCCACTTATGTGATAGACACTTGTAGGCACTGCAATTACACTGATGAGAAAGAAATAGCTTCTGCTAATAAGGAGATCTCTTTATGGAGAGAATGGTCAAATTCAGATAGAGCTAGGGGATGATTTATGCATAGTAGAAAAGCAGTAGTTCTCAGTGGGACAGTTTTGACAACCCCCCAATCCCAAATAAAAGTCATTTGCACATATCTGAAGACATTTTTAGTTGTCACAAAAGGGAGGTGCTATTGGTACCCAGTGGATAGAGTTCAGACACAGTGCTAAACATCCTACAACACATTGGACAGCCTCCTCCATCCATGACACACAATTATCTAACACTAAATGTCATAGTGGCTAAAGCACTTGACTGCTAACCAGAAGGCTGGCGGTTCAAACCCACCAGCCACTCCTCGGAAGGAAGGTTGGGCAATCCTACTTCCTTAGTGATACTGCCTTGGAAACCCAAGGAGGGGTCACTATGAGTCGGGGTCGACTCGATGGCACATAACAACATAACAACAAATGTTGATAGGGCTGAGGCTGAGAAACCCTATGCTAGAGGAACAACAAGGAAGGAGACTAATTCTACCTGAGTGTGGAGGGACAATGATAGCAACAAAAAGCCTCCAGGTGATTTGAGTTTTTGGTTGAATCATGAAAAATAATAAAAGTTAATCAGATTAAACAGCAGAGAATGGAAGGGAGAATGTGTAGAAAAGCTTTCCAGGAAGAGGGACAATGAAGAATTGGAGGGTGGTGGATCATCGTATCATGACTGAAGAGCAAATGGTCTATCCTGTCAGAGTACAGATAGGATCTGTGATACTTACAGTTGTGTGTTAACTTGGCCAGTGTCTTAGGCTAGGTCCTCTGCAGAAGCAAAGAAAAAAAAAAGATCTTTGATAATTTCAGTTGTGTGTTAACTTGGCTAGTGTCTTAGGCTAGGTCCTCTGCAGAAGAAAAACCAGTAAAGATTTATCTATATGTGTATGTGTACATGTATGTGCATGTATATGTATATATAGAGAGAATGCTTTACTGCCAGTTTATCATAGTGTGGTAACTTATGTTTCTATGAGGTTGGAGGCTATGCCACCTGTATTTCAAATATCAGCAGGGTTACCCAATCACCCAGTGTAGACAGGTTTCAGAGGAGCTTCCAGTCTAAGACATAATGGAAGAAGGAAAGGACCATCATTTCTCAAAAAAAATAAATAAATAAAAATAAAATTGGCCAGTGAAAACTTTATGAATAGCAGTGAAACACTTCTTATGTATTATTGGAAAACATTATGAATCCTGAATCATTGCTATAGTGACAGATGAGACCCTCAGGTTGGAAGGCACTCAAAATAGAACTGGGAAAGAGATGCTTCCTAAAAGTAGAGTTGACCTTAATGGGAGTAAAGCTTTCAGGACCTCCATTTGCTGGTGGGGCATGACTCAAAATGGGAAGAAATAGCTACAAACATCCATCCATTAATAATTGCAATGTAGAATTACAAGTATGAATCTAGGAAAATTGGAAGTTGTCAAAAATGAAATGGAATGCATAAAGATAGATATCCTAGGCAATTAGTAAGGTGAAATGGTCTGGTGTTGGCCATTTTGAATCAGAAAATCATATGCTCTATTATGCCAGGAAGTACAAATTGAATAGGAATGGTTTTGCATTCATCTTCAAAAAGAGAACATTAAGATCTTGTGAATTACATACAATGCTGTCAGTGATAGGGTAATATCCATGTGCCCACAAGGAAGGCCAGTTAATACTATTATTCAAATTTATGCATCAACCAATAAAGCCAAAGATGAAGAAACTGAAGATTTTTACCAACTTCTGCAGTGTGAAATTGGAAAAACATGCAATCAAGATGTGTTGATGATTACTGGTGACTGGGAATGCAAAAGTTGGATACAAAGAAGAATCACCAATAGTTGGAAAATATGGCCTTGGTGACAGAAATGATGCCAGAGATCATGATAGAATTTTGTAAGAACAATGATTTATTCATTGCAAATACTTTTTCAACAGCATAAACAGTGGCTATAAACTTGGATCTTGACTGCTAACCAGATAGTTGGCGGTTCAAACCTACCACCCACTCCAGGGAATGAAGATGGGGCAATCTACTTCTGTGAAGATTTACCACCTCCAAAAACCAAATAGGAGTTGCTATGAGTCAGAACTGATGCAATGGCAATGAGGTTTTTTGTTTTGTTTTGTTTTTGTTTTTTAATATACACATGGATCTCACCAGATGGAATACACAGTAATCAGATTGACGGCATCTGTGGAAAGAGGCAATGGAAAAGCTCCACCTCATCAGTCAAAACTAGCCCAGGAATTGAATATGGTATAGACCATCAATTGTTCATATGCAAGTTCAAGTTGAACCTGAGGAAAATTAAAACAAGTCCATGAGAGCCAAAATATGACCATGATTACCTCTCACTTGAATTTAGAGATCATCTGAAAAATAGATTTGATGCATTGAACACCAATGACTGAAGACCAGATGAGTTGTGGGATGATATCAAGAACATCATCCATGAAGAAAACAAAAGGTCATTAAAAAGACAGGAAAGGAAGAAAAGACCAAAATGAATGTCAGAAGAGACTGTACAACTTGCTCCTGAATGGAGAGTAGCTAAAGTAAATGGAAGAAATTATGAGATAAAAGAGCTAAACAGAAGATTTCAAAGAGCAGCTCAAGAAGACAAAGCTAAGCACTACAACGAAATGTACAAAGACCTGGAATTGGAAAATCAAAAGCAAAGAACAGATTCAGCATTTCTCAAGTTGAAAGAACTGAAGAAAAAGTTCAAACCTTGATTATTGAAGGATTTTAAAGACTGGGCAATCTATTTCCATAAAGATTTTCTGCCCTGTAAACCTAAAGGGGGTTGCTATGAGTCAGAATGAGTTGGAATTGGCTCGTTGGAAATGAGGTTTTTTTTTTTTTTATGGGAAAAATATTGAATGATGCAGGAAGCATCAAAAGATGATGGAAGGAATACATTGAGTGACTGTACCAAAAAGAATGGATCGATGTTCAACTATTTCAGAAGGTAACATATGATCAAGAACAAATGGTATTGAGAGAAGTCCAAGGTGAACTGAAAGAATTGTGGAAAACAAAGTTTCAGGAACTGATGGAATACCCATTGAGATATTTCAACAAACAGTTGCATCACTAGAGGTTCTTATTTGTCTATACTAAGAAATTTTGAAGAGAATTTTGCTGAAGGTGTTTCAAAAAAGGTTGTAGCAATGTATTGACAGGGAGCTTCCAGAAATTAAAACTGGATTCAGAAGAGGACATGTAACAAGAAATATCATTGTTGATGTCAGACGGTTATTGGTTGAAAGCAAAGAATACCAGAAAGATGTTTACCTATGTTTTATTGACCATGCAGAGGCATTTGACTGTGGATCGTAACAAATTGAAGACAACATTGCTAAGAACAGGAATTCTAGAATTCTTAATTGTGCTCATGAGGAGACTGTACATAGACCAAGATGCTGTTATTTGAACAGAAAAGGGGGATACTTCATCGTTTAAAATCAGGAATGGTGTGAATCAGGGTTGTATCTTTTCATCATACTTACTCACTCCGTATGCTGAGCAAATAATCTGAGAAGCTGAACTATACAAAGAAGCATGTGGCATCAGGATTGGAGGAAGACTCATTAGCAAGCTGTGATACGAAGATGAGAAAACTGTGTTTTCTGAAAATGAAGGTGATCTGAAGCACTTGCTGATGAAGATTAGAGGCCACAGTCTTCAGTATGGCCTACACCTCAACATAAAGGAAACAAAAATCCTCACAACTGGACCAATAAGCAACATCATGATAAATAGAGAAAAAAAACATGAAGTTTTCCGGGCTTTCATATTACTTTGATTCATAATCAACACCCATTGAAGTAGCAGTCAAGACATAAAATAATGTATTGCACTGGGAAAATCTGCTGCAAAAGACCTCTCTGTAAAGTGTTCATAAGCAAAGCACTTTGAAGACTAAGATGCACCTAACCTAAGCCATGGTATTTTTCAAGTGCTTCTGCTGGTGTAGTGCCTAAGGCATTTGACTACTAACCAAAAGGTTGGCAGTTCAATTCCACCAGCCACTCCAGGGAAGGAAGACTTGGCAAGATTTACCACCTCAGAAATCCAAAAGGAGTCATGACAAGTCAGAACTGACTTGATGGCAATGAATTTAGTGTTTTTTTTTTTTCTTTTCATATGCCAGTGAAAGCTGGACAATGAATAAGGAAGACTGAAGAAAATTTGAAACCTTTGAATTATGGTGTTGGCAAAGGATACAGAAAGTACCATGGACGGCCAGAAGAAAGAATATATCAGTCTGGAAAAAGTGCAGGGGAAATGTTTCTTGGAAGTGAGAATGCCCAGACTGCATCTCACCTACTTTGGTTATGTTACCAGAAGGGACTATTCCCTAGAGAAGGATAACAAGCTTGGAAAAAGAAGAGGGTCAGCAAAAAAGGGGAAGGCCTTCAACAAAATGGATTGTCATAGTGCCTGAAAAGATGAGCTCAAGTATAGAAAGGACTATGAGGATGATGCACAACTGGGCAGTGTTTCATTCTGTTGTACATAGGGTCACTATGTGTCACAGTCAACTTGATGGCACCTAACAACAACAACAACATGTATATATGTATATATATATATACACACACACATACACATTCATATATATAACCAAAAGCAAATCAAACTCACTGCCATTGAGTCAACTCCAAGCAAACCAAACTCACTGCCGTTGAGTCGGCTCCAATTCATAGTGACCACTCCTTGAGTTTCCAAGGTGGTATCACTATGGAAATAGATTGCCCAATCTTCCTTCTGAGAAGTGGCTTGTGGATTTGAACCTCCAGCCTTCTGGTTAGCAGTCAAATGCCTTAAGCACTATGCCACAGTGCATATACATATATGTATATGTATATATATGTACACATATACAGAACAGGTAGGAAGAGAGCTCCCAGACAGGAAGTAGCAGCCAGGGAGGATGGAACAGGTAGGGAAAAGGCCAGGAACTGAACAGAGCAGTTTGGAACAACTAAGAGAGTTAAATTTTTCTGTCAGTTTGTCATACTATGGTGGCTTACATGTTGCTGTGAGGCTGAAGGCTGTCCCAGCAGTGTTTCAACTGCCAGCAGGATTGCCCATGGTGGATGGGTTTCAGTGGAATTGCCAGATTGAGACAGACTTAGAAGAAGGAAGAGGACATCCACTTCTCAAAGAACTGGCCAGTGAAAACTTTGTGATTAGCAGTGTAACATTTTCTGACATATACTGGAAAACTTTATGAATAGCCCTGAAACATTGTGCAATACAGTGGCAGAAGATGAGCCCTTCAGGTCTGTAGACACTCAAAATTTAATTGGGAAAGAGCTGCCTCATCAGTGTAGAGCTGACCTTAATGATAAGGATAAAATAGAGCTTTTGGGACCTCTATTTGCTGATGTGGCATGACTCAAAATGAGAAGAAACAGCTGCAAACATCCATTAATAATTGGAACATGGAATGCATGAAATATGAATCTAGGAAAACTGGAAGTTGTCAAAAATGGAATGTAACACATCAAGATTGATTTCCTAGGCATTAGAGCACTGAAATGGACTGGTCTTGGCCATTTTGAATCAGACAACCATATGATCTACTATGCCAGGAATGACAAATTAAAGAAGAATGGCATGGCATTCATCATAACAAAGAATGTTTCAAAATCTATCCTGAAGTACAATTCTGTCAGTTTTAAGATAACATGCATATGCCTACAAGGAAGGTCAGTTAATACTACTATTAATCAAATTTACGCACCAACGACCAAAGCCAGAGATAATGAAATTGAAGATTTTCAACAACTTCTGCAGTCTGAAATTGACCAGATATACAATCAAGATATGCTGAATATCATTGGTGATGTTGTTGTTGTTGTTGTGTGCCATTGAGTCAGACCTGACTCATAACAACCCCTCCTTGGTTGGGTTTCCAAGGCATTATCACTATGGAAGTAGATTGCCCAACCTTCCTTCCAATCACTGGTGTTAAGAATGAAAAAGTTGGAAACAAAGACGAATCACTGGTAGTTGGAAAATTTGGCTTTGGTGATAGAAATGATACTGAAGATCACATGATAAATTTTGCAAGACCGACGACTTATTCATTGCAAATACCTTTTTTCAACAACACAAAGGGCAGTTATACATGTGGACTTCAGATGGAGTACACAGGAATCAGATTGACAAAATCTGTGGCAAGAAGTGATAGAGAAACTCAACATATTCAGCCAAAATAAGGTCAGGAGCTTATTGTGGAACAGACCATCAACTGCTCATATGCAAGTTCAACTTGAAGTTGAAGACAATTAAAACAAGTTCACAAGAGCCAAAATATGAGCTGGAATATATCCCTCTTGAATTTAGAGACTCTCTAAAGAACAGATTTGATGCATTGAACACTAATGACCAAAAACCAGAGGAATTGTGGGATGCCATCAAGAACATCATCTACAAAGAAAGCAAACGGTCATTGAAAAGACAGGAAAGGAAGAAAAGATGAAAATGGATGTCAGAAGAGACCCTGAAACTAGCCTTTCAATGAAGAGTAGCTAAAGCTAATGGAAGAAATGACAAGATAAAAGAGCTGAACAGAAGATTTCAAAGAACAGCTCATGAGGGCAAAGTCAAATATTACAATGAAATGTGTAAAGGTATGGAGTAGGGAAGCCAAAAGAGAAGAGCATGCTCAGCATTTCTCAAGCTGAAAGAACTAAAGAAAAGAAATTAAGCCTAGAGTTGCAATATTGAAAATTTCTATGGGCAAAATATTGAATGATACAGGAAACATCAAAAGAAGGTGGAAGGAATACACAGAATCACTGTGCCAAAAACAATTGGTCAATGTTCATCCATTTCAGGAGGTGACATATGGTTAAGAACCAATGGTACTGAAGGAAGAAGTTGAAGTTACTCTGAAGGAAGTCTTGAAAAACAAGTCTCCAGGAACTGATGGAATACGCATAGAGATGTGTCAACAAACAGATGCCATGCAGGAGGTGCTCACTCAGCTATGCCAAGAGATTTGGAAGACAGCTACCTGGCCAACTGACTAGAAGAGATCCATATTTGTATCTATTCCAAAGAAAGGTGATCCCACAGAATGTGGAAATAATAAAAAATATCATTAGTATCACACACAAGTAAAGTTTTGCTAAACAAAATTAAAAAATGGTTGCAGTAGTATATTGACAGACAACTTACAGAAATGCAAACTGGATTCAGAAGAGGACATGGAACAAGGAATGCCATTGCTGATGTCAGATGGATGTTGGCTGAAAGCAACAAATACCAGAAAGATGTTTACTTGTGTTTTATTGACTATGAAAAAGTATTTGTGTGCATCATAAAAATTATGGATAATATTGAGAATAATGGGAATTCCAGAACAATTAATTGTACTAATAAGGAACCTGGAGGCTCTTGTTCAATAGAACAAGGGGACACTACATGGTTTAAAATCAAGAAGGGAGTACATCAGGGTTGCATCCATTCACCATATTTATTCAATCTGTATGCTAAACAAATAATCTAAGAAGTTGGACTATACGAAGAAGAACATGTCATCAGGATTGGAGGAATACTCATTAACAACCTGCAATATGCTGATGACACAAGTTTACTTGCTGAAAGTGAGGATGACTTGAAGCACTTACTGATGAAGATTGAAGACTAGAGCCTACAGTGTGGATTACTCCTCAATATAAAGAAAACAAAAATCCTCACAACTGGCCCAGTAAACTGCTTCACGATGAATGGAGAAACGATTGAAGTTGTCAAAGACTTCATATTATTTGGTTCTACAATCAACAGCAATGGAAGCAGCAGTCAAGATATCAGATGTCAGCACAGCGTTGGACAAATCTGTTGCAAAATACCTCTTTAAGTGCTGAAGTGCAAAGATATCTCCTTGAGGACTAAGGTGCACCTGACACAAGCCATGTTGTTTTCAATGGCCTCATATGCATGTGAAAGCTGAATTGTGAATAAGGAAGACCAAAGAAGAGTTGATGCTTTTGAGTTGTGATGTTGGTGAAGAATGCTAAAAGTACCTCGGACTGCTAAAAGAAGTACAACTGGAATGCTCCTTGAAAGCAAGAATGGCCAGATACTGTCTCACCTACTTTGGTCATGTTGTAAGAAGGGACAGTTCCCTGGAGAAATATATTGTGCTTGTTAAAGTGGAGTGTCAATGAAAAAAGGGAAGGTCCTCAAGGAGATGGATTGACAGAGTGGCTACAGCGATCGGCTCAGGTATCGTGGGACTGGCACAGGACCAAGCAGTGTTTTGTTCTGCTGTACTTAGGGTTGCTATGAGTCAGAGCTGACTGGATGTTACCTAACAACAACAAATATATTTGTGTATATATATACATCTATACATATATACATGTATAATACACATATGTTGTTGTTGTTGTTGTTATGTGCTGTTGAGTTGGACCCAACTCATAGCGACCCCTCCTTGGGTTTCCAAGGCAGTATCACTACGGAAGTAGATTGCCCCATCTTCCTTCCGAGGCGTGGCTGGTGGGTTTGAACCACCAGAAATGAGTCAGGATTGACTCATCAGCAAACAACAACAATACACATATACATACATGTATATACATATACATGTATATACATACACATGTATATGTGTGTGTGTATACATAACACACACACACACACACACACATATATATATATATATACACACACACACACTCAAAGAGAGAGACAGAGACAGAGAGAAATTTATCTCAGGGAAATGGCTCATAAACTTGTAGAGGCTGCCTAGTCCCAAGTCTGTGGGACAAAAATCAATCTGGAAGCTTTTCCTGACTCATGCATCTCCAAGGGCTGACAATCGTAAGATCGGCAGACAATACAGCAGGCTGCTGCTTTCAGAAGCTGAAGAATCCAAAATCAGTCAGGAAAATAGCAGATGGTTGGTTCACAGTCTGTGAAAGCAACAATTTCAAGATAGGCAGGGCATATGAGAAGCTCCTGGTTAAGCTCCAAAAACCAGAAGCTAGATGCACGATCCAGATCCAACATAAAGTTTGAGAATTTTCTCAGGATGTCCATATATATATTGGAAGCAGCCCACACACCTGTGGAAACTATCTTTCAACTGATTGGCTGTTCAAAGCATATCCCACCATGGAAGTGACTACCTTACATCAAATCTCATCATAAGAAACACCACAGCACAACTGTTGAAACCATTCAGAATCATGATCTAGCCAAGTTGACACACAACCTTAACTATCACAGCTGGCTCATCATTCTCAGTGGTTTAACAGTTATGATGGAGTCATTTCCCATGATGAGATCTGATAGAATATAATTATGTCCATGATGAGAACTGCTTTGAGAAGCCAATCAGTTGAAACAGTTTCCTCAGTGGTGTGGTTTTCTTCCAATATCTACATGGACGTCCTGGAAAAATTCTCTGGCTTTCTGCTGGATCTGGATCCTGCATCTGGCTCATGATGATTTCCAGTGCCTAGATGTGAATAAATGGTCTACCAAATTGGTTGCCAATCTTGAGATTGTTGCCTTTGCAGCCTGTGAGCCAACAATCGGCCACATTAACTGTCAGTCTTGGATTCGTCAGCCTCTGGAACCAGCAGCCTGCTCTATTGTCAGCTGATCTTCGGTTCTTTAGCCTCTGCAACTGCATGAATCAGGAGAAACCTCTAGCTTGATATTTGACCTGTGGACTTGGGCCTTGAAAACCTCTACAACTGTATGAACCATTTCTTTGAGATAAATTTCTCTCTCTCTTGATATATATATTCTCGATGGCAGTTTAATATCTATATAGTTTTATATCTATCTATAGTTTTCTATCTATCTATAGTTTTATATCTAACTATCTATTTATATAGGAGCTCTTGTGGTGCAGTGCCTAAGACATCTGACTGCTAACCAGAAGGCTGGTGGTTCAAATCACCAGCCACTCCACAGAAGGAAGATGGGGACAATTGACTTCTGCAAATATTTATCACCTCAGAAACTCAAAGAGGGTTTCTATGAGTCAGAATCAACTCTATGGCAGTGAGTTTGGGTTTTGGTTTCATATAGATATATATGGAGCTCTAGTGGCATAGTGGATAAGGCATCTGGCTACTAACCAGTAGGTCAGCAGTTCAAACCCACAAGCTGCTCCATGGAAGGAAATTGGGGTGATCTACTTCTATAAAGATTTACAGCCTCGAAAACCCAATGGAGGTTGCTATGAGTTGGGATCAACTCTACAACAGTGAGTTTGGTTTGATTTGGTTTATATATACATACATACCAATTGTTTTGCCTCTCTAAAGAGCCCAGCCTAAGACAGGGTCTATATAGAGAGAGGTAAGTCTACATATAGGGTCTCCAAACACAGAATGATTATCTTGTGTAGAATGCTGAAGGGCTTGTATTTCTTCTTGGAGGTGATAGTGATCTAGTGAATGATTTTATATAAGAGAATTACTTGATCAAATATGTATTTTCCAATGGTCAATCTGTTGGGGAAAAGTGATTCTAAAGGGATGATACTGAAGGGTGAGTCTCTAGTGAGGAGATCTTAGTATTTTGCCCAGATATGACTGTAGAGGGCCTGGATAAGAAAGTAGCCTTGTGGATGGATATGTACTGACAGCTTAGATGTCTTTCAATGTGGTGTTGTTAGGAGAAGTAGCCAGTTGGTTGTGGGTGTTACAGAACACCCTGTATAGGATTATAGGAGGGCTTCCAAGTCCTAAATCTACCAAATGATCCCCCACCCCACCCCAGTTGCTGTGATTCCAATTCATGGGGACACTATGAATGTCAGAATGGAAATGTGCTCCATAGAGTTGTCAAAGGCTGATGTTTTGGGAATTAGATCACCAGGCCTTTATTCTGAGATGCCTCTAATGGACTCAAACCTATAACATTTTGGTTAGCAACAAATACATTAATCAATTGCACCACCTGAAGATTCCTCCAGATACATAGTGGTAGTTGTCTTTTTTTTTAGACCAAGATAGCAAACACAAAAGAAGGAGTTGTTTTGGATGGACAACAGTGATAGTGGAGACTGAATTCCTACCTGTTTTGAGGAAAACATGGAGCTACCCTAATTAAAACCATAGATCTTTGAGCTCATCTAACTTTCATAATTGGCTTTTAATGAAACATGAAATAATTTCCTGAAAGATAACCTGGCTTGTTAGCTTAGTTTAAAGATGGAAATGCAAGAAGGCATCTATTCTGACAAGTTTACAAGCAGCACAAACTCATAAGGAAGGACATCTTTGTCAGAATTGTGTATTTAGCCCTTATCAGAAGCAATTGTTCTATACAACTGAAGCATATTTATGAGGGCACTAGCTGTAAAGGACTTGAATTGCGTTATCTTGATTGTTGCTTACTCTTCGTCCTCATGCACACAGTGCTGGTCAACACAGGTGGAGGAAATCCAATAATCACTTTGGCTATGTGTTCAATTGATTGCCTATTATAGCTGGGAAGATAACTTGGCCTCCATTGAAACAGAGGACTTGCCTGGGCTAATCAGCTTGAATTCTTTTCTCTGTGCTTCAGAGGTTTCCTGGCCACTTGTAATTGCAAGAGACTTCAATCTTTCTGGGATCAATCTGATTGTACTATCTACAGGCATTTTCTTTGGATATAAAGATACCCAGCAGGGAACTAATTTGTTTATAGTTTCTGAAATTTGAAAATATGATTTTAAAAGTATGTTCTTTGGTAGTTTCTGCACAATTTGGCTGCCAACTCAATTGTTTTTCTTTTTTAAGTTCTAGGAGCTGGGTAGGATTTTATGGTTGAATGTGTAGAGCAGCAGATTTATTTTGCCCCCCTTTCATAAACAGCATCCTACATAATAGTGGGATATCAGTGACTTTACTCTTGCATAGCATCACCATAAGTCAGAGATGAGTTGATAGAACTAACAACAGCGCTTGCATAAAAATTCTAATAAAAACAAGTACCATTTGTGAGCACCAAAAATATGTTAGATTCTTATATAAGCCTACTCATTTAATTTTCAGAATCTCTCCTTGAAGTAATCATTGTTTCTTTTTCAGATAAGGTAACTGAGGCTCAGATAGAATAAGTAAAAGTAGTAAATGCATGGTATAACTTTTCCCCAAGGCCCCACTGGCTCAATGCTCTCTTTCTTTCTATTGTCACATGACCTGTTAGCATTCTCTGTCCAAGAACAATGCAGATGGTAGAGCTGTGATTATGATGCAAAGCCCCACTGCAAAGAAAGGACTATTCTCCCATTCTCAGTGGCATCCTGTGCTTCTCTCATTTTGAGCGTTACTCTATTTTGACATTTAGTTATGTATGTGCATGTCAACCTCTTCGGTATAAATTCTTTGCAGGTCTGTTTCTGCTGTGTGTGGTTCTTGTTATACTCATGCAGTCTTGTTTTCTTGTATAGATGGTAGTATATAGCTGCTTCCTGGCAATTTTTCTTGAAAAATTATTTGTGGGAGTAGAGAGGCTTTGTGCTTGCCTCTGTCAAGCATACATAAACACCTGCAGACTAAACTGCCATAAACCAAACTCAGGGTTGGAACATCATACATATAATACCCAGGCTTATTGTCTGCTCCAGAGGACCATGGAGAAGCTACTAGAAATGGCTTCTTTTTCTTTTTGACTTTTACTTTTTCCTTCCCTTCAGGTCTGGCACCAAAACAGCTCTCTGCAATTTCCATTAGTTGAGGGAAGAAGAGGAATGATTTGGATCTAGTTTACCATCACCTTGATAAAGTGTCACCTAGGGCTCCAGCAGTATGAAGAGGCCAAATCCCCTTTCAGTTCTAAATCTCTAGCCTCACATGGTCAATAGTATCCACTTGAGCACAAGGTTTGCTCATTAGCATCTGCCCTCAGGGCCAAAGTAGCTTTGGTGCTCTGATATTCATTTTACCTCTCTGTTTATAGGATTTCTTCCAAAAACTGGCCTGAGGTGTGCCTCTGTGTTTTTCAGCACTTTATCTTGGATATCTGAAAATAAATTTGAGAAGGATGGATATTAATAACATTAACAAGAATTATTTTGACAAAAACAGAATTAGGAGAAGGAAAGTTTTGCATTTAAAATTATGTTAGAAGCTAAAGAAGAATGGATTTGAGTGGATATGTAGGTTACTATGAGAAAGAAAAGAAGAGGAGTCCTGGTGGAACAGTGGTTAAACACAATCAACTGCTGACTGAAAGGTTTGTGGTTCAAATCTACCAGCCACTCTGTGAGAGAAAGATGTGGAATTCCTTCCTCTGTAAAGATTATAGCCTTAGAAATCCTAAAGGGCAGTCCTACTCTGCCTTATACAGTTACTGTGAGTCAAAGCTGACTTGATAGCAGTGGGTTAGGTAAGAAAGGACAATAGTGGCTAAGGCACTTGACTGCTAACCAGAAGGCTGGCGGTTCAAATCCACCAGCCACTCCTCAGAAGGAAGATGGGGCAATCTACTTCCGTAGTGATACCGCCTCGGAAACCCAAAGAGGGGTTGCTATGAGTCGGGTCCGACTCGAGACACATAACAACAAAAATCACCTGAGAACAGCAGTTAAATCTAAAACATGGGCTGTCATCAACAGAACCAACTAATATGACAATTTGCTTTCAAAGTTATGAGTTGCTGAAGAAAAAGGGCCAAGACTTGGAATGAAAGGGTAAGAGACAGTTCATGGGAAGCATGAAACTCAATGAACTTATTGAAAAGGGGCTGGGATTTGACCAACCCATGAGTCTATAATAATAATACAATAACTTTTGTTTGTATTACACTGTTGTTTGCAAAGTACTTAGAAATGTTACACCATTTGGCCCATTTAATTCTAACAATGGCTTTGTGAAGAAGGTTATCTTCATTAACATTTTACAGGATATGACACATAGGTTCAACCCCTTTGCCGGAGAGCACATAGAAAGTAGAGGAGCTTTGATAAGAGCATGGTCTTCTGACAGGAAGTTACATATCCTCCTCACTACATCCATACTCTATTTGAACCCTGGAAGAAAGTGATGTCTGCATTCCAAACTGTCAGTTGAGTGTGACATATTATTGATGAGTTCATACTGTAGAAGGGACATAGACTATAATTAAAGACAAGAATTCTGATTTTTGAAGATAGTTATTACAATAACTCACAGGATCTTTGTAGGTTATTGGAGTTTAATAGGAAAGTTATCCTAAAGAAGAGTTCTGATTTTCTAGCTTCTCAACTCTAAAAAATTAGACTACCAATTGCTGGTCAAGGCACTCTATAACCTGACACCTACCATCCTAGCTTTTTATTTTCCATCACATATATTCAACACTCAAATATACCAGACTACAGACTTCTATGTTGTCTATATTTTCTTGTTGCTGTCATGTTGCTGATGCCATTTTTCCTTAGGAATTCCCTTTTTCTCCACCTTCTCCTGCACAATTTGGACTACCCAACAATGTCGAGTACCTCTTCCATGATGTGGTCCCTGTTTACCCTTGTACACCAACTGCCTGTTTGTATTCTCTATTTCCACTGCATTTTGTTTGTATCTTTATAGTACAGAGCGCAAAGCCAAATAAGTGCATAAACCAGCTTGGTACCTTAACTTAAATAAAGGAGGCTGTAAGTGTAACAATATAGTAAACTATGAAGGCCATGGATCATTTGGGTTGTGCAAACAGTAAACGTGTTCAGCTGCTAACTAGAAGGTTGGAGATTTAACTCAATTTACATGTGCCTTGGAAGAAAGGCCTGGAAATGTACTTTTTTTTTTTAAGTTTTGTTGTGATTTGGGTGAAACTTTATAGGGTAAGTTCATTTTCCAAACACAGTTCATACACATTTTGCCTCATGATATTGACTGGAATTCCCCACAATGTAACTCTTCCCAATTCCTCCCCGTAGTTACCTGTTCCTTGTCTCCTTCCCGCTCATGCACTCCTGCCCGCCAAGCTGTCTCCCTGTGCAAACACTGCACTTCTGTTCTCCCATGATTGATGGCTCCAAGGAGTATATCTACCTGATGTAAATGTTCATCCCATATGCCTGTCTATCGTTTGGCAAGTTCAATTCCAGACCTGAAGGCTAGCCTAATGATCTACTTCTGACAAATCAGCCATTCAAAACCTTATGAAGCACAGTTCTACTTTGATATACATGTGGTTGCCATGAGTCAGAGTTGAGCCCATGGCAACTAGGTACTTCTTTTTTTATTTTTATTTTTTTTAATGAAGCCCAAGTCTCATCTAATAGGGAACCACTATTCAGTTCTTAGTATATTGTAGATCAGGAATTAAGCTCCACTTATTTGTATGTGTGTGTGTGTGTGTGTGTATTATATGTGTGTAATTGCATTGTTTTAATAATATGGGCAAACAATTCAAAAATTTTTGAGAAGCTGTAGACTAAACAAAATCTTCCTGATGGCTACATTTGGCCCATGGCCTTAGTTTGTGATCCTGCCCTATAGACTTTTGATATACAAATGATATAAGTCAGAACATAATGTCTTCATTGTTAATTATTAATTCACAATTAATTATTATTTATAGAGAATAAATGCTACATACACCACTCATTTGTCACTTTGCTGTAGTATGGTGGCTTGTGTGATGCTGCATTCTACAATCTATGCCACTGACATTTCAAATACCAGCAAGGTCACCCACAGTGGACAAGTTTTAGTAGAGCTTCCAGACTAAGACTGATTGGGATGAAAGATCTTGTGATCTACTTCTGAAAAAAAAAAAAAAAAAATTAGCCATTGAAAACCTTGTTGATATAAGCAGAACATTGTCTGGTAAAGTGCTGGAAGATGAGCCCATCAGGTTGGAAGGCACTGAATATATGACTGGGGATGACCTTGTTGCATCCAGATCTTGAATCCCCAAAAACCACCAAGGAGCTGATTCCACTGCAAAAGCATAGGGGTTGTTTATTCAAGCTCGAGCTTGGACCCCCAACTGTCACTGATGCAGCGGTTCAGGATTGAGAGCCCTGAACTCAGGGGTAACAGGATTTTTATAGGGGTTACAGCAGAAATGAGGAAGTTTCAATCAGAAAATTACAGGATTGGTTGACATTTTTCAAGTTGTGAGTTGTCCCTACTTGATTGGCTCCATCCTGTGGGCTGAAGCTGCAAACTGCCGTTTCTAGCTATTTTAGGTATTGGAATTTCAAGTATTTTCCTGCTATTTACTGATTGGTTGTTGCTAGGGTGTATCTATGGAGTAACGATAATCAGGACTTCTTGTGGTTTTTCTGGTAACTAGAGCGTGGAGTAAATGCTAAGGCACATTATTGTAAAATGGCTATATACAGGGTATTTTACATAAAAACATGTTCTCACATTCCTCCCTTTATCTTGGTACTAAACTCAATCATGAGTTTGCTGAGTGTTATTATATATTTGGTTATAATGTATTGTACTAACACCTGAATCGTCTTGGTGGAGGAGTTGATATCTGCCTGAAGACCATGAGTTGTACAGAGTTTACTCTATCTTTTACAAAGTTGACTAATCTGTTTAAAATACAAGGTCCAACTGTTAGTAAACTTAGTCCTATTATGACTGGTCCTGCGAGGGCAGATAATAGAAATGTTAGCTAGGGAGAAGAGTTGAACCAATTTTCATACCATCCCTGGTTTTGGGCATGCTCTCTTTTTCTTTTTTCTAGTCCTTTTGTTATTTTAGCCATGGAGTTTTTTATGACTCCCGAGTGGTCTATATAATAACAACATTCTTCTCCTAGAGCGGCACAAACTCCCCCTTGTTGTTGGAAAAGGATATCCATACCCCTTTTTAATTGTAAGGTTAGTTCAGCTAAGGAGGTTAGGGATTCTTGGAGTTTGGTAATGGATTCTTCTAGTCTTTCTATATCCTGATCAATTGCTGCTCTAAGTGAGTTATATTGCTGATGCTGGGTTACGATAGATGCAATTCCTGTTCCAGCTCCCTCTAGTCCTAGTCCTAATAAAACAGTTAAAGTTATAGCAGAAACTGGTTCCCGTTTGACTCAGTGGGGAACAGTTTCCCATTTATCTAGGTAATCGTCATACTGGTGGTATAATACATGAGGTATTAAGTAGACTAATATACAAAAGTCTTTGTTTTTATTAAGAGCTTGCCCATGGAGTCAAGGGGATAATCCCGAGGAACAAGCCCACCATCCGTTGGGGGGTGGTATATAGTACACAGTTTGATTTATAGTTGTTTCAGTGTGGTTGCAGAGATGTTTGTGAGTTTGTGGAATCTGTCCTATGCAGGTCCCTGTCCCTGTGACAGAAAGTAAGGTGAGTTGTCCAGGTTTCCTATGATTCCATCTACAGGTTTTGTGAGTTTCTGACTGGTTGAATTTTCCTATAAATGCAATACCTTCTTAATAGGGGGATTTGATATCATAGCACAGCCAGCAGGATTCTGTTAAATTAGATTGGGTTAAATTCAATAGTTGGGAAGTCTGGACCATAATTATCCAAAGGGGGTCTTCCTGTAAATTTTGGACTGTAAACTTTGAAGGGGTGACGTGGGGAGACAAATTTTGGACTGATGTGTTGCCCTGATTATCGGAGGGTAGAGAGGGTACTGATTGTGGGGCTAAAACTGGGTTAGGCCCGAGTGCAATGGGAGGTGTCCAAGATTCAATTTTTAATCTAATATTGAAAATGACCCCACTGTCATACCCTCTTTGGTACAATCGAAGTCCCTAAGATCGGCCCATCACCCAGGTTTTATACTGTTTTCCCTGCTCCGTGAATCGGACTCTAATAGGATTACAGGCGAAATTCATACACGGACCCTTTCCTGTATACATGCTTCCCATGAGTTCGGACGATCGGCAATAATTGACAGTTAATCCATCACTGGAATGATTCCTGTCTACTGTGATGAGATTCCAAGCTGAGGAAGGTTTCCAGTAAGTGGTTCCCATTTTTTCACATCCCCACACTTTACAATAAAATTCTGGTACCCCTCCCACACCGGTTTGCTAAGGCTTTGTCTCTTCCTCCCCTGGGCAAACATTAAATGGTAACTTACGGAGTTCGTGGTGGACTCCGGGGTGCCCACAACCCATTCATCAGCCATTGATTCCTCCAGAAGCACATGACTGCTGTCATGTGGGTTTGCCTGAACATTCAGGAGTACCGTTTTTGCTGGGTTCCCAATCTAAGATGTCCCAGGATCCAGCCACTAATTGGCATAAATCAAAGTGTAGATCAGGCCACCAGGTATTAGGGGGGTGGTTGCCTGTGATAGAGCTGACAATGTCCCCTGTGGCTGACAAAATTGTCCAGGTTAACTGTTGGGGTGTGTGTGGGTTAGATGAGGGATTTACATAGTTACCAGTTATCAATAGTAACACTAGTAAGGTCCACATCACTGAATTTTTAGTTTGAGTGGATTGTTGGGGTCCTTGAAGATGTGCCATTTCTGGTCAGGGACAGGATCGGTTTTGCGGGTGTGGGTATGATGAATCCAGGAGGCTATTCCATCGACTTTGAGGGTGGTGGGTGTGGTCAGGATTACAATGTAGGGTCCTTTCCAGTGAGGTTGTAGAGTCTCTTGCCGATGTCTCCGTACATACACCCAATCACCTGGTTGGTACTGGTGAGGTTCGGGAGGGGGACTAGATTGGTAGAGGGCCCTTAAGTTTGGCCAGATGTCTTGCTGGGTTTGTTGCAGGGCTTGAAGAGAATAAATGAGTTCATGATTATCAATTTCAAGTAACAAATCGGACTGGAATCTGGGAGTGATAGGTGGAGGTCTACCAAAGACAATTTCAAAAGGTGTTAATTCTAATTTATAAGGAGAGTTATGGACCCGAAATAGGGCGAAGGGGAGGAGAGTCACCCAGTCTCCGTCAGTCTCTATGGTTAATTTGGTTAAGGTCTCTTTTAGAGTTCTGTTCATTCTTTCTACCTGGCCTGAACTTTGGGGTCTGTAAGCACAATGTAATTTCCAATTAGCCCCAAGAATAGTTGCTAAACCCTGTATTATCTTAGATACAAATGCCGGTCCATTATCTGACCCTATCATAGTAGGAAAACCATCCCTGGGTAGGATGTCTTCTAGTAGTTTCTTGGCTACAACATGGGCCGTTTCTCGCTTGGTGGGGAAGGCTTCCACCCACCCTGAAAAGGTATCTATAAAGACTAACAAATGTTTATATCCATATTTCCCTGGTTTTACCTCCGTGTGGTCCACTTCCCAGCAACTTCCTGGTGTGCTGCCTCTTGATCTGGAGCCTAGATTCGAAGGGTTTTTAGTAACATTGGTTAATTGGCAGGCTTTACAGTCAGAAACAATTATTTAAATTTTAGATTGAGCATTTTTAATTATCACGTCGGCTGGTTTTAGTAATTCCTGCATCTTTTTGGTTCCTAAATGAGTGATCTGATGTATTTTGAATAAAATTTCTTCTCCCAGTTTTTCGGGGGGGATGGCTTTGTGATTTGCTGATTTCCACCAGTTGCATACATACTGAGTTCTGGGTAGTTGTTTAATCCATTTCAAATCTTCTTCAGTGTAATTGGGGTTCGTAGGTAAGGTGGGGCTCCTGGCATCAGGCAGGTTGGAGGTTAGTACTAGGTTAGTAGATAGTGCAATCTCTCGAGCAGTTTGATCTGCCAAATTATTGCCTCTGGCGACAGGGAGGTGGTTTTTTGGTGTCCTGGACAATGAATGATGGCAAGTTTCTTAGGGAGCCATAGGGCGACTAGTAGATCTAGGATCTCGTTTTTGTTCTCAATTGTTTTTCCTTCTGTGGTTAACAGGCCTTTCCCGATAAATTGCCCCATGAATATGTGCCGTGGCAAAAGCATAATGACTTTCTGTATAAATATTTAACTTTTTGTCTTTTCCCAAAGTTAGGGATTTGATCAATGCTATTAGTTCAGCTCGTTGAGCTGATGTTCTGGCCAGTAACGGCTCAGCCTAAACTATTGCAGTTTCTGTTACCATTGCCACCCCTGCATACCTTAGTCCATCATGCACAAAGCTGCTCCCATCCATATACCAGGTAACCTCGGCATCCAGTAAGGGTGTGTCTCGTAGATCAGCTCTGGTTCCATGCGCTTGAGCCAGAATGTTGATGCAATCATGGAGTGGAGTACCCAAATCTGGATCCGGTAACAGGGCGGCAGGGTTCAGTGCCGTAGGTGACTGGAAGATAATCTTAGTTGGGTTCAGTAACAGTCCTTGGTGGTGGGTGAGTCGTGCATTGCTGAGCCATTGATCAGGATGTTGCTTAAGAGTTCCTTCTATGTCATGCGGGGTGGTGATACATAGCTCTTGTCCCAGTGTAAGTTTGCCCGCATCTTTGATTAGCAAGGCTGTTGCTGCTATTATGTGTAAGCACAGGGGCCACCCAGCCGCTACTGGGTCCAATGTTTTGAGAGATAGGCTACCGGTTTTTTCTAGGGGCCTAGGTGTTGATTACAACGCCTTTCGCTACCCCCTTACTTTCATCAATGTAATTTCCACATAAACTGGTGGTCTATGTTTTGCTAACCCCATACCTCCAGTTTCAGCCCATGCCTGAGGAAATGCTGATAACCACTGCTTTATATCTCCGGATGGGGGAGGAGGGGGTTGTTGGTGGAGCCTATATTCATCTTCTAGGTTTACAGTTAACACTTGAATAGGTTGGCCTCTACTGTCCATAATGGTTGCCCCTCTTTTTTGAAAGTGGATCTGTGCTCCTATCTTGGTTAGTATATCTCTCCCAAGAAGTGGATAGGGGCATTCTGGAATTACCATGAATGAGTGGGATACCCAACCCACTCCGAGATCTACTGTTCTTTGGGTAATCCATGAATATTGATTTGTCCCTGTGGCTCCCTGAACCCAGGAAGTTTTATTAGACAGTTTTCCTTGGGGTTTAAGTAAGACTGAATGTTGGGCCCCGGTGTCCACCAGGAAATCAATTGGAGTTCCCTCCACTTTAAGGGTTCGGGGAGGGGGACCGAACCCCATCGCCCCTAATCACTGAGTTTCCCCAATTCTAGTACTCTAGTCTGTGATTTATGAGTTCTTTTATTTGGGCACTCTTTTGCCCAATGTCCATTTTCCTTGCAATAGGCACACTGATTCTTGCCCAGTTTAGGGCATTCTCCCTTGGGGAAGTCCCCCTTACCTCGGTATTTTGCGATTTTCTGCAGTTGTTGTTCCCTTTCTCGGATGCTCCCAGTTGTTGAGGCAAGTAAGATTTTTGCAAGGTTCTGAGTGTTCTGGTCACTGGCTGCCACTAGTGCCTTGGCCTGTCGGTCCTCTGGACTTTCCCTGTGATTATAAACCCTCTCTGCAACTAGCATTAAATCCTGAATACTTTTTTCATTTAGTCTGTCAATTTTTTGTAATTTTCTCCTAATGTCTGAGGCTGCTTGATTCACAAAAGCCATGATCAGTGCAGCCTTAGTTTCAGGTGCTTCCGGATCTATGCGGGTATATTGACAAAATGCCCCCATTAATCTTTCTAAGAAAGTGGCAGGACTTTCATCCCTCCCTTGCTGTATGTCACCTACCTTAGCCAAATTGGTGGGCTTCCTAGCAGCTGCCCTGAGACCTCCCATTAGAGTCTGACAGTACACCCGGAGTCTCTTCTTACCTTCGGTCGTGTTGTAGTCCCAGTTAGGACGGGTTAAGGGGAAGGTGGCATTAATCACATCTACATTAGTAGTGGGCTGCCCGTTATTCCCCAAGACAGATTTCCGGGCTTCCATCTGGATCCTCTCATGTTCCTCAGTGGTGAATAAAATCTGGAGGAGCTGTTGACAATTGTCCCAGGTAGGCTGATGAGTAAACAAAATAGTCTCTAGGAGGTCAGTTAAATCTCTGGGATTATCTGAGAATTTGGCATTCTGAGTTTTCCAATTGTACAGGTCACTAGTGGCAAAAGGCCAATAGTGAAGTTGCTGGTTGCCGGTTGCGTCTGCGGGCCCTGTGGCTCGCAACGGCAAGACTGTGGAATCTGCTGGTCCACTAGAGGGGGCTGCCCGCTGCATTCTTCCACGGGTGCCGGCCGCCGGACCTGCTGCTGCTGCCATTGCCCCGCCATCGTCCGGCACTTGGGGCAGCGCACCCTCTGCAGCTGCAATACCTGCTGAAGGGGTTTGATAAGGAGGGGGAAAAAGGAGTTCTTCCTCCATCCCACCCTGAAAGACTGGGTAAGTCAGTGCTGAAGGTTTAATTTCAGGTTCCTTCTTCCGGGCAGTATGAGTTTGTGCTGCCAGGACAGTCTTAGGTGCCTGCTTAGGCAGAGAAAGAGGTAACAACGGCTTTAACCAGGGGGGTGGATTTTCCACTAAATCCTGCCATATGATAACATATGATCCCTGGTTCGGGTGCCCCCAGCTGGACAGGAACACAACTTCTTTCACCTTTAAAATAATCTGAAGATCAAACGTACCTTCAGCTGGCCAACCTACATTGAACGTAGCCCATTCTGAGCTACACAATGTTACAAATTTTCCTTTTTTGATTTCTAAACTTAAGTTGTGTGCCTTCCTTCTAAGTTCCTTGAAATTGTCAGTCAGGAGAGAAAGAGGAGTCGTCACAGTTTGTCCCATTTCATCTGTCCACTGATTAAACAAAGCTAAAGACACTAACAAAAACCAAATAAACACACAAAAAGACAAACAAAATATGCCTCTAGTAGATTGGGAGCAAAACTGAAAGTAGGACGACGGCCTCACGCCGCGCTGCGGGAGCGACCCGCTTCGTCCCTTTACAGGTTCCAGATTGGAGGACGACTTTATCTCCTCCCCTGGTTGAAGGGGTTTTTCAGTCCCCTTCCAGAAGAGGCCCTGGAACGTCTTCCAGGACCTCCAGCTGACGGCCCGCCCGTGCATCCACTTAGGCCAAATTCAGCTTTGCAGAAAATGGGCCCCAGGTATTACACAAATACACAAATAACTAAACAAACATCTAAACACTTACCAGCCAGCTGCAACCCCCTGGTTTGGGAGTCCTGGGGTATCTGGGGATCCCGGATGAGCCCCCAAATGTTGCGTCCAGATCTTGAATCCCCAAAAACCACCAAGGAGCCGATTCCACTGCAAAAGCATAGGGCTTGTTTATTCAAGCTCGAGCTTGGACCCCCAACTGTCACTGATGCAGCGGTTCAGGATTGAGAGCCCTGAACTCAGGGGTAACAGGATTTTTATAGGGGTTACAGCAGAAATGAGGAAGTTTCAATCAGAAAATTATAGGATTGGTTGACATTTTTCAAGTTGCGAGTTGTCCCTACTTGATTGGCTCTGTCCTGTGGGCCAAAGCCGCAAACTGCTGTTTCTAGCTATTTTAGGTATTGGAATTTCAAGTATTTTCCTGCTATTTACTGATTGGTTGTTGCTAGGGGGTATCTATGGAGTGACGATAATCAGGACTTCTTGTGGTTTTTCTGGTAACTAGAGTGTGGAGTAAATGCTAAGGCACATTATTGTAAAATGGCTATATACAGGGTGTTTTATATAAAAACATGTTCTCACAACCTGTCTCTACAAAGTAGACTTGAACTTAATGACGTAAATGGAGTAAAGCTTTTAGGACTTTCTTTCATATGTTACTGTGGAAGGAATCAAAATGAGAGGAAACAGCTGCAAACATCCATAAATAATCAGACAATAGAATGTATGAAATATAAATCTAAGAAAATTGGAAGTTGTTGAAAATGATGTAGAATGCTTGATAATTGATATCATAGGTATTGATGAAGGGAAGTAGACTAGTGTTGGCCATTTTCAATCAGACAATCATGGGGTCTACTATGCCAGGAATGACAAATTGAATGGTGCTGCAGTCATCATCAAAAAGAGCATTTCAAGATCTATCTTGAAATATAACACTGTAGAATAATATCTATATCCCTACAAGGAAGACCAGTTAATATGACTATTATTCAAATTTACACACCAACTACTAAAGACAAAGATGAAGAAATCGAAGACTTTTACCAACTTCTGCAGTCTGAAATTGACCAAATATGCAATAAATATTCATTGATAATTACTAGTGATTAGAATTTGAAAGTTGGAAGCAAAGAGGATCAATAGTTGGAGAATATGTTCATGGTGATAGAAACAATGCTAGAGATCCTGTGATAAAATTTTGTAAGACAAATGATATATACATTGAAAATACCTTTTTTCAACAACATGACCAGTGACTATAAACATAGGCCTCACAGTATGGAATACATAGGACTCAAGTTGACTATATCTGTGAAAAGAGACAACAGAGAAACTCAGTATCATCAGTCAGAACAAGGCCAATGGCTGGCATCAGGATTGGAGGAGGAAGTACTACCAACCTGGAATATGCAAATGACACAATGTTGTTTGCTGAAAGTGAAGAAGACTTGAAGCACTTACTGATGAAGATCAGACACTACAGCCTTCAGTATGGGTTGCAGTTCAACATGAAGAAAACAAAAATCTTCACAATTGGACCGATAACCAACATCATGAGACATGGAGAAAAAATTGAAGTTGTTAAGGATTTCTTCTTACTTGGTTCCACAACCAACACTCATGGAAGCAGCAGTTAAGAAATTAAACAACATGTTGCATTTGGCAAATCTGCTGCAAAAGCCCTCTTTAAAGTGCTAAAAAGCAGAGATACCACTTTGAGGACTAAAATGTGCCTGCCCCAAGCCATGGCATTTTCAATTACTTCATCTGCATGTGAAAGCTGTAAAATGAAGAATGACGACTGTAATAATTGGGGTTGTGTTTCAACTTGGCTGGACCATGATTCTGAGTGGTTTAAGCAGTTGTGACGTGGTTATTCCTTAGGGGTGGGGCCTGTTTACAGTGTGTATATGGGCATCCTGGGAAAAAAGACAGACTATTTGGTGGATCTGGATTCTGTTGTGCTGCCTACAACTGTCCATGAGCAAACAGTCCACCATTCGGCCTGGTGATCTTGGATTTGTCATCCATTGGCGTCAACAGCCTGTATACTGCCTCCCAACCTTTAGCTCATCAGTCCCTGCAGTTTCATGAGTTGAGAAAAGGCTCCAGTTTGATGTTTGATCCAGGAACTTGGGACTTGTCAGCTTTTGTAAGTGTGTGAGCCATTTTCCGAAGATAAATTTCTCTCTCCGTATATAAGCATTATTGGTTTTGTTTCTCTAGAGAACTCAGCCTAACACAAAGACCAAGAAGAATTGAAGCTTTAGAATTATGGTGTTGGTGAAGAATATTAAATATACCATGAACTTCCAGAAGAACAAATAAATATGTCTTTGAAGAAGTATAGCCAGAATGCTTCTTAGAAGGAGGGATGGCAAGATTTCTTTTCACATACTTTGGCCACGTTATCAGGAGGGACCAATACGTGGAGAAGAACATCATGCTTGGTGAAGGTGAGGGTCAGTGAAGAGGAGGATGACACTCAATGAGATGGATTGAAACAGTGCCTGAAACAATTGGCTCAAACATAAAAATGATTGTGAGGATGATGCAGGACATGGCAGTGTTTTTCTCTGTTCTACATAGAGTCACTATGAGTCAAAACTGACTTGACCACATTTAAGAACAATAATAAAGAACTACGTTTGATCATCTGTCTAAACTTAGAGTACCTCTTGTACAATTAATGCTCAATATGTTTTGTTGAATTGCAGGAAACTTTTGGAGATTGATGAGGGAAAGAGTTTGAGAAGAAAATGAATTGCTTGGGTTGTGTGCTATTTTAGATTAGACAAGTTGAGACCACTTTTTGTAAACTGTTTCATTTTGATGTTTTATTAATCACAACCTCTGGTGAATTTAAATATTTTAATGATTGGTATATTTTGCTCCTTGCATGCCCTGGGGCTTTTTAAAATAAATGGTAGTTAAAAGAAATTAAAATAGAATTCCCAGTTCAATTGATATTCAAACTGCCTGGTGACACATAGGTGCTCACTCTGCTCTGAATCTGGGTCAACATGGCATTTGGTGGTTGGGAAACTTGGATTTACCTTCCCAGCAGGTTATAACTATGCTGAAATCCAGGCTTTTCAAATAATTTCATTTCTCATGAAATGAGAAGGCTGTAAATCTTTATGGAGGCAGACTGCCACATCTTTCTCCTGCAGAGTAGCTGGTGATTTCAAACTGCCAATGTTTTGATTAGTTGATGAGTGCTTAACTACTGGGCCACCAGGGATCCTTTCTCATGATAGAATCCATGAAAATTATCCTATGAAGTTGTTCTCTGTTTTGAATATGAATCTCCATACTTCCAACAAAGCTTGTAGGGAAGAAAAAAAAAAAAAAAAAAACACACATTTATCACCACCAAATTTAATTCTTGTCTTTGTAGGTATTAAAATATCTTTTCCTAGAAGAATTATATAAATTATAGATCATATGTCTGTGGGCAGCCTCTACTGAATGTAAGTTCAGATCTCCTTAAAGCTAGTAAGTATTTATTAAAATAGTGGTTGTAGAAGGTGAGTTTATTTACCAAACTTTTGAAGAATATGATTGCCCAAGGATAGGCAGTTTTTTGGTTTGAATTTAGTTTTCATTTGTTTTTAATGGTATGGGGTGCCTGTTCCAGTATGAAGGAGTTAAAGTAATTACTATTGCAAGGGGATTGATTGTTTTCTCTTTCCTGTCTTTCTTTCCCACTAAAACATCATTCCTACATGAAGTTGTAGAATAGTCTTTAATTGTTCTTGTGCCAGTGTTTTCTAAACTATTGGTTCACTCCATAGAGGATTTCAACTTTGCCTTTTTCTGCCCCTTCCTTCCTGCACTTCACACAGGACTTGCCCAACAAATATGATTGTGGGGCCATGATCTAAAATTGTCCCTGCAAATCATTCCACATCACTGGTCCTATCTGTCATTTCCCATCTCTACTACAAACTTGCCTTTGCAAACATGGCAGTGTTTGCTAATTTTCTTCCTCTCTGGATTGCTATCTAATTCTGTAAGTCATTGACAGGCAGGGTGTGGAGCCTAGTCATACCACAGAATTGTAACATTTCATTCCTCCCACTCAACCATTCTCAATTGTCACTTTTCAACCAATTCTTAGACTTGAAGTTTTAAAAATACATAAGTAGCTTTGTGACTCACCTAAGGGATTCTTTGACCTTTTATTTCCATTGTTTTCACTCCCCCCCCCACAGTTGGAAATCAACAGTCTGAATTTTAAACCAGAACTCATTTTTCTACTTTACTAAAGGTGAAGCAGAGTAGAAAGGACTATAAAAGAGTCCACAAGGAACAGTTTGCGAGGGGTTATAAATAGGAAGAAAATAAAATCAAAGAAAAAAAAGATAGAACAGGATTATTTGAAAGGATATAAAGATCAAGAATAAAATCATTCTTCTCCTGCCTTCTTCCTTCCCCCCCTACAGTACAGAAACACACACCCACATTATTATGCTTTATAAAAAACATTACCCTGAATTTTGACCTAGAGGTGGATATATTGAAAGCTAAAAAGTTTAGCATTTGGGGCCTATCCAAGGCCCTGAGAGTGGTCCTAGCAATGTCTTCACATATGCTTTGTAAAATTTGCAAATGTAAAATATTTTAACTGCAGTTGGACTTTTCCCACTACAACAATCTCAATGACCCACTTTCCCCATTGACCTTGGGACTCCCCAAGGGGAAGTTGAGTTGAGGACATATTTGGTTTGAATTTAGTGAGTATATTTATATTGTGAGACCACTCGTTTTGTACTAATGCCCTCCAGGTAACTATTCTTTAACCAGGAGTCATTAGTGCCGGGGACTCCAGCACGTCCCCCACGCCTCAGGGCTTTACCTCAAACCCCCTCCCCTCTTTTTCTACCCCATAGCAACAACCAATCATTTGTACCTCTTTGCTTTTGTGTTACTCCACCCTGTATTTTTCCTATAAGAATGTAATTGTAGGAGAGCACAGGGTCTTTTGCCCAAACCGCTGCGTCTGTGTAAGCGGAGACCCTAGCTCGAGCTAGCCAATAAACTTTGCTTTTGCTTTTGCATTATCGTGTCAGAGATAGCTTCCTCGCACCGACACTCCTTTCAAGACCTGAGTCCAACAATATGATCATCTGTTCCTTCCATATATAGTTAGGTTACTACCAGTCCTTGCACTGTCATTGCAGTGTCGGACCAGCTGCCAGGAATACAACTAACTGTGATGACTCAGAGAAAACTGGTTAATTAGACAGCTAATTAAAGAATGTTTACGTTAATCAGCACATAAAAACATTTAAAATGCTCTGAAATCTTACAATAATATAAGAGAAACTTTAAAGAGGTTTTTCCACATTTGGTAATCCCCAAAACTTGCATGGGAGTTCATTGGTGGTGCAAATGGTTAACACGTTTGTCTGCTAACTATGGTTGAAGGTTCAAGTCCACCTAGAGGGAACTTGGAAGAAAGGCCTGGCAATCTACTTATGAAAAATCATCCATTGGGGGGGTGGGAAAACCCTATGGACCACAGTTATACTGACACACATGGCATTATCATGATTCGGAACCAATTTGATGGTAACTGTTTGCTATTTTTCTTTAAACTTGTATAACATCACTAGTGTTGAGTTGTGGCATTGAAAAAAACTTTGCTAAATGATTAATAGCAAATGACCAAGAATAAATAAAACATCCAATTATTCCCCATACTTTTTATAGAAAATTATTTTAATAAAATTACTATCATAGAAATGATCAAAGAACAGGCTGTGAAAAATGTAGGGAAAATATAGATGTGTGTCATGAAATTAATTAAAAATTGTGTTATTTTCTGGATGTTAGCAGTATCTGTGGCATCTGCTAGCTTTGAAAAATTTGTAATGTATTATGATTTGTTTTCTCATTTCCTTTTGTGCCCAATTTTTTCCTCATTTCCTTTTGTAACAAGTTTTTTTTTTTTTTTTTTAAAGGGGCTTCACAAAACTTGGATCCATCTTTAATCTGAATTCACAGCCCAGGGGTCCCTGTCCATCTGCCAAATGTGAGTGACTAAGACATCCAGTGATTTCATGAGATCACCAATATTGAGCAGACTTCAAAATCTGGGAAATGGTACTCTGGCTAGATAGTGGCATCAGGATCCATATTTCTTATTTTTGATCTTGGTTTGTTGACTTACCAGGTAGCAGAAAGATCAGAATGTTTTGGAAAATTTCTGGAGGTCATAATGCTGATTGGTTTGGAAACCGCATCATGCTATACTACATGTTGAGGGATCAATACATGCTCTATAAGTTCTGTATTTTGGCACTGGAAATGTGAAAAACTCCTTTAGGTGAATACTAAAACCCAAAACTCCAAGCTCACTGCCATCCAGTCAATTCTGATTCATAGAGACTCCATTGGGTTTCTGAGGGTGTAAATCTTTAGACTGCCCCATCTTACTTCCTCGGACCAGCTGGTGGATTTGAACCACTGACCTTTTGATTAGCAGTTCAGTGCTTTTTCCACTATGCCACCAAAGCTCCTAGAGGAAAAGAAAAAAAAAAAAAAAATGCCATTACACTAGGTGTGGGCTAGGAGAACAACAGCAGGATGCTATTTTGTTTCCACATTTCTTCCATCATATTTTCTTGATATAAATGCTTGGAGCATGTTGACATAGTTCAGCAAAGTTTTCCACATTCCCTATATGCATTTCCCTGTAATTCTCTCCCAGAAAGATGTATTAATTATAAGATATTTTTAAAAGGGTAGTCATAAATGCAGTTCTTCATCATTTGAATACAATGTAAATTGTGAACAACTCTACCCTATTAAAGAAGGTGAAAACTAAGACTGAGAGTGATTAAGTCACTTGTTCCATTAATATAGTGAGTAAATCATAGGCTGCCATTTGACGATAATAAGTCTGTTTCTAGAAATTATATATTTATCTATGAGGTCATACCATCTTCCTTTGGGTTCAGGAGGTACAAAAGGGTGAAAGGCTCTTTCTGCTTATTTCACTTTGGAGAAATGATGGAGGAAATTTGATGTATTATAGAGTATTATAAGACAAGGGTCTTCTTTTGCTTTCTATTCAGTTCTTAAAAAACACAACTTTACCTTTGATCAGCCCTTTTTTGAGTATTCTCTTGGGGGTTCAGAACATTTGCTTGGATTTTTCCATATTCTGGGGATAGCATGATAAATAATGTGATTGGTTACTATTTCAGATAACATACTGGAAAGTGCAAGACTGAAGAGTTTACTAGCTCAAAAGTGACTGACAGAGTATAAAATTAAAATGATTACTTTCTGAGAGTTTTCATTGAATTGGATGCATACCTCCTTTTAATCAGAAATCATGGGGTTCTTTCCAATAATTAATCTCCAAATATGGGTTAGAAATGAATTTAAAGAAAGACTACCATTACCAAACAAAGAGAACTTTTAGTCTCTAAACTTTTATCACAATGACTTTGCAGATGAGGGTTAAAATTTCTGTATTAACACATTTCAAGTAAGCCACAAGAAAAAGAAGAGGAATGAAGTTTACAAATAAAGATTTATGAAGATAGAATGAAATTGTGTGTTTGTGTGGTGTATGTTTTACACAGACACTAATATGCAAAGAGTATGTGAAGTAGCAGATGACAATGTTTCCTGTGTCTGCTGTATTAGACAGAATTCAGAAGAGAGTCAGGTGCTCTGATGAGAAAGAGAAAAGCCATAGTTTGCTAGTGCTGGAAAGTGATCTAACTCTTCTATCTTGATTTTCCTTGGGGTGAAATGGAAATATAAACCCTGCCCTGAATCCATCACAGTGTAGTTTAGGAGAGTAAATGAAATGGAGTATGTGAAAGGGCCTTGGCCTTTTTCATTGCTGAAAAGTGTGTATTGCCACAAGGACAAAGGAAATGACAGTGAAAGCTCCTAATACAGTACTCAGCTAAAGTAGACACTATAAATGGCTGTTGAATAAATGATGACAACTGAATGGCCTAGATTGAAACTCTGATATTCTGGATTTTAATCTTCTAGAAACTTCAAAGAAATGCTCTAGGACTTTACAAATGTAATGGGCATGGTGAATATAGAACACCCAGAATGTAATAAAAACACAACTCTATTGGTCAGCAACCCTGCCCCATTAATTTTTTTCCCTCCATTGTAGGATTATCTTCCCTGGTCCTTAGAGGGAAATTTGGGCAGCTTCCATAACTGTTTTGTTCATTCTTAGGTAACTCACAATCACGTGATCTTAAGTCACAAAATACTAGCACTGCTTTTTCTTGGTAAATGGAATGTATCTGATCAAAATCAATTTTCTTTTACTCACAATTCAAAGGACTTCTTTCTTTCACTGTGTCAAGGTATGTAACTAGTTTCAGTTTATTTTCAGGGATAGTTTGTTTTCCCTGTCACTCACCTCCTTCTCAAGCTAGAAACTCTAGCCCTGGTGGAAGTCATGAGGGAACAGAGAGATGAAGAAATAAGGCAGCCTTACTTGGCTAGGTGGAAGCTCTGGTAGCATAGTGCCTAAGGCACTTGACTGCTAACCAGAAGCTGGTGGTTCAAACCCACCAGCCACTCTTTGGAAGGAAGGTTGGGCAATCTACTTCCGTAATGATATCGCCTTGGAAACCCAAGGAGAGGTCACTATGAGTTGGGTCCGACTTGACAGCACATAACAACAACAACACTTGTCTAGTCTACTTCAAATTCTCTGAGCTTGGATAATGGTTAATGATGAATTTTTCTTGGTACCTTAATAGATTCTTCAGATTCCAGTCTTCAGCAACTTCTGTAACATAAATGGTTTATTGTGTTTCTCAGGGTGCTATATACTCTTTAACACCTGAATCTCTGGTGGTTTACCAGATTTGCTGTCGTTGTCCTCCCTTTCAAACGTGTCGGGCAGGATTTTAAAGGACTGTGGTCCAGATTTTTTTTCTTGTGACCAGGGACCTAAGAACAGGCAGCGAGGTGGGAAGTAGGGAGAGGACCAAAAAAAAAAAAAAAAGGCAAAGGGGACCAGAACAGATTGAGGAGTCAACTGCAGGGACCCAGGTGAAGAGAGGGAACCCAGGCCACGCCCCACAAGGAGCAAGGTAGGAAGGCGGGGAGAGGACAGAAAAGGCAAAGGGGATAGGAACAGATCGAGGATTCAACCGCAGGAAGCCAGATGGGGAGAGGGAACCCAAGCCCCCCCCCACAAGCAGCGAGGTGGGAAGCAGGGAGAGGACAGAAAAGACAAAGGGGGCTGAAACAGATGAGGAGTTAGCCACAGGGATCCAGGTAAGGGTGGTTGGAGGGGTTTCCAACAGCTAAGAGAGACAAATTTGTCTGTTGGTTTGTTGTACTGTGATGACGTGTTGCTGTTAGTCTTGAGGCTGTGCCACTGTTGTTTCAAACCCAGTGGGGTACACCTGTTGCACAGGTATCATCTTGGCTTGCAGACTGAGACAGACTAGGAGGAAGGAGGAGGCCATCCACTTCTCAAAGAATTGGCCAAGGAAAACTTTATGAATAGCAGAGAAACACTGTCTGATACATTACTGCGTAACTTTATGAATAGTCCAGAACACTGTCCAATACAGAGCAGAAGATGAGTCAGTCAGCTTAGAAATCTCTCAAAATAGGACTGGGAAAGAGTTGCATTATCAGAGTAAAATCAGCCTTACTTATATGGATAGGGTAAAGCTTTTGAGATCTCCATTTGCTGACATGGTACCACAAAAATTGAGGAGAAACAGTGGCAAACATGCATTAATAATCAGAACATGGAATGTACGAATATGAATCTAGGAAAATTGGAAGCTGTCAAAAATGAAATGTAACACATAAAGATTGATACCCTAGGCATTAGGGAGCTGAAATGGACCGGTTTGGGGCATTTTGAATCAGACAACCCTATGATCTACTATGCCAGTAATGACAGACTAGGAAGAATGAAGAGGTCGTCCACTTCTCAAAGAATTGGCCAGGAAAAACCTTATGAATAGCAAAGAAACACTGTTTGATACATTACCACGCAACTTTATGAATAGTCTGGTTAGGTTAGAATACTCTCAAAATAGGACTGGGAAAAAGCTGCATCATCTGAGTAAACCTAGCCTCAGTCCTATGGATAAGGTAAAGCTTTCAAGACCTCCATTTGCTGATGTGGCACCACTCAAATTGAAGAGAAACAGCTGCAGATATCCATTAATCATCGGAACATGGAATGTATGAAGTATGAATCTAGGAAAATTTCAAGTTGTCAAAAATGTAATGGAATGCATAAAGATCGATATCCTAGGCATTAGTGACCTGAAATGGACTGGTATTGGCCATTTTGAATCAGACAACCGTGTGATCTACTATGTTGGGAAGGGCAGTTTGAAGAGGAATGTCGTGGCATTCATCATCACTAAGGATATTTCAAGATCTGTCCTGAAGTACAATGCTGTCAGTGATAGGATAATATGCCTACAAGGGAGACCCATTAATACGACTATTATTCAAATTTATGCACCAACCACCAAAGCCAAAGAGGAGGAAATTGAAGAATTTGATCAGCTTCTACAGTCTGAAATTGACTGAACTTGCAATCAGGATATATTAATTATCACTAGTGATTGGAATGCAAAAATTGGAAACAAAGAAGAATCACCAGTAGTTGG
>NW_006921682.1:1456060-1459646 GCF_000298275.1 Orycteropus afer afer | reverse complement strand
TTCAAAGAGCAGCTTGAGAAGACAAAGCCAATTACTATAATGAAATGTGCAAAGACCTGGAGTTAGAAAACCAAAAGGGAAGAACAGGCTCGGCATTTCTCAAGCTGAAAGAATTGAAGAAAATATTTAAGCCTCGAGTTGCAATATTGAAAGATTCTAGGGGCAAAACATTGAATGATGCAGGGAACATAAAAAGAAGATGGCAGGAATACGTAGAGTCACTGTACCAAAAAGAACTGGTCGATCTTCATCCACTTCAGGAGGTGGCATATGATCTAGAACCAATGGTACTAAAGGAGGAAGTTGAAGCTGCAATGAGGGAATTGCTGAAGAACAAGGCTCCGGGAATTGACTGAATACCCCCTGAGATATTTCAACAAAAGGATGCCCCACTGGAGGCACTCACTCGGTTATGCCAAGAGATTTGGAAGACAGCTACCTGGCCAACTGACTGGAAGAGATCCATATTTGTACCCATTCCAGAGAAAGGTGATCCCACAGAATGTGGAAATTATCAAACAATATCATTAATATGGCACGCAAGTAAGATCTTACTAAAAATAATTCAAAAACGGGTGTAGCAGTATATTGACAGAGAACTTCCAGAGGTGCAAGCTGGATTCAGGAGAGGATGTAGAATAAGGGATATCATAGCTGCTGTCAGATGGATCTTGGCTCAAGGCAAAGAATACCAGAAAGATGTTTACTTGTGCTTTATTGACTATGCAAAGGCATTTGATTGTATGGATTATGACAAATTATGGAAAACATTAAGAAGAATGGGAATTCCCGAACTCTTGATTGTACTCATGAGGAACCTGTACCTTGACCAGGAGGCTATCATTCAAATGGAACAAGGGGACACTGCATGGTTTAAAATCAGGAATTGGGTGCATCAGGGTTGTATCCTTTCCCCATACTTAATCAATCTATATGGTGAGCAAATAATCCGAGAAGCTGGACTATATGAAGGAAAACGTGGCATCAGGATTGGAGGAAAAATCATTAACAATCTGAGATACGCTGATGATACAAATTTGCTTGCTGAAAGTGAGGATGACTTGAGGCACTTACTGATGAATATTGAGGAACACAGTCTGCAGTATGGATTACACATCTCAATATAAAGAAGACAAAAATCCTCACAACTGGACCAATAAGCAACATCACAATAAATGGAGAAAAGATTGAGGTTGTCAAAGAATTTACATTGCTTGGTTCTACAATCAAGGCCAATGGGAGCAGCAGCCAGGACATGAGACAATGTGTAGCACTGGGTAGGTGAGCTGTGAAGGAACTCTTTCAAGTGCTGAGGAGTAAGAACGTCTCCTTGAGGACTAAGGTGCACCTCACACAGGCTGTGATATTTTTAATCACTTTGCATGCATATGAGAGCTGGACAATGCATAAGGAAGACTGAAGAAGAGATGATGCTTTTGAATTGTGGTGCTGGTGAAGAATGCTGAAGGTACCATGGACTGCTTAAAGAACTAACAGATCTGCCCAGGAAGAAGTGCAGCCGAGATGCTCCTTGGAAGCAAGGATGGGCAAACTTCCTCTCACCTACTTTGGTCATGTTGTCAGAGGGGACCATTCCCTAGAGAAGGATGTCATGCTTGGTAAGGTGGAGGGTCGACAAAAGAGGGAAAGGCCTTCGATGAGATGGATTGACACGGTGGCTGCGACAATGGGCTCAAGTACAGCAAGGATCATGGAGCTGGCGTGCGGAATCAGGCGTTGTTTCATTCTGCTGTGCATGGGGTTGCTATAGTTGGAAGCGACTCGACAGCACTTAACAAAAACAACAAATCCATATGTGATTAAAAGCATACTCAAGTAACCTTTGTCCTGAAAGTCTTGGCAAGTCTAGAGGAATCCCTACGAAACCACGTTGTCTTGCTCATATTTCAGTTACATTTGCTTCCCTTGCTTATATTTCAGTTATATTTGCTTCATCAGGAGAGTATGGAACACACAGAAAGCTCACTCGAAGTTTCTACTTACTGCAATTGAGTTGGATGTTAGCATTTCTCTCACGTTTACCCCCACTTTTGTAAGGGAGGATTTGGCAGTTCAACAGCTGTCTCTAAAAATCTCACAAATCCTTTTCCTCTCTCTACTCTCTGACCCTTTTTATATTCTTGATTCTTCTGAAGGGTCAAGGATTTATGAAACCATGTCTTAGTCATCCTTTATAAATTTTTCATATGAGAATAACCCTACATTTACTTTGGGATCTGATATCTCTTAGTCATGCTTTATTTGAAACTTCCATATTTATATCCATTACACAAACAATGGATTATTTTCCATCAAACCATAAAAAATTAATCCCTCTGAAAGGACTGTTATTATATGTAACTTCTTATATAATGAAAATCAGCCAATATTTTGTTTGAAAAAATTCCATTGCTAAGAAGATTGGAAAATTAGTGAGATTACTTTGTTCAGGATTTTATCCATATTTATAAGTGAAAGACTATTCCTCATTTAATACAATGTGAATCCCATATGTAACTAGCACTGGGCTAGTTTCTGGGCAGGTACTCTCAACCATCATGACCAGTATTAAACTAACATTAAAGTAACCAAAGGATCATCTAGGATTTCCTTGCCTTTCAGATCTGGGAAATATCCTGCCACTTTGTATTCTATCTATATCATCTCAACCCCAATCATTTCATTAGTTTAGTAAATTTTTGAAGACATGGGGGTTGGAGAGAGGGAGAGGGTTCAGGAGGAGAGATCATATCAGGAAATAGCTTTCTAACACCTCCCAGAATTTGCCCCCTCCTCTTTCATCCTTCTTCAGATGAACTAGTAATTTCTTCTCTCAGTTTTGCTCACATCAAATCTATCCTCAGGCCCTCTTGGAGTTGTACCTTACCCAGTCAGCACTTTTCTAAGCAGATACAGTTCTCTTAATAAGGGAAATTTTGGTAAATCTGATTTTTCCTTGACATTATATTAATAACAATATAATCATCATTTTCAGAACATTTTATAGTTTATGAAACACATTTAAATCTACATAGTTTCTGGATTCTTATCATTTACTAAGGGATAGATAATATAGCTGTTGTTATCTACATTATATAGACATATGGACTTTAAAGGTACATTCTCTGCATTATTGGAATTTGTAATCTAGAGAAGAAGACAGATAAATAAATTATAAATATATTTAGAGTAATTTAAAGATGAGTAATCTAGAGAGGAAGATTATATATATATATAAGTTATGAAAAAAGTCAAGTTAAAAAAAATATATATATAAAATAGTGGTATGTAATGCAGATTATATAGTAGTTACTTTGTCTTTGATGAACCAGGGAAGACTTCAAGGAAGAGAAAATAATAGAGGTGACTATTTAAAAAGGACATCATTTTCCCCAGTAAATCAAGGAAGGAAGAAGAAAATTCTATGCAATACATATGTTCATGATAAAGCATGCTATGTGTTTAAGAACATGAGCAATATCCAGTAGCTGAATGCAGAAGATGGGTGTGTGAATAGTGGAGGAAAGAATGGTTAGCAGAAAAGTTGAAAATATTTTGGAACTATTTCTCTCTTTTTTTTTTTTTT
>NW_006921682.1:1449923-1451675 GCF_000298275.1 Orycteropus afer afer | reverse complement strand
TTCTTCTGCTAGTTGGGGTTTAGTCCAAATCTGCATCCTTTCCTTCAAGGCTCAGGGGTCCAAGATTATCTTCTGTGTCTGTATTTATTTGTTTCCCTTTTCTTTGTTGAAGAGGGTCTGTGCAATCCTTCTGCCTAGTCCGCCATCTTGCCCCGCCTCTATTTCTCTTCTTTTATATTCCATTTTCAGCTGGTTAAAACTGCTACTATCTGTGTAATCAGATTCATGTGTGGATTCAAGTTGGCATGGCTAGTTTTGTATAGTCTCTTTCTGTCTAGAAATAAAATCCATAATATCTAGCAAAGCTACTTGGAAACATTATTATTGTTCGCACAATAATATTTAGTATGAAAGTTTATGAATGTATGTACTTTTTGGAAAATTCTTACTGAAAGAGGCCATTCCCTACCCTTTTAAATAAACATCCTCCCAAAACATATCTGCAAATCTGTGCAAGCTCTTTACTATTATAGAACATAGTTACAGGACTTATTCTTAAAGATATTAAAAGATATGTGTGGTGGTTACGTTTGTGTGTCAACTTGGCTGGCCCTGGTTGAGTGGCTGGGCAGCTGAATGTAGTTATTCCCTGTGAGATTAGTAATTAACTCCATGATGGAACCTATTGGAGCAGCTGAGTAGCTGCTTTGGGTATGTGGTTGGCTTCCCATATATAAGAAGCAGCTTTGGGAATGGTCTTCAGCTTATGGCACACTTGAACCCTGCATGTAGCTGAGTCATTGTTCAGCAGCATGCCATGCTCTGCCGACCTTGGGACTTCCAAGGGACTTGAATTAATGACCTGCCATGTGGTTCGATAACATTGGGACTATGCCATTTTATTTGTTGACCTTGGGCTTGTTAGCCTCAGCAGCCAGTAGCTGCCTGAGTGAGGAGATACCTCTAGCTTCAGTGGGCCAGGAGCAAGAAACAGAGCTGAAGTCCAAAATTGAGGAGCTTTCACCTAGCCCCTAGAGCCTGGCACTTTGAACTTGGACTTTTAGCCTCCCGAACTGTAAGAGAATAAACTCCTGTTTGTTCAAGCCATCCCTTTTGTGGTATATTCCTGTCAGAGTAGTATTAGATAACCAGAACAATATGTTAAGGAATTTCCACTTTATTTGCTTGTGCAAAGGATTCATTTAAGGTTTTTGGACCAAGAAGGAAGTTGTCTAATACTGTTGTTTGATGGTCCAGTAGATAAGAAAACTGAAAATTTCAATCTGACTATAGTTTAGTCATAAGTAGATATCCAGACAACTTATTCTTTCTCGAAATGAATATTATTTGAGTACCTTCTTTTGCCAGTGTCTTCTTGATACTGGGACTATAGTGCTAAACAAGACAGGAAGGAATCCTGCTGGTGTTGGGGCACTGGTGTGTGATATAAACCAGTAAAGAACAAATAAATGAAGATAATTATTTCAATTAGTTAATTACACACCAAAAAAACTCATAAGAGACCCATATGAACTGAGAGTAATTTGGGTATCTGAATGGTTATTAAGATTGAGAAATAACATTTGGGCTAAGACCTAAATGGGAAAATAAAAGAAGTCATATGAAGATGTGGTTAAAGAATGTTCCAGGCACAGAGAAGAGCAAGGGAAAATATCCCAAGGCAGGAGCTAGTTTGGCTAATGAAAGGAATAGAAAAATAACTAGTCCTAGGAGCTCTGGTAGCATAGTGGCTAAGGCACTTGACTGCTAACCAGAAGGCAGGCGGTTCAAACCCACCAGCCACTCCTCGGA
>NW_006921682.1:1444565-1449533 GCF_000298275.1 Orycteropus afer afer | reverse complement strand
GCCACTCCTCGGAAGGAAGGTTGGGCAATCCTACTTCCGTAGTGATACTGCCTCGGAAACCCAAGGAGGGGTCGCTATGAGTCGGGGCCTACTCGACGGCACATAATAACAACAACAACATATATATTTAAAACTGAAAAATAAAAATGGAAGTGATGAGATCAATAAGGATACCGTTTTATTTAGCAAGCTGGAGATGATTGGGGCTTGGGATAAATTGTGGGAGTGCTTAGTGGCTTGGATTGTGTGAAGCCAGTGTCTGAAGTAGGTAGCAAATTTAAAAAACAAAAAAATTCCATTCTGCTGTGACAACATCAGAATCGTAACTGATAATAGACAAAGGATTATTCAAATAACTTTAAGGAGAAGTCATAAGAACCACTTTGACACTCCAACTCTATTCAGAATTACTGATTTGGAAGACTATAAATTAGAAAATATTGGTAGTTAATGCAGTAGAAACATTTTTTTATGAATATTTCCTCAAATGCTTGAGAAAAAAAAGTTAATAATTTTAAATATACATAATACAGAAATGTACATTTCTTTTATTTTTCAAAATATATTTTAATAAAAAAAATATTGTTGTTAAGTACCGTTGAGTCGGACCCGACTCATAGCGACCCCTCCTTGGGTTTCTGAGGCAGTATAACTACGGGAGTAGATTGCCCAACCTTCCTTCTGAGGAGTGGCTGGTGGTTTGAACTGCCAGCCTTCTGGTTAACAGTCAAGTGCCTTAGGCACTATGCTACCACAGCTCCCCTCAAAAAATATATATATGTGAAAATTCGGTACTTTAGAAGCATTTCCAACGAAAAGACAAAGTATATTGCCCCACCCCAACCCATCTCAAATCTTATTCTCCAGAATTAATTATTTTATCCCTCTCTAATTTTATTTTTCTGATGATTGTGCTCAAATATAAAGATAGTAATCTTATGTCATTCTTCATCAATTCATTTACTGTAAACATCGCTAGACTTTCTGCTATAACTCTTACTGTGACTTCAACCTTATCTCTAAACCCAGCATCATAATCTCCTATCACTTCTCCCCATGTAATTATAATTACATAAATATTCCTAGTTTCTCCATTTCTACTGGCTGTATCTACCACTTCAAACAAATGACTTAAATCACAATTTCTTTCTCCACTGAACTAAATTTTTAGTTTCGTTTAGTTTTAATTAATTTAAATGATGATGTTTGATTTAGGGGAGTTCCTGGTTGGTGCAAATGAATAAATGTTGGACTATTAACCAAAAGGTTGGTGGTTTACCTGTTAATGGCTCTGAAGTCAGACCTGGTAATCTGACCTATGGAGCAGTTCTACTCTGTACACATGGAGTCACCATGAGTTCAAACTGAATTGATGGCAACTAACAACAATATTGGATGTAGGAGTTGGAAAACTTTTGAATATATTTGGAACAGCTTGAGTATATGAATCTACTTTTTAACAGTAAATTTTATGAAAATTAAATATGGGTCATGTATTTCCAATAACAATGCAACATCTACATTGAGATACGGAGTTTGGTTGCACGGTGGTTAAAGTATTCAGCTGGTAACCAAAAGGCTGATGGTTTGAGCCCACCAGCCACTCTATGGGAGAAAGGTGAGGCAATCTGCCTTCATAAAGATTTACAGCCTTGAAAACCCTACTGGAGTCATTATGAGTCAGAATCAACCCAATGGCAGTGTTTTTCTTTTTTTCTTTTCCCAAAATGAGATGAGCTGTCAATGTAAAGAATTTCAAAGACTTTGCTAAAAAAAAAAAAAAGCTATCTTATTAATAATAATTTCATATTGATTACATATTGAAATAATATTTGGATATACTTGATTAAATTAAATTACATTTCTTACTTTTCTGAAAGCCCCCTAGAGCCAGGAAAAGGAGGGAGCAAGAGAGGCTGGGGACCTCTGGAGTGGCAGGATATCCAGGTAAAAAGGGGCCAGAGGCAAGGCTAGGTCCCAACCCCCCTAGAGCCAGGAAAGGGAGGGAGCGGCCAGGGACCAGAAAATGGCAGGTTCCAGGTAGGAATTAGGTAAGGGGAGGGTGCAGAGGTTTCCAACAGCTAAGGGAGACAAAGCTGTCTCTCAGTTTGTCATCCTGTGGGGCTTATAGGTTGCTGTGAGGCTTGAGGCTGTGCCACTGGTGTTTCAGATGCCAGCAGAGTTGTACATGTTACACAGGTTTCAATGCAGTTTACAGATTAAAATAGACTAAGAAGAAGGAGAAGGCCATCCACTTCTCAAAAATTGGCCAGGGAAAATCTTATGAATAGCAGAGAAACACTGTCTGATACATTACTGGGAAGCTTCATGAATAGCTCAGAAACACTGTCTGACAAAGTGCAGAAGACGAGCCCCTTGGGACAGAAGACACTCAAAATAGGCCTGGGAAAGAGCTGCCTCATCAGAGTAGAACCAACCTTAATGATATGGATAAAGTAAGTCTTTCAGGACCTCCATGTGCTGACATGGCACAATTCAAATTGAGGAGAAACAGCTGCAGACGTCCATTAATCATTGGAACATGGAATGTACTAAGTATGAGTCTAAGGAAATTGGAAGTTTTCAAAAATGAAATGGAATGCATAAAGATTGATATCCTAGGCATTAGTGAGCTGAAATGGACAGGTTTGGGACATTTTGAATCAGACAACCATATGATCTACTCTACCAGGAATGACAAATTGAAGATGAATGACATGGCATTCATTATCACAAAGGATGGTTCAAGATCTGTCCTGAAGTACAATGTTGTCAGTGGTAGGAGAATATCCATATGCCTACAAGGAAAACCCATTAATACTACTATTATTCAAATTTACACACCAACCACCAAAGCCAAAGATGAGGAAATTGAAGATTTTTATCAACTTCTGCAGTCTGAAATTGACTGAACATGCAATCAAGATGTGTTGCTTATCACTGGTGATTGGAATGCAAAAGTTGGAAACAAAGAAGTATCACTGGTAGTTGGAAAATTTAGTCATGGTGACAGAAATGATGCTGGAGATCGCATGATAGAATTTTGCAAGACCTACGACTTACTCATTGCAAATACCTTTTTTCAACAACACAAATGATGGCTATACATGTGGACTTCACCAGATGGAACACACAGGAATCAGATTGACTACATCTGTGGCAAGAGGTGATGGAAAAGCTGAATGTCTTCAGCCAAAGCAAAGCCAGGAGCTGATTGTGGAACAGACCACCAACTTCTCAAATGCAAGTCCCAATTGAAGATGAAGACAATTAAAACAAGTCCACAAGAGCCAAAATATTACCTTGAATATATCCCTCCTGAATTTAGAGACCACCTAAAGAATAGATTTGGTGTACTGAACACCAATAACCAAAAACCAGAAGAATTGTGGGATGTCATCAAGAGCATCATCCTTGAAGAAAGCAAGAGGTCATTAAAAATATGAGAAAGAAAGAAAAGACCAAAATGGATGTCATAAGAGACTCTGAAACTTACCCTTGAGTGAAGAATAACTAAAGCAAATGGAAGAAATGACAAGATAAAAGAGCTGAACAGAAGATTTCAAAGAGCCGCACGAGCAGACAAAGACAACTGTAATGAAATGTGCAAAGACTTGGAGTTAGAAATCTAAAAAAGGAAGAACACGTTTGAGATTTCTCAAGCTGAAAGAACTGAGGAAAAAACGTAAGCCTCGATTTGCAATATTGAAAAATTCTATGGGCAAAACATTGAATGATGCAGGGAACATCAAAAGAAGATGGATGGAATACATACAGTTACTGTACCAAAAAGAACTGGTCAATATTCATCCATTTCAGGAGGTGGCATATGTTCAAGAATAAATGCTATTGAAGGAAGAAATCAAAGCTGCACTGAAAGAACTGGCAAAGAACTATGCTCCAGGAATTTATTGAGTACCCATTGAGATGTTTCAACAAACTGATGCCCTGCTGGAGACTCACTCAGTTATGTCAAGAGATTTGGAAGACAGCTACGTGGCCAGCTGACTGAAAGAGATGCATATTTGTATCCATTCCAAAGAAAGGTGATCCCACACAATGTGGAATTTATCAAACGATATTAATATCGCATGCAAGTAAAATCTTACTGAATATAATTAAAAAATGGTCACAGCAGTATATTGACAGAGAATTTCCAGAAATGCAAGCTGGATTCAGAAAAGGATGTGGAAAGAGGGCTATCATTGCTGATGTCAGATGGATCTTGGCTGAAAGCAAAGAATACCAGAAAGATGTTTACTTGTGTTTTATTGACTATGCAAAAACATTTGATTTTGTGGATCATAACAAATTGTGGGTAACATTGAGAAAATGAGAATTCCTGAACACTTAATTGTACTCACAAGGAGACTGTACATAGACCAAGATGTTGTCATTCAAACAGAAAAAGGGAACACTGCCTGGTTTAAAATCAAGATGGGAGTGCATCAAGGTTGTATCCTTTCCCCATACTTATTCAAATTGTATGCTGAGCAAAGTATCCGAAAAGCTGGACTGTATGAAGAAGAACGTGGCATTAGGATTGGAGGAAGAATCATTAACAACCTGTGACACACTGATGACACAACTTTGCTTGCTGAAAATGATGACTTGAAGTACTTACTGATGAAGATTGAAACATATAGTCTACAGTATGGATTATACCTCAATATAAAGAAAACAAAAATCCTCACAACTGAACCTATAAGCAGCATTCACAATAAATGGAGAAAAGATTGAAGTTGTCAAAGACTTCTCATTGCTTGGTTCTACAATTGACACCAATGAAAGCAGCAGTCAGGACATCAGGCGATGTATATTGTTGTTGTCGTTGTTGTTATGTGCCATCGAGTCAGACCTGACACATAGCGACACCCCCCCCTTGGGTTTCCGAGGTAGTATCACTACAGAAGTAGATTGTTCCATCTTCCCTCCGAGGAGTGGCTGGTGGGTTTGAACCGCCAGCCT
>NW_006921682.1:1435798-1444075 GCF_000298275.1 Orycteropus afer afer | reverse complement strand
GACCATTCCCTGAAGGAGGATGTCATGCTTGGTAAGGTGGAGGATTGATGAAAGAGGGGAAGGCCCTCAATGAGGTGGATTGACACAGTCAGTGGTAGCAGCGATGGGCTCAAGTATACAGGGATCATGGAGCTTGTTCAGCACTGGGCGGTGTTTTCTTCCTGTGCATAGGGTCGCTATAAGTCAAAGACGACTCCACGGCACCTAACAACAACAACAACAACAACAACAACTTTTTTGAATGTTTCTACTAGAACAGGGATGCTTTAAACCATTACATAAGAAAAGAAAATAAACAATGTTTCTGAAGCCATTGTATTATTTGTTTTTTAATTTCAGTAGCTAAACCTATACTACGGAAGGAAGGTTGGGCAATCTACTTCCGTAGCGATACTGCCTCAGAAACCTAAGGAGAGGTGGCTATGAATTGGGGCCGACTCGATGGCACATAACAACAACAAACCTATACTAAACAAATGTAGCATTTTAACTTTTTTTTTTTTGGTGTTTTGTAGTTTCACTATCACATTTTTAGGTTAAGATTTATTTTTATTTGTTGTGCAGATTAATAATATTTAAAGCTAATTTTGGTTTTCAAAATAATGTGAGGTATTTTAATTTTTGCTCACATTCACCATTGTGACTTCTACCTCTGTTTTGTTTATGGAACCTAAGGATTTTACTTTATTGGTTTCAAGGTTGGTTATGTTTCCAAAAACTTAAAAATATTTTATAGGTTAGTGTTTCTTAATGTCCACAATATGTTCTGTGGAATAGGACATTATACGATTTGGATGTTGTACAAATACCGTATTACATTCAGGCAATCCCTGTACAACCCTCAGTTAAATTCCCATAAAGCCTATTACATTAAAACCTTATAGGAGCCCACTGAACAAAGCCAAAGAGCTGTATCCAAGGGATATAGGAAACCAGACTTGCATGGTGTATGGCCGGGCTGGGTGGCTACTTCACTGGCAACCAGATAGGGACTTTATGCACGTCCAGGCACAGGTGGGGGATACATGTGGGTTGTGGAGAAATGACTGCAGGGATCAGGTGTGCAGGTGCTGGAAGCATGGTTATTTGTGGTGGCCCTGGCTGGACTGCCCTGTTGGTGCAACTGCTTCCTGATTATTTGCAGCTACTGCCAGCACCCAGAGCTGGGAGCTGGTAGTGGTCCTGGGCCCAACCCTGGCTCCAGTGCCCTCAGCAGGAGCAGAGGAGCCATGGCAGGCACTGCTATACACAGGGTGTGAAAGGCTGCAAGGCCGCTGTGTGGGTGAATGAAGCCAGTGGGAGGGGAAGAAGGAGGAGGTCCTGCAGGGTTTGGAATGTGCCCTGGAACTTTGCTGCTTGTTCACTCTGGGGGTTCGGGATCTTTAAAACCATTAGGAAAAACCATAAACCAAACTCACTGTGGTCAAGTAGGATCCGACTCATAGTGACCTCTCCTTGGGTTTCTGAGATGGTACCACTACAGAAGAAGATTGTGCAATTTTCCCTCTGAGCAGTGACTGGTGGGTTTGAACCATCAGCCTTCTGGTTAGCAGTCAAATGCCTTAGGCACTGCACCACCACAGTGCCCAAACCTTTAGGGGAAAATAATAAACAAAAGGAGTGTTGCTTTCTCTTTAAAAACAAAAAAACAAAAAACAAGAAGCAAAACAAAACAAAACAAAAAATGACCTTATGAGACCATGGACACATGTGTGGTCAGACATTGCCTGAAAGGACATTAAGAGACACATACCTGTACTTCAATCAACATTTTCAATCTGTTTGAAATGATGCTGTTAGCATATGTCTACTTCTGCTTAGTACACCATTCCAGAAGTATCTTGGTTGATAATTTTATTATCTTTTCAGTAAACACAACTAAGTCTTCTGTGATTTTTCAGTGAATTGGTCAAAAAAGCTGAAAATCAATAAACAGAATTTTTTTTATTCAACTGTGTAATATATATATTTACTTCAGAGCCACCTGGTTAACTAAAGTAGTATTTCCATTTTGGGTGGCTGGGTGTACAGGTATATTGTACTTTATCACTTTCACCATCTCCTTAGCTAATAATGGACATAATAGCTGCTAACCAACAGAAAATGTGTGCCTTAGGGGAAGATAATTGCCCTCTGAGATACTTAAAACTATTTTAGTGGAGTAAAGGACAAAGGACTATTCACTGACACCAGTAATTTAGAATATCCAACAAGGAGATGATCACCCACTCTGGGCAGGTGTCAATGAGTAATGTCCATTGCCTACAGGGGACCTTCATTTTATTAGCCCTTCCCCTTTCATTATTTCTTTCTCTTACCTTCTTTCTGTACATGCTGTTTGGCATATAATTATTGTAGTCCAAGACAGATTTGTTCATTCTTCTGTCAGTCCATAGTATTTTCATTATTCTTCACCAACACCACACTCAAAAGAATCAACTCTTCTTAGTCTTCCTTACTCATTATCCAGCTTTCACATGCATATGAGGTGATTGAAAATACCATGGCTTGAGTCAGGCACACCTTAGTTTTCAAAGTGAGATCTTTGCTCCCAAGTGCAATATGATGTCTAATTTCTTTTTCCTTCTTTTTTTTTTTTTTTATTATTATGATTTGGGTGAAAGTTTACAGAGCAAATTCATTTTCCATACAGCAGTTCACACACACGTTGTCTCATGACATTGAGTACAATTTACCCAATGTAATAGCTCCCCTCCCACTTCTTCCTGATAGTTATCTCTTCCGAGTCCATCCCTCCATGCACTCCTGCCCCCTGAACTGTCTCCCTGTGCATAAACAGCCTTTCTTTCTCTCATGATTGTTCTCTCCAAGGAGTATCTACTTCAGGTACATGTTTAACTCTTTATGCATGTCTTTTGTTTGGCTGGAAGCCACAGGTACGGGTTCAATTCCAGACCTGAAAGGCAACTAGGTACCATAGTCTCAGTGGTTCCACCAGGCTCTATCAGACCAGCAAACCCGGTCCCCTTTTTTTTCTTCCAAATGATTTTGAGTTTTGTTCCATGTTGCTCTCCCTCTCTATCCAGGATCTCCTACATAGATCCCCCTCTGAGTGGTTGACAGTGGTAGCCAGGCACCATCTAGTTCTTCTGGTCTCATAGTCATATAGGCTGAGGATTGCATGGTGTACCAGTCCCAAGGACTAATTGTTTCCATGAGTCTTTGGTTTTCTTCATTCTTCTTTGCTCTGGACTTGGAGCTGCTTGCAAGCTTTTAAAATCCCAGTTGCTACTCACCAAAGTAGAAGGTAGAACAATGTTTTGTGCAGTATGTTATGCCAATTGAGCTTGTTGTCCCCTGTGACTATGGTCCCGTGATGTCTAATTTCTTGACTGCTGCTTCCATGAGTGTTGTTTGTGTATACAAGTAAAATGAAGTCCCTGACAAATTCAATCTTTTCTCCATTTAATATGATGTTGCTTATTGACCCAGTTGTGAAGATTTTCATTTTCTTTATGCTAAGGTGTAATCCATGCTGAAGGCTGTAGTCTTGATCTTCATCAGTTGGTGTTTTAAGTCTTCTTCAAGTTCAACAAGGAAGGTTGTGTCATCTGCATATTGCAGGTTGTTATGAGTTCTCTTCCAATCCTGATGCCATATTATTCATATAGTCCAGATTCTTGGATTATTTGCTCTGCATACAGATTGAATAAATATGGTGAAAGGATACAAACCTTTTGCACACCTTTCCTGATTTTAAACCATTCAGTATTCCTTTGTTCTGTTTGAATGGCTATCTTTTGGTTTATGTACAGGTTCCTCATGAGCACAATTAAATTATCTGGAATTCCCATTCTTCACAATGTTATCCATTAATTGTTATGATCCACAAAGTCAAATGCCTTTGCATAGTCAATACAACACAGATAAATATATTTCTGGTATTTGCTTTCAGCCAAGATCCATCTGACATCAGCCATGATATCCCTGGTTCCATGCCCTCTTCTGAATCCAATTTGAATATCTGGCAGTTCCTTGTTGATGTACTGCTGCAACTGTTTTTGAATTATCAGCAAAAATTTACTTGTATGTGATACTAATGATATTATAAATAATAAAGCAGATAATTGTGGCATTCTGTTGGATCACCCTTTTTTTGGAATGGGCACAAATATGCCAGTTGGCCAAGTAGCTGTCTTCTAAATTTCTTGGCATAAATAATAAGCACCTCCAGTGCTGCATCCATTTGTTGAAACATCTCAATGGGTATCTGTCAATTCCTGGAGGCTTTTTTTTTTTTTTGCCAATGAATTCAGGGAAATTTGGACTTCTTCCTTCAATAAGATTGGTTCTTGATCATATGTGGCCTCCTAAAATGATTAGAATGTAGATCAGTTCTTTTTGGTACAATGTCTTTGTGCATTCCTTCCATCTTCCTTTGCTGCTTCTTAAATCATTCACTATTTTGTCCATAGAATCCTTCAATATTGTAACTGAGGCTTGGATTTTTCTGCAGTTCTTTCAGCTGGAGAAATTCCAAGTGTGTTCTTCCCTCTTGGTTTTCTAATTCCAGATCTGCTTCTGGCCTAAGAATTGCATAACATCTGCCCAGTGTCCATGAACTTGTAGTAGGTTAACATGGTAGCTTACAAGTAGGATAAAATCTCAAGACCATTCACAGTTCTTGACAAAGACTTTCAAGACGTTATGGTAAGAGACTTCTGGAAAAAAAACATAACTTTATTTAAAAAGTGACTATTTGGACACCATATCTTTCTTTCCTGTCTAGATATATGAGTATTCTGGAGAAGTGGTAGCCATCTTGAGATTATTATGTAAAGATGAAACATCTCATCACTAAATCATTTGAAAAATATCAGCAGTTTACTACCTTAGCACTTCTTATAATGTTAAGTGAAACAAATTAACAAAAACAAGAGAAAATACCATCAAAAACAAACAAAAAACCCAAATAGTTTAAGCTGTTCTTTTTTGTTTTAAAAACTTTATTTTGATTTGAGTGAAAGTTTACAAAACCAATCAATTTTTCTTTGAACAATTCACAAACATTTTATTTCATGTCATTGATTACAATCCCCTCAATATAACACCACTCCCCCCACATCCTCCCTGTGTTTTGGGTTTCCATTCCTCCTTGTCTGTTAACCTTTCCTGCTTTCTGAACTTTGTCCTTGGGCAAATGCTGCCCTTTTGATTTTGAATGTTTATCTTCCTAGAGTTATTATTCACCTTGTCTATTTGAAAATTCAGCTATGGGAGTGAGTTCAGTTCTAGATCTGAAGGGTTCAACCAGTCTTGGGGGTTTAACCAGTCTTGATCCAACCAGGAAGCCTGGTTATTTTTATAACTTTGAATCTTGTTCCACATTTTTATCCCACTTTATCCAGGATCTACTAACTAATGTGATCTCTTTTAGAGCATTTGGTAGTGATAGTCAGGCACCATCTAGTTCTTCTGGTCTTAGGGTCATGGAGACTGAGGTTCATGTGGTCCACTAGTCCCTTGGACTAATTGTCTCCATGCATCTTTGATTTTCTTCACTTTTCTTTGCTCTGATCATGGAGAAACAAATAGTTGCACCTTAGATGGCCTCTCACAAACGTTTAAGACCCCAGTTGCTACTCACCAAAACAGAATATGGAACAGTGTCTTTGCAGGTATGTTGTGCCAACTGACCTTGGTGTCACCCTGGACTGTGGTCCTGAGTACGCAGGTCTGGCAACTCACTCCCTCAGTGTTTTTGATTAAGGCTGAGAAGTTTCCATAACTTTACCACCCTTATGATCTACTCTATTCATGGATATATTTGTAGAATATGTAAATACATATGTAGAAATATCCTCTGTCAAATCTATACATGTTAGTTTAAGTCACTCCTTTTTTTAAATAAAAAAAAATTTATTATTTATTTATTTTTAAATTGTGCTTTATTTGCAAGTTTACAGAACAAAGTTTGTTTTACATTCAACATTACTTGTACATTTAGTTTCACTCCCCATTTACCATCTCCAACCCTAACCCAGTCTCCTCCCCTCCCTGTCCAATACCCACCTCCCCTCATGACCCTCATAGTTATGTACTCCTGTGTGTCCTGCATTTCCTCTTGTGAATGTTGCCCCTCTGGTGCTCTGGGGTCAATGGCCCCAAGGGATGAATTTCCATAGAACATGTGGGTGTGCCACCCTGGGTTGAGTAGTCTGTGTGTACATCTTGTTTACTACTGGGCTGAGAGCCAGCCCTTGGAAGCAAGTTTTATTCCAGGCCCAGAATGTCTCACAGGGCCATAGTATTGGGGGTCTTCCCAGACTCCATCTGACCAGTAATCCTGGTCATTATTGAATTTTTGGATTTTGTTCCACATTATTCCTCCCACTCTTTCTAGGAGCTCCAGTTTGGCTCCTTTCCTGAGTGGTTGGCATTGGTAGCCAGGCACCATCTAGTTCTTCTGGTCTTGAGGGACATCATGTCCTAGGGCTGATTGCCTCCAAATGCCCCCTTTTTTTAAAAAAAAAATTTCTTTCTTTCTTTTTCTTTTTTTTTCTTTTTACACTCTTCTTCGCTTATGATGATAGGAGACCATTAGCTTCATCTTAGATGGCCGCTTGAAAGCTTTTAAGACCCCAGTCACTACTTACTAATGTAGGATGAGGAACAAGACTTTTATGTATTTTGTTGCACCAATTGAGTCTGGTGTCCCCCAGTGCTATGATCCTGAGACGGTAGATCCATTGGATCTCTCTCCCACAGTGTCTGGGTGTCTGTGAGGGATTACTCTATGTCTATCTTCTGTTGTTTCTGTAAGGACTGCAGGTATTTCGTATCATTGGTATCATTCTTAACTAAATCTTTTCTTTCTTTTTCTAAAGACTTCAATACAATTATCTTTGATGATTTTCCCAAAAAACGTAAATTTGTTTTGTTTTGTGTAAAGCTATTATACTAGGCGCTAATGAGGATAAGAAGCATATTTTATTACCTAGCCCTTGAGGAGCGTACTGTTTTTTTTTTTTTTTCTTTTTTGAGAAAATAGCAATTAGCAAAACAATGTAATAATGTAAATTTTTAAGAGACTGGAACAAGTAATAAAAGTTGTTGGAACTGAGTGGAAGGGAGTACCCAAATCACAGTGTATGCTTGTAGGTCTGCCAATCTGTGGTAGTGTGTGTGTGTGTTGAGGGGAGGGCACTTCCTTATAGCTAAGGTAATGAAGCTGACAAGAATCAGATATTCTTGAACTATAATTTTATAATTAAAAATTTATCGACACTTTCAATATGTAAACAGTATAGAAAACAAGTGAAAGTATAGCTTCTTTCGATTGAAACATAAACTGAGAATCTAGCCCTACTTACTTTACCCTATTCCTCCCATGTGTTTATACCCTCCCCTGCTCCTCATTCTTCCAGCATTCATACTGCACCTCTATGAAACTCCAAAGGTTACAGAATGAAAGTTGAACATTATCAAGCTAGATAATGCGGAGGATTACAGAGCTAAAAGGAATGTATTCCATAAAGGTAAGAAGCATTGGTTTGAGGTTTCATCAGTTAACTTGCTGGCTGTTTAGCATCACTCAAGAACTATAGCCAAGCCTTCCATCCCTGGTTAACTTGGCTTTTCCACTTAGTCACAGATAGCAGCCAAACATGATTAGCTACTCTGTAGATACATGCTATTTGATCATGGTATGTTGGGGGTAGTGCTGGTGTGGGGGGAGGATCAGAGGATGTGGATAAATTTGTTCAAAATTCATTATCATTAACTAGCAAAATAACTCTCAGTTCATTCTTCTCACTGTAGGTTGGTGGCCAATCTCCAGTTATGTATTAAAGGTGGTGTGCTCCTGTTTGGAAATCAGTGTTTCCAACACCATAAAAGGAAAAAAAAAAAAAAAAATGCTTTTTAGCTTAGCTTCTGTACTAGACCTTAAGTTCTTGTCTGTGGAAGGCTGAAGTCTACAGCAGGAGCTCTAACTCTGCTTTGAGTCTTGACATAGTTCAGACACTATTTGAATTCTTTCTGATCCTTAATGCAGCAATGTCGCTATGTATTGACAAGTCAGGGGCAAACCTCAGGAGGGGCAGGTTGCCCTCAGAAAGAATGTGGTTGAAAGTAGATTCTTGTTGTTGTTGTTGTTAGGTGCCCTCAAGTTGTTTCTAACTCATAATGACCCTATGCACAGCAGAACAAAACATTACCTGGTCCCATGCCAGCTCCACAATCCTTGCTATTCTTGAGTCCATTGTGGCAGCCACTGTGTCAATCCATCTTGTTGAAGTCCTTCCCCTCTTTCGC
>NW_006921682.1:1429702-1435068 GCF_000298275.1 Orycteropus afer afer | reverse complement strand
TGTCCTGACTGCTGCTTCCATTCATGTCAACTATAGAACCAAGCATTGTGAAGTCTTTGACAACTTTAATCTTTTCTCCATTTATTGTGATACTGCTTATAAGTCCAGTTGTAAGGATTTTTGTTTTCTTTATATTGAGATGTAATCCATATTGCAGATTGTATTCTTCAATCTTCATCATTAAGTGCTTCAAGTCATCCTCATTTCAGCAAACAAAGTTGTGTTGTCAGCATATTGCACAATACACTTTTGATGCAGGAAGCATCAAAAGAAGATGGAAGGAATATACACACTCACTGTACCAAAAAGAACTGGCCAATCATCATCCATTTCAGGAGTTTGCATATGTTCAAGAACCAATGGTATTGAAGGAAGAAGTCGAAGATTCCACATGGTCATGAATCATAACCTGACCACTTTATAGTCACGTGGTCAAGCCCCCAAAATCAAGCTGGTAACACTTTTTACTCAGCAGTTGTATACATATCCCAGTCATGATCCTTTTCTTGCTTCTATAGTCCCTCATGGGATAGTGATGAATTGAGCTGCCACCATTCATGATTTTGTGATGATTTCCTTTGTTTTCTATTATGACTATGAGTCAGCAGATTCCATTCGCTACTGTACTGTGGCCTGCTGATGGTTTCCCTCATCCTGGATGATTGTCTTTGTTACCTCTTTGTCATGCTTAATGCTTAATAAAAGGGCCTCTCTACAACATGGTTTAATCTGGGGTCTTTTTCCCCTAGCACACTTTTCACCTACTATATCCAGACAGAGAACCTATTGTAGTCATTATCTTTTCTTGTATTAAATCTGTTTGGTCTGATTAGGGCATTTGATTTCAAGTATATCCTAAAGTGGGAGCTCTGGTAGCAGAGTGGCTAAGGCACTTAACTGCTAACCAGAAGGCTGGCGGTTCAAACCCACCAGCCACTCCTCGGAAGGAAGATGGGGCAAACTACTTCCGTAGTGATACTGCCTCGGAAACCCAAGGAGGGGTCGCTATGAGTCGGGTCTGACTTGACGGCACATAACAACAACAACAACAACTATATCCTAAAGTCACGGAAATCAAGTTGCTGGCTATTTAAACCCAAAGCAAACCCACTGTCATTGAATTGATTCTGAATGACAGTTAGGGGAATGTATGCTTTATGCCATTATTAGCCTGGCCCAGGTGCTAATTCCTGGAACATTCCTTGTAAGAAGAGGTCATTATTCCTATTTGAAACTATGAATGCTGCCTTAGAGACTATAGGCTTTGTTTAAAGAGGAAAGCATTTTGATTGGTTAACACAGCATACTGCTGGAGAATTAATGCCCTGTATATAAGCCAATCTGATTGCCTGCAAACATCTCCTGGTGCTCGTGCTGTTCAGCTGATAATCCACTTCAAGACACTGGGCAGCTAGCTGGAAACTGTAGAGGGTTCTATTTTCAGCACCTAAAATCAATGTCCCTCTCTGGCAGCCTGGTCTGCTGCCTCATTATGCCCCATGCCTGGTGAGCTGAGCACAGCTTCCCTTGGTGGGAGATTAAGGCAAGTCAGGGAGTGTGATAAATGCTTTCAGTCATATCTTCTGTCATTTGAATAATACTAGGTGTCAGGAAGAAATACGTCCCTAGCTGGTTTTAACCAACTAAACTCTTGATATTCTCTCTCTCTCCTTAGAGAAATAAGAAACAGCAACTTAGGAACTAGCTACTACTTTCCCACCCCCCATGCTACCTCCCCCCAAAAAAAGAAACAAATTTTTTTTTTTTGTATTTACAGTCTGGGCTGGATATTCTTTTGGGGAAGATCTTTTTTCTATATATCTGGCAAAAACTGGAAAGTTTCTGCTAAGCTGGGGAGGTTTCATTTCCTCTATTCACCGGAAGAGCAGCAGAGAAAGTGGTTCCATTTTGTCAGAACCTCTCAGCCTCTAGGAACACCAGGCCACATTATCTCATTAAATCTCAATCCATATGCTTTTACATTTTATAATCCCCAGGTGGTTAAGATATCTGTCTGCTAACTTAAAAGTCATTGGTTTGAACCCACCAGCAGTTCCTTGGGAAGATGAAGCAATCTACTTTGGAAATCCAACAGAGGTTGCTTTGAGTTGGAATTGACTTGATGGCAGTATGTTTGGGTTATTTTGGTGGGGGGATCTTGTTAAAATGTAGATCTGGGGTGGAAATGCAAGGTCTCAGCAAGGGTTGAACTGGAATAAACTGTTTGAAGTCTTGTTTTAAATTAGCCTCAGTGGGTATGCTTTTTCATGTTTTCCTTTTCCTATTGACAAAATAGAAAACAATTATGATTAAAAGAAATAGTTGGATGATGGAGCAGTATGTAAGACAAGAGGCTGCATGGGGCAGAGTCTTGGTCCTACCCCTAAGTCACACAGGCACTGACTGCCTATGAGGCTTCCTGTGAAGCCTGAACCCACCATACACAGCACTGAAGCAGGTGAGGTGGTCTATAGCACACTCAGGCTCCTTCCCTTTTTGAGACTATTTGTCCCACAGGGCATCTCCCATTCACTTACCCCTTCAATACATCAGTGTCCTTAGATTCTCTCGCCCCTCTTCCCACTGATACCAACTCATAGGAAGGGATCCGACAGAGTTGCTCTTGATATCGATGGCAGAAATCTTCCCTGGGCAGTTGAAGACTGCTGCACATTGAATGCTGATTGGGCTTACCTGTCTAGTCCTTTCACATCTATGAATGACTTCCAGGAACATTGGTATCAGGTGTCTTGGATCCCAAGAATTCAGGGATTCTAAGGAACAGGCTCTCAATCTGTTAGTGTGTGCTGGGAAATTGGCTCTGAGTAAAGAAAACTCTGATTTGTAGTTTTTATTGACTTTTGTGGTAGAACTACTTCCTTGATGGTTAATTTCAAGCTACCAATGTGAAGACACTGAAAAGCAACTTGGAAAGAGATATACACAGCTGGCTCTTGTGAACTTCTGTGAGTCCTTTTGGACCCTTTGTGAGTGATTTATCAAGTGTGATTTTGCATTTTTTTTTTTTTTTTTTATTCTTTATAGCTTTCTGGTTTACTGGAAGTAGGAGTGAACGGTGCTAAGGCATAGACCAAGACCTTTTGCTCTGAATCCTAGGTGTCCCCATTACCTAATAACTTTATTATTTTGGACAATTTGTTTAACACCACTGAATCTTTACTTCCTTGACTAAAATATAAGGACAATAAGATTTAACTCTTAGAAGTGGCCTAAGAAATAAATTATATGTAAAATATGTGAAAGAAGTCAGACATGTTTATGGCTCAATAAATATTTTCAAGATCAATTATTTAGTAATATAATGTCTATTTTGTTTATTTACTCTTGTATAATCTTTATTTTGTTCAAGGATTTCATTTTACTTGTGTCAACAATCAATACCCACAGAAGCAGCAGTCAAGAAATCAAGTGATGTGTTGCATTGGGTAAATCCTGCTACAAAAAACTAAAATCTTAAAAATATGTCACTTTGATGACTAAGGTTCTCTTGAGCAAAAGAATGGTATTTTCAATTACCTCATATGCTTGCAAAAGTAGGACAATGGAAAAGGAAGGCGAAAGAAGAATTGACTTGTTTGAATTACGGTGTTGGTGAAGAATATTCAACATATACCATTTACCACCAGAAGAATGAAAAACTGGCCTTGAAGGAAGTACAGCTAGATATTCTTTAGAAGCAATGATGTTGAAACTTTGTCTCAGTTGCTTTGGAGGGGTTGTCAGGAGAGACCAATCTCTAGAGAAGGACATCATCCTTGGTAAATATAGGATCAGGGAAAAAGAGGAAGACCCCAGTGAGGTGGACTGACACAGTGGCTGCAAGGATAGAATCAAACAGAGCAATGATTGATAGGATGGTGCAGGTCTGGGTAATATTTTGTTTTGTTATACATAGGGTCACCATAAATCAGAGCTGACTTAATGGCACCTAATAACAAAAACAACCTTTATTTTAGAAAGAGAAACAGTATCCAACAACATCACTTGGGATAGACTTAAAAATGATTATTGCTTCTACCTGGAGAAAGTAGATATTTTTTCCCCCTGATTTACCTTTTCCTGCACTTATTCTGGTCCTTGGTGAATTTCTTCTTATGGAACTTAGCCAATACCTTTTGGATGTTTTTGTTTTTCTTTTTGGATGGTGAAGCATATGATAAATATAATCATTTCACCCTCTTTTTAACTAAAAGACAACTCTGCTTCATGGTTTCAGCAATTATTCTATTATATTTTCAGAAAAATTCAGTACTTCTATGAAAATACTCTGCATTTTAATAAGGATAAATAATTGTTTTGAGTCAAAAGACTGTTTTAGATCTTTTTATAGGGTTATCTCATTTAGCCCTCAGAGTAAACCTATAAATGGGAAATATTATTATCCCATTTAACAAATAAGAAATCTTAGACTTAGAAATGTGAAATAATTTACACATGGTTACAGAACTACAAAGTGGTTAACCTTTAATTATGGAATTTAAATTATCATTTAAGGAGACTTAGTGATGCAATAGTTTCTGGGCTGCTAACAAATATATTGGCAATTTGAAACTACCCAGTGGTTCTGGTAGGGTAGTGCCTAAGGCATTTGACTGCTAACCAGAAGTCTGGTGGTTCAAACCCACCAGCCACTCCTCGGAAGGAAGGTTGGGCAATCTACTTTCGTAGTGATACCACCTTGGAAACCCAAGGAGGGATCGCTATGAGTCAGGTCAGACTTGATGGCATACAACAACAGTGGGTCATTGTGAGAAAGACCTTGTGTTTCTGTAAAGATTCTATCTTAGGAAACCTGATGAGGTAATTCTACTTTGTCACATGGATTGCTATGGCTCGAAAATCAACTTGAGGGCAACCAAGAGCAACAACAATGAAGCATCAGTTAATTTGTGCATGATGTAAATTGGGCAAAAAGAATCTTCTTAATATCCCAACAATCACCTCATGGGTAGACTTTCAAACTCAGGTTTGAAATAGGACCAGGTTTGCTGATAGAGTCTGGTAGAACCCCTGAGATTTTGGCCCCTAGCTTCCCTTTAGAGTCGTGGCTGACTCTATCAATACTTAAATATAATAAACTCTTTTGAGGATAAAATTCTTGTTCATTAATCCTAGTATCTCCTCAGTGCCTGGCATAGTGCATTGCACAAAGTAATTGCTCAGTAAATGATAGTTGAACTTACTCTTTAATTTACTCAACAAATTCTTTTCTTAAAAAAAAAATAAATTTATTGTTTGAAATGTGAAAGTTTACAGAGCAAATTCATTTTCCATACAGCAGTTCACATACACTTTGTCTCATGACATTGACTGCAATTTCCCACAATGCAACAACTCCTTTCCCA
>NW_006921682.1:1410513-1428507 GCF_000298275.1 Orycteropus afer afer | reverse complement strand
TGAGGGGCTTTCACCCAGCCCCTAGAGCCTGGCACTTTGAACTTGGACTTAAAGCCTCCAAATTGTAAGAATAAACTCCTGTTTGTTAAGGCCATCAAATTTGTGGTATATTTTTGTCAGAGCGTCACTAGGTAACCAGAACACTCTGGGTAGCTGGCTGTGGCCAAAAAGTGTCTACAATCTTTCTCCTTGTCAGCTCTACTATATACCTGGAAATTCTCACAGAACACACAAATACACTTGTAGAAACATTGTCACCCAACTCTACATATGGTCATGGATACACTCCCCCTGCATAGACATACTAATCATTCAGCTTGTCCACCCCTCTATCCACCCATAGATCAATGTTTACCATCAGTGACAACACAGTGCTCTACGTGCAAAAAAAGTTCATTTCTGCTGTCTCTACCTCCCATGCACCTCTCTGTGTCTTCCTCTTCCTCAGTGCCACTGTGTTGATCACTCACATTTGGTACATTGCCCTTCCCTTTACCCAAATCTTGTCTTTACCTATCTAGCAGTGTTCCCTCCCCTCCCCTCCAATCCCTGGTAACCAACAAAGAAAATTTCTTTCAACATATAAATCACTCCTTGACTTTTTACAATGATACATTAATACAATATTTGTCATTCTGTGATTGACTTATTTCACTCAGCATAATGTTCTCCGAGTTCATCCATGTTCTGTGGTGTTTTTCAGATTCTGCATTATTATTTAGGGTTGCATAGTATTCCACTGTGTATATGTACCATAGTTTGGGTATCCATCCTTCTGTTGATGTGCACCTAAGTTGTTTCTATCTTTTGGCTATTGTAAATAGTGCTATGATGAACATGGGTATGCATATATCTATTCTTGTCCTGACTCTCACTTCTTTAGGATATATACTTAGTAATGGAATTCTTGGGTCAAATAGTATTTCTAATTCCAACTTTTTAAAGAATCGCTATACTGCTTTCCACAGTGGCTATATCATTTGACAATCCCAGCAGCAGTGTATGAGGGTCCCAATCTCTCCATATTTTCACCAGCATTTGTTATTTTCTGTCTTGTTGAATTTTGCTACTAGTGCTGGGGCAAGATGGTATTTCATTGTTGTTTTGATTTGCATCTCTCTAATGGCTAATGATTGTGAACATTTCTTCATGTGTTTGTTGGACACCTGAATATCCTCTTTGGTGAAGTGTCTATTCATGTCTTCTGCCTATTTTTTAATTGGATTATTTGTCTTTTTATTGTTAAAGTGTTGAAGTTTTCTATAAATTCTAGAGATAAGTCCCTTGTCAGATATGTGATTGTTAAATATTTTTTCCCAATCTGTAAGTTCTCTTTTGACTCTTGGAGAAGTCTTTGGAATCATCTAAAAATTTATTTTTTCAGAAGGTCCCATTCATCTAGTTTCTCTTCTGCTGTTTGTGCATTTTGGGTTATGCTTGATAGTCTATTTATGCCAAATATTAGGGCCTCAAAATTTTCCCCTAGTTTTTCCTTGGGGAACTTTATAGTTTTGTTGTTGTTGTTGTTGTTAAGTGCCGTTGAGTCGTTTCTGACTCATACCGACCCCATGCACAGCAGAACGAAACACTGCCCGATCCCGCACCAGCCCCACAATCCCTGCTATACTTGAACCCATCATTGCAGTCACCGTGTCAATCCATCTCGTTGAAGGCCTCCGCCTCTTTCATTGACCCTCCACCCTACCAAGCATGACATCCTTTTAGGTTTAGGTTTCACATTTAAGTCTTTGATTCATCTGGAGTTAACGTTTGCGTATGGTGTGAGGTACAGATCTCGTTTCATTTTTCTGCAAATGGATATCAAGTTTGCCAGCACCATTTGTTGAACAAATAATCTCCTCTCCATTTAATGGATTTTGGCTCTTTGCCAAAGATCAGCTGACCAAAAGTTGATGGATCTATTTCTGAGTTTTCAATTCTATTCCATTGGTCTATGTGTTTGCGTTGTACCAATACCAGGCAATTTTGACTACTGTGACTGTATGGTAAATTTTGAGATCTGGCAGTGTGAGACCTCTTACTTTATTGTCTTCTTTATTGAAGTCTTCTTCAATAGACTTATTTGAAGTCTCTTTCCTTTTCATATAAAGTTGATGAAGTTTGTTCTATATCCTTAAAGAATGTTGATGGGATCTGGATTGTGATTACATTGAATGTATAGATAGTTTTGGGTAGAATTGACATTATCACAATGTTCTATCTTCCTATCCATGTGCATGGTACATTCTTACATTTATGTCGATCTTATTGTTTCTTGAAGTAGTCTTTCGTAGTTTTCTTTGTATAGGTCTGTTGTGTCCCTGGTAAGATTTATTCCCAATTATTTAATTTTCTGGTAGCTATTGTAAATGATACTGATTTCCTTATTTCTTTTTCAGCAATCTCTTTGCTGCTGTAGAGGAATCCAACTGATTTTTGGATGTTAATCTTCTATCCTGCCACTTTGCAAAATCTCTCAATTAGTCAGCAAACAGGGATAATTTGACTTTGTCCTTACCAATTTGGATGCCTTTTATTTCCCTTTCTTGCCTTATTGCCCTGGCTAGGTCTTCCAATATAATGTTGAATAGAACTGGTGACATTCTTTTCAACATCCTTGTCGGATTCCTGGTCACAAGGAGAATGGTTTCAGTCTCTCTCCATTGAGAATAATGTAGGCTGTTGGTTTTGCATATATGCCCTTTATTATTTTGGGGAATGTCTCTCCTACTCCTACTTTGCTGAGAGTTTTGATGAGGTATGGATGTTGGATTTTATCAAATGCCTTTTCTGCTTCGATTGATATGATTATGTGGTTCTTTTCCTTTGTCTTATTTATGTAATGGATGAGGTTGATTGTTTTTCTAATGTTGAGCTATCATTACATACCTGATATGATCCCCACTTAGTCATAATGTATTATTTTTTTGATATATTGTTGTAGTCTATTGGCTAGGATTTTGTTGAAGATTTTTCCATCTACATTCATAAGGGATACTGGTCGATAGTTTTCCTTTTCAGTGATGTCTTTGCCTGATTTTGGTATCAAGGTTATGCTTACTTCATAAAATGAATTTTGGAGAGTTCTATCCTTTTCTGTGTCCTGGAATAGGTTGAGTAGGATTGTTTTCAGTTCTCTGAATATTTGGTAGAATTCTCTGGTGAAACTGTCTGTGGAAGGACTTTTTGTTGTTGTTGTTGGTCAATTTACTCAACAAATTCTTATAGACCATCTTTCTTACTGACCTATGTGATAGACATTTTTCTAAGCACTGGAGATTGAATAGTAATTAAAAAAAATAAAGAAAAGAAAGAAAATGTCCTTGTTCTCATGGAGTTTTTAATCTATTGAAAAGAGAGAGACAAGAAATATATATGTAAATTGTTTCATAGGTTAGAGGATGGAAAGTACTATGGGAAAATAAGATAAAGAGAAAGGAAAATTGGAAGGGAGTTTTAAGAAAAAGATTGTTTTAGAGTAAAGACTTGGAATTGTCAAGGAGTTAGCCATATAGATACATGGGAATTCCTTGAGGTGGAGGGAGCATGCTTGACATCTTCTGCAAATAGCAAAAAGGTCATTGTGACTGAAGCAGCATGAGCAAGTGTGAGTACTGGAGAAGAAAAGTCAGAGAGTTAGGGGAATACTCATTTTATAGGACCTTATAGGGCATTATAGTGACACTGAAGTTTAATGAAATGGAAAGCCTCTGATTTTAAGTAGAGTGTCAATGATCTGACTTACGTTTAAAAGGATCATTATGGTGCCTGTATTAGATAAAGACCATGGATGGGACAGATCTGAAAGCAAGATGATCAATTAGGAGACATTGTGCTTATGATAGCTGGGACCAGGGAGGTAACAATAGAGCCAATATTCCTTATATGTGGAATGAGAGAGAAAGAGAGAAGCAAAAATGATCCCAAGCATCTGCAAGTTTGGAGATGCCATAATCTGAGAAGTAAAAGACTTCTACTAGAGCAGGTGTTGGGGGGAATATCACAATTTTAATTCATGACATGTTAAATTTGAGATTTCTCTCAGGCATTTGTCAAAGAGAGAGCTGAATATAGGAATATGGAGTTCAGAGGAAAGAATTGTTCTGGAAACTAACATATACATAAATATGGAAGGATTAGCACCTGCCTGGAATTTAAAGACAAGAGACTGGAGGAGAACACCAAGAACAGAAAGAGTACAAGGACTAAACCCATGGGACCTGAATTCAAGGAGAATAGGAATCAATAAAGAATACAAAGAAGGAATGGCCAGAGTTCATAGGAAAAAGAGAACTATGTGGTGTCATTATGGTGTACTTGAAGCAAAATGAAGCTAAAAGAAGACAATGAAAAACCACATTAAAAGCTGCTGATACATCAAATAAGATGAGAACTAATAATTGATATGGGATTTAGCAATATGGAGGTCACTGGTGACCTTGAACAGAGCAGTTTCAGTGGATTTTGGCAAAAGCCTGAGTGAAATGAGTTTAGGAGATAATGGGGGGTAAGATAAATTGAAGATAGTGAAGAAAAACAACTCTTTCAAGGAGTTCAGTATAAAGGAGAGCATACAAATGGGGAAGTAGCTGAAGGTATAGGAAAAGGTACTTAAATATATATATATATATATATATATATGATTTGGGTGAAAGTTTGCAGAGCAAGTTCGTTTTCCATACAGCAGTTAATACACATTTTGTTTCATAACATTAACTGCAATTCCCCACAATATAACAGCTCTCTTTCCTTTTGCTCCCTATAGTTATCTCTTCCCTGTGTCCTTCCTTCCCATGCACTCCTGCCATCCCCCACCAAGATGTCTCCATGGGCAAACACTGCTCTTCTGTTCCCCCACGATGCTTGATCCCTCTAAGGAGTATATCTACCCGACGTAAATGTTCACCCCATATGTCTGTATATTGTTTGGCTGGAAGTCACAGGGGTGAGTTCAGCTCCAGACCTGAAGGATAACTAGGGGCCATGGTCTCAAGGGTCTCACCAGGCTCTATCAGACCTGGTCTTCTTCTTCTTCTTCTTTTTTTTTTTTTTTTAATGATTTTGAGTTTTTTTCCACATTGTTCTACTACTCTATCCAGGATCTCCTGCACCAATCCCCCTCCAAGTGCTTGACAGTGGTAGCTGGGCACCGTCTAGTTCTCCTGGTCTCTTGGTCATATAGGCTGAAGATCACATGGTCTACTAGTCCCTCGGACTAATTGTTTCCACGTGTCTTTGCTTTTTTTCATTCTTCTTTGCTCTGGATAAGGAGAGACCATCGTTGCATCTGGATGACCTCTTCCAAGCTTCTAAGACCCCAGTCATTTCTCAGCAAAGTAGGGTGTAGAACAAAGTTTTTGTGTAGTATGTTATGCCAGTTGAGCTTCATGTCCCTTGGGACTATGGTCCCAAGCTGCAAGGTCTAAACTACTTGCTTCCTTAAGGTAGCTGACTGTGGCCAAGAAGCCACCACAACCTTGTCCCTTGTCAGCTCTACTATACACCCAGACATTATTACAGCACATACAAATACACTTGTAGAAACATTGCTGCTAACCCTATACATGGTCATGGGCACACTTCCCCCTTGCCCAGACATACTTGATCCTCCAGAAGCAAAGGCATACTCATTATTGTCTTTTAAGTTGGTGAAGTTATATATGCTTTATATTGGCAGAAAAAATCCACTAGAGATAAAAATTGGATGATATAAGAAAGAAATGGTTTAAATGTCCTTGAGTAGGAGAGGAGAGATGGAATCTTATAAAAATGTGGAGAGGATGACATTTGATAAGACATGTCTAAACATATCTTTAGATAGATCAAACATAGTAACTGGAGGGAAGGGAAAGAATATGCGTACTAATTATTTTAAGCTTCCTTGACCAAATATTGTCAATATTTGTCTCAGGAGGTATGCATACACACTCACACACACACACACACACACACACACATATGTAAATAGATATACACACATATTCTCTGTGAGGTAAGTATGTACATAAAATACAATTTTATGTATGTGTATGGGTGTGTGTGCATGAATATAAGAAGGAGACCTGGTGACAAAATGGTTAAGCACTCAACTGAAAGCTAAAAGGTTGACTTTTGAAACCCACCAGTACCTCTGGGAGAGAAACCTGGTAATCCATTTCTGGAAGATTATAGCCAAGAACACCCTCCAGGCCAGTTCTATTCTGTGATATGGGTCACTATGAGTTTAAAAATCAACTGAACAGCACACAACAGCAACATGCATATAATATAGTGCAAATATTGTTCATTTTTTGATACACACACACACACATTCTCTTTAAATTGGTAAACAATAACAAACAAATGAATTCTCATTTGGTGAGATTTCCAAATTCTGTAGCAAAATAAAGCCATTTAAAATTTCCAAATTTCCAAAGGTGTATTGTTAAAGCTCAAGGAGATTTATTTATTTAATTTACCTACCAAAATTAAACTAAATGAAAGAACAGTTAAATGTACTTAATGTTCTTAGATGCCAAGTTCCAATTTAGTAAACTTATGTACAATGCCCGGTCCTGTATCATCCTCACAATCCTTGCTGTACTTGAGCCCATCATTGGAGCCACTGTGTCAGTCCATCTCATTGAGGGTCTTCTCCTTTTTCTCTGACCCTCCACTTTACCAAGCATGGTGGTAACTTCAAAAATTGAGATGAAGTCTGGCCGTTCTCACTTCTAAGGAGTATTTCAGCTGCACTTCTTCCAGGACAGGTATACATCAGACTATAATGATAGTATTTCAGGGCTATTCATAAAGTTGTCCAGTAATATATCAGACAGTGTTTCACTGCTATTCATAAGGTTTTCACTAGTAAATTTTTTCAGAAATGCATGGCCCTGTCCTTTTTCTCAGTTTATCTTAGTCTGGAAGTTACACTGAAACCTGTCCACCATGGGAGATCCTGGTATTTGAAATATCAATGGCATAGCCTTCAGTCTCACAGCAAAACACAAGCCACCACAGTATGACAAACTGACAGATGAGTGGTGGTAAGTGTATTTAGGACAGTTTATTTAAAGGGTTTCCAAATTATGAAACAGTAACTTTTTTTCTTTTTTTAAGAGTTATTCTTTGAAATAAGTCAACCACTACTTCTTCTTCCCATAATTGAAGTGAAGGAGATTTATAGTTATGAGTCCTTTAACATCCCTGATACATTCTGTGAAATAAGATGTTATGTGATCTGGATGTTGTGTGAACGCCATTTTATTTATACGCAGTCCCTGGATTACAAACAAGTTCTGTTCCTAAATGTGTTTTTAAGTTGAATTTTGTATATATGTCAGACAGGTATGATTTATATATAATATCAGTTAGTCAAATGTTTGTCTTAGTATATAGTACATAATGTAATTTTCTATGCATAAAAACATTAAAGAAACACTTCCAGATACACTAAAGCATCTTTAACATACTACTGCAGTAATAATAATAATGATTTGATGCATGTCACAAAGTTGCATTTATTTGTGATTATGAACCATTATATGTACTTCAAATTTCCAATGTAATAGGATTTGAGATCATGGATGTATATGTGGTCAGATGTTGCTTGAGTGAACCTTATGTAGTCCATGACTGTACCTAGAAAAAGTCCACAGCACTTTTTAGTCCAGACAAAGCTATGATGATTAGGACACTGAATTGCAAATGAGGAAGACAATAGGGAAGAATGTTCTTTTATGGAGGGTGAGAGGATAGGTGTTGCAGAAAGCACTCACAATAATGACAACACATGCTCCAAAAGCACTTAGGATATGAATAATTCAGCAGCCAGTTGAGAAGAGGAAACTTGTGGAGAATGTCAATGTGTGGACTATAGTGAAAGTTCAGTATGGGTAAAACATCTGTGCTCTCCCTGAAGGGACTCTGCTGATGATTAATATGCCTATGTCTTTGAATCCATTCAACTCATAGCGACCCTTCCTTGCATTTTTGAGGCAGTATCTCTATGGAAGTACATCACCCAATCTTCCTTAGAAAGAAGAAATTGTTATTGTTATGTGCTGCTTACTGGTCAGGGCTATTCATAAAGTTTTGAGGTTTTTGTTCTTTATGTTGAAGTGTAATCCATATTGAAGGATGTAGTTTTTGATCTTCATCAGTAAGTGCATGACCTTTTATCTTTTATCTCTAATAAAAGAAGAAAGAAGACAGCAGAGAGGGAAGGACCTTAGTATCACCAAGAAAGGAAAACTGGAAGTGAAGTATGTACTTTGGACTCAGAGTCACTATGCTAAGAACCTCTGAGACCCAAGAAAAATTGATGCCAAGACATGTGGAGATCTCTGAGGAATGCTGGTCTCACAGAAGTTGAAAGGAGAAAAGGACCTTCACACAGAGCTGACATAGACAAAAAGCCTTCCATAGAGCTGCCACCATGAATTCAGACTTCTAGTCCCTAAAACTGTAAGAGAATAAATTTGTTAGTTAAAGTCATCCATTTATGGTAGTTCTGTATAAGAGCACAGGATAACTAAGACACCAGTCATCTGGCATTTTGTCATAATGTGCTGACAAGTATGTCACTTTGATGCTGGAAATGATGCCACTGATATTTTTAATACAAGCAATATTACCCATGGTGGACAGGTTTCAGCAGAGCTTCCAGACTAAGAAAGACTAGAAAGAAGGGACTGGCAATCTATTTCTAAAAAAATTGTCCAATGAATGCCTTATGAATAACAGCAGAACATTGTCTGATATAGGGCTGGAAGATGTGCCTCTGAAAGGCACTCAATATACAACTGAGGAAGAGCTGCTGCCTCAAAATATAGTCAACCTTAATGATGTGGATGGAGTAACGCTTTCAGGACCTTCATTTGCTGATCTGGCCGACTCAAAATGAGAAGAAACAGCTGAAGACATCATTAATAATCAGAATGGGAGATGTACAAAGTATGAATGTAGGAAAATTGGAAGCTGTCAAAATGAAAAGGAACAAGTAAAAATCAATGTGCTAGGTATCCATGAGCTGAAATAGACTGGCATTGGCCATTTTGAATCATATAATCATATGGTCTACTATGCCAAAAATGACAAAGTGGAGAGACATTTTTCATCAAAAAGAATATTTCAAGATCTATCCTGAGGGATAAATCTGTGATAGGATATCCATACACCTACAAGGAAGACTAGTTAATATGAGTATTATTCAAATTTGCACACTAACCACAAGTGCAGATGAAGAAATTGAAGATTTTTCCTAACTTCTGCAGTATGAAGTTGATCAAACATGCAATAAAGATGCATTGATAATTACTGGTGACTGGAATGTGAATGTTAGAAACAAAGAAGTATTAGTAGTTGGAAAATACAGCCATAGTGATAGAAATGATGTCAGAGATTGCTTGATGGACTTTTACAAGACCAAGGACTTATTCATAGCAAATACATTTTTTCTGTGATTTAAATGGTGACTATATACATGGACCTCACCAGACAGAATACACAGGATTTAAATCTACTATACTTGTGGAAGAAGGTAATGTTGTTTTTGTGGTTAGGTGCCATCGAGTTGCCTCCAATTCACAGCTAAGCTATGCACAGCAGAACCAAACACCGACTGGTCCTGTGCCAGCTCCTCAGTCCTCACTATGCTTGACCCCATAGTCGCAGCCACTGTATCAATCCATCTTGTTGAGGGCTTTCCCCTCTCTCGTCAACCCTCCACCTTGCCAAGCATGACATCCTTTTCCAGGGATTGGTCCCTTCTGACAACATGACCAAAGTAGGTGAGACGATGTCTGGTCACTCTCACTTCCAAGGAACATTCTGGCTGCACATCCTCCAGGACAGATTTGTTAGTTCTTTTAGCAGTCCGTGGTACTTTCAGCATTATTCACCTGCACCACATCTCAAATGCATCAATTCTTCTTCGGTCTTCTTTATTTATTGTCCAGCTCTCATATGCATATGAAGCAATTGAAAATGTTGTGTCTTGTGTCAGGCATACCTTAGTCTTCAAGGATATGTCTTTGCTCCTTATCACTTGAAAGAGATCCTTTGCAGCCAACTTGCCCAATGCTGTACATCATCTGATGTCCTGACTACTGCTTCTGTTGGCATCAATTGTAGGACGAAGCAACATGAATTCTTTGACTACTTCAATCATTTCTCCATTTATCACGATGGTGCTTATATGTCCAGTTGTGAGGAGTTTTGTTTTCTTTCTATTGAGATGTAATCCATACTGCAGACTGTAGTCTTTAATCTTCATTAGTAAGTGGTTCAAGTCATCCTCATTTTCAGCAACCAGAGTTGTGTCATCTGCATATCATAGGTTGTTAGGGAGCCTTCCTTCAAACTTGATGCCATGTTCTTCATATAGTCCAGCTACTTGGATTATTTGCTCAGCATATAGATTGAATAAGTATGGTGAAAGGATACAACCCTGACACACTCCGTTCTTGATTTTAAATCATGCAGTGTCCCCTTGTTCTGTTCAAACAACAGCCTCCTGGTTTATACACAGGTTCCTCATGAGTACAATTAAGTGTTCTGGAATTCCAATTATTCTCAATGTTATCCACAATTTGTTATGATCCACACAATCAAATGCTTTTGCATAGTCAATAAAACATAAGCAAACATCTTTCTGGTATTCTTTGCTTTGAGCCAAGATCCATCTGACATCAGTAATAATATCCCTTGTTACACATATTTGTACCCATTCCAAAAAAGGTGATCCCACAGAATGTGGAAATTATCGAATAATGTCACTAATATCACATGCAAGTAAAATCTTACTGAAGATAATGCAAAAAACAGTTGCAGCAGAATATTGACAGAAAACTTCGAGAAGTGCCGGCTGGATTCAGAAGAGGATATGAAACAAGGGAAGGAGGTGATGGAGGTGATAGCATCAGTCAGAACAAGGCCAGGGGCTTACTATAGAACAGATCATCAGTTGCTTATATGCAAGTTCAAGTTGAAGTTTAAACAAATTAAAACAAGTCCATGAGAGCCAAAATATGACCTTAAATTTAGAAGCCATCTCAAGAATTTATTTTTTTTTACTTTTCACTGGTTTGCGTGAGAGTTGACAGAACAAATTTGTTTTCCATTCAACAGTTAATACACATTTTGTTTCATGACATTGATTGGAGTCCCCACAATGTAACAACTTTCTCCCCACTTTCTTCCTGTGGTTACCTTTTCCCGGTGTCTTTCTTTCCTATGCATTCGTGCCTTCGGAGACTTCTTCCAGTACAAATGCTGCTCTTCTGATCTTCCATGAGAGACTGTTCTAAAGAGTGCACCTCTTTGATGTAATAGTTCAATTTGAAGGCCTGTCTACTGTTTGGCTGAAAGTTAAGTCACAGGAGTGAGTTCAATTCCAGGCCCAAAGGGTGACAAAATGTTACAGTCTCAGAGGTTTTACCAGAATCTATCAGACTAGTAAGCCTGGTCTTTTTTTTTTTCATGATTTTGAGTTTTATGACACATTTTCTCCCACTCTATCCAGGATCTTCAATTTTGATCCCATTCGGAGTAGTTGGCAGTGGTGGCCAGGCACCATCTACATGACACTGGCCAGGTCTCAGTGTCATGTAGGCTGAGGTTCCCATGCTACATCAGTCCCTTGGGTAATTGTTTCCATGTGTTTTTGATTTTCTTCATTCTTCTTTGCTGTGGAGGAGGTGAGACCAATAATTGTATCAGATGGCTGCTTGGAAGCTTTTAAGACCCCAATTGACACTCACCAAAGTAAAATGTAAAACAATATTGTTGTATGCTGTTACACTAATTGAGCTTGAGGTCCACTATGACCATAGTCCTGAGCCAAGAGGCTCAGTGTCTCATTCCATCAGGGTGTTTGGTTGTAGCTAAGAAATTAGCATAATTTTGCTCCCTGTTCACTCTATTATATATATGGAAATATTTATAACACATACAAATGCTAATGTAGAAAAATCTTTTGCCAACCTATACATGGTCATGGGCATGGTACTTCTCACCTGCCCATATCTGATCATCTCGTCTATCTATTTGTATATCCACCCATAGATTGATGTTTGTGTTACTGATAATGCACATTATCAACATTATGTATGTAGTAATCTTTACTTTTGTTGTCTGTACCTCTTGTGTACTTCTCCATATCTTCCTTTTCCTTAGTGATATTGTGCTGGTTACCCTCTTTTGGCATATTGCCTTTCCCTTTCCCTAAATCAGTGTAAGTCTCTTACTTAGCCAGCAATTTTCCCTCCTACCCCTCCCATTCCTGGTAACCAACAAAGAAAGTTTCCTTCTGAGTATAATCCTTATTTTGACTTTTTATGATAGTGGATTCTTATAATATTTATTCTTTTGTGATTGACTTATTTCACTCAGCATAAATTCTTCCAAGTTCATCAACATTAAGAGGTATTTCACAGATTCTTCATTATTCTTTCATGTTGCATAGTTTTCCATTGTTTATGTTCCATAGTTTGGTTATCCATCCATCCTTCAATGGCACTTAGATTGTTTCCATCTCTTAGCTATTTTGAAAAGTGCTGTGATGAACATGGCTGTGTATATATTTTTATTCATGTCCCAGCTCTCATTTCTTTAGGATATATACCCAGTAGTGGGATTGCTGGATCAACTGGTATTTCTATTTCCAACTTTTTAAGGAAATGTCATACCATCTTCCACAGTGGTTGTATCATGTTACAGTCCCACCAGCAGTGCATGAGAGTTCCAATCTCTCCATATTTTTGCCAACATTTGCTGTTTTCTGTTTTGTTGAACTTTTCTATTATTGCTGGGGTGAGATAATAACATTTTTGTTTGTTTGTTTGCATCTTTCTAATAGCTAAGGATCATGGGCATTTCTTTATGTTTTTTGACCACTTGAATATCTTCTTTGGTGAAATGTCTGTTCACGTACTTTGTTGTTGTTGTTGTTATGTGCCGTCGAGTCGGTCCCGACTCATAGCGACCCCTCCTTGGGTTTCCGAGGCAGTATCACTACGGAAGTAGGATTGCCCAACCTTCCTTCCGAGGAGTGGCTGGTGGGTTTGAACCGCCAGCCGTCTGGTTAGCAGGCAAGTGTCTTAGCCACGTACTTTACCCATTTTTAAATTGGATTGTTTCTTTTTGGGGCTGAAGTGTTGGAGTTTTCTAAAAATTATAGAGATAAGCCCTTTGTTGGATATGTCATTACCATTTTTTCCCCACAATCTGGAGCTTCTCTGTTTACTCTTTTGGAGAAGTCTTTTGATGTGCATATGAATTTAATTTTTAGAAGGTCCCAGTCATCTAGTTTATGCATTTGCTGTTTATGCATTTTTGGTTATATTTGATAGTGTATTTATGCTATAAATTAGGACCACTAAAATTGCTTCTATTTTTTCTTTGATGATCTTAATAGTTTTAGGTTTTACATTTAGGTCTTTAATTCATCTCGAGTTAGTTTTTATTTACGTAGGATGCTAGGTATGTATCTTATTTCATCTTTTTCTGCAAATAGATATGCAATTTTGCCATCACCATTTGTTAAAAAGACTCTCTCTTCTTAACTTAAGGATTTTGGCTGTTTGTCAAAGATCAGCTGTCCACACGTGAATAATCTATTTCTGGATTTTCAATTCTGTTTCATTGGTCTGCGTTTCTATGTTGTACCAGTACTAGGTTGTTTTGACTACTACGGTTGTATAGTAGGTTTTAAGATCAGGGCATGTAAAACTTCCCATTTTGTTCTTCTTCTGCAGTAGTTTTTTTTTTTTCTTATCTGAGGTTTCTTTCTCTTCCATATAAAATTAGTGATTTATTGTTCTATGTCCTTACAGAATTTTGATGGAATTTAGGTTGGGATTGCTTTGAACCTACAGATTGTTTTTGGTAGAATCAATATTTTCACACTGTTCATTCTTCCTATCCAAAAGCATGATGTGTTGTTCCTCATATATAGGTCTCTTACAGTTTTTCAAAGAGGTGTTTTGTAATTTTTTTGTACAGGTCTTTTGTGTCTCTGGTAAGATTTATCCCTAAGTATTTTAGTTTTTTGGTACCTATTGTAAATGGTATTGTTTTCCTTATGTCTTTTTCAGAGATCTCTTTGTTGATGTAGAAGAATCCAGCTGATTTTTCTTTTTAACTTTTTATTTTGATTTGGGTGAAATTTTACAAAGCCAATTATTTACATTCAATAGTTCGTACACATTTTGACACTGATTACAATCCTCACAATGTAACAACTCTACTTCCACCTCCTCTGTGATTACCTCTTTCCTGTGTCCATCTTACCTATACATTCTTGCTTGCCTAGTTTTCTCCTTGTGCACATACTGCCTTTCTGATCTCCCAGGGTTAACTGTTCTAAAGTGTGCATGTCCCTAGTGTAGTTGTTCAGCTCATAGGACTGTCTACTCTTTGGCTCAGAGTTAAGATGTGCAAGTGAGTCTAATTCTAGGGCCTAAGAAGCATTGGACTGCTAATCAGAAGGCTGGTGGTTCAAATCCACCAGCCACACCTCAAAAAGAAGATTGGACAATCTACTTCTGTAGAGGTTTGTTGTTGTTATGTGCCATTCAGTCAGATCCGACACATAGTGACCCCTCCTTGGGTTTCTGAGGCAGTATCGCTATGGAAGTAGATTGCCCAACCTTCTTTCCAAGGAGTGGCTGGTGGGTTTGAACTACCATCCTTCTGGTTAGCAGTTGAGTGCCTTAGGTACTATGCTACCAGCACCTCAGAAACCCAAGGAGGGGTTGCTGTGAGTTGGAAATGATTCAACAGCAGTGACTTTTTTTGTTTTGTTTTGTTTTGTTTTTTGAAGAGTGATTAGGGCCATAGTCTTGGGGATTTTACCAATCTTTATCTGATCAGTAATCATGGATTTTTTTCCCCACATTTGCTTTCCTACTGTATCCAGGCTCTCCAATTTTGATTCCTTTTGCAGTGATTGACATAGATAGCCAGGCACCTTCTTGTTCTTCTTGTCCCAGGATCGTGCAAGAGGAAGTTCCCATGGACTAGTTGTTCTCATGCCTCTTTGATTGTCTTTATTTTTCTTTGCTCTGGATGAGGAGAGACCCATAGTTGGATCTTAGATGGCTACCTGAAAGCTTTTAAGACTCCAGTCAATACTCCCTAAAGTAGGATGGCGAACAATGTTTTTGTTTAAAACATCCAATTGATTTCTGTAAGTTGATCTTGTATCCTGCCACTTAGATGAAATTTTCAATTTCTTGGTTTTTCTGTGTATAGGAGCATATCATCTGAAAATAGAGATAATTTTACTTCTTTGCCAATTTGGGTGTCTTTTATTTCTCTTTCATTTGTATTGGCCTGGCTAGGACTTCCAATACAATGCTGAATAGAAGTGGTGATAGAGGGCATCCTGATCTGGTTCCTGTTTGCAAGGGGAATGATTTTAGTCTCTCTTCATTGAAAATAACCTTGGCTGTCAGTTTTGTGTTTGTGCCCTTTATTATGTTGAGGAATTTTCCTCCTATTATTATTTTGCTGAGAGTTTTTTTTTTTTTTTTTAATCAGGAATAGCTTTTGGATTCTACTAATGCCTTTTCCACAACAGTTGATATGATCATGTTGTTCTTTTTATTTATTTTATTTATGTAATGGATTATGTTGATTATTTTTGTAATATTGAATCATCCTTGTATACCTGATACGAATCAAACTTGGTCATAGTGTATTATTCTTTTGACATAGTGTTGGATTCTATTGGCTATGATTTTGTTGAAGATTTTTGCATCTATTTTCATGAAGGATTTTGGTCTGTAGTTTTCTTTTTAGGGGTGTTTTTGTCTGGTTTTGGTATCAAGGTTATACTTGCTTTATGAAATGAATTTGAGAATATTCCATCCTTTTCTGTATTCTGGAATAGTTTGAATAGTACTGGTGTAAGCTCTTCTCTAAATGTTAAGTAGAATTCTCCAGTTAAGGGGTCTGGCCAAGACTTATTTTTCCAGGAGTTTTTCATGACCTGTTCAATTTTTTCTTTTGTTTTGTGTCTGTTCAAATTTTACACCTTTGTCTGTGTTAGTTTGGGTAGATAGTGTGTTTTTAGAAATCTGTCCATTTCTTCTAGGCTTTCCAATTTTTGAAGTGTAGTTTCATGAATAGACTTGACATATTGTATACCAATGACTGAAGATTGGATGTGCTGTGGCATGACATCATGGGTTTCATAACTGAAGAAAGTAAAAAGTCATTAAAAAGACAGGAAAGAAAGAAAAGACAAAAATTGATGTCAGAAGAGGCTGAAACTAACTTTTGAATGTAAATTAGTTAAAGTGAATGAGAGAAACAATGATGTAAAGGAGCTGAACAGAAGGTTTGAAAGGACAGCTGGAAAAAAAAAAAAAAAGAAGTATTATAAAGAAATGTGTAAAGACAGACAGTTACAAAACCAAAAGTGAAGAACTTGCTTTACATTGCTTGAGGTGAAAAATTAAAGAGGGAAAAACAAAAATGACGATTTGAGTTTCAGTATTGAAGGATTCTTGGGTATGTCACTTTGAAGACTAGGATGCACCTGGTCCAGGGCATGGTATTTTCAATAACCTCATATGTATGTGAGAGCTGGGCATTGAATAAGGAACACTGCAGAAGAATTTATATATTTGAGTTGTGATTTTGGCAAAGAATATTGAATGTGCCATGGACTTCTAGAAGAATAAACTAATCTATCTTGGAAGAAGTATAGCTGCAATGCTCCTTAGAGGTGAGAATGGCCCAACTTTCTCTCATGTACTTTGCTCATGTTGTCAGAAAGGACCAGTTCCTGGAGAAGGAAATCACACTTAGGAATGTAGAGAGTCAGTGAGAATGGGGAAGCCCTTCAATGACATGGATCGACACAGTGGCTACAAAGATAGAGACAAGCATAACAATGATTGTGCAGATGGCACATGACCAGACTATGTTCCTTTCTATTTTATGTAGTGTTGTTATGAGTTGGAACCAACTGGATGGCAACTAATATCACAACAACATGAGTAAAATATTAAATAACACAGGAATCATCAAAAGAAGATGGAAGGAATACAGTCACTATACCAAAAAGAATTGGTCAATGTTAAACAATTTCAGACAACAGTATATGATAAAGAATCAATGATATTGAAGGAAGAAGCCAATCTGCCCTGAAGGCATTGGCCAAAAACAAAACTCCAGGAATAGATGGAACACAGATTGAGGTATTTCAGCAAATAGATGCAATGGTGGAAGCACTCACTCATCTAGGCCAAGAGATTTGGAAAACATTTACCTGGACAACTCAGTTAAAGAAATCCATATTTGTGCTCAGTTTAAAGAAAGGTTTTCCAACAGAATGCAGAAACTATCAAGTAATATTATTAACATCAAATGATGTATTGCATTGGACAAACCTGTTGTAAAAGATCTCTTTAAAGTGTTAAAAGTCAAAGACCTTTCTTTGAGAACTAAGGTGAACCTGCCCTAAGCCATGGTAATCTTAATCAATGCAAAAGCATGTGAAAACTAAATAATGATTAAGGAAGATGAAAGAAGAACTGATACATTTAAATTATGGTGTTGGTAAAGAGAGGACTTTCAAAATTTTCCTCATCTTGTACTATTCAGGGAACATTGATCAACCTTTGTTGTCTGCAAGTCTCCCTTCTACACTCTGCTATGAAGACAGTGCTTTTGTTGTTGTTGTTAGGTGCTGTCAAGTCATCTTTGACTCATAACAACCCTATGTACAGCAGAATGAAACACTGTCCACTCCTATGCCAGCCCCACAATCTTTGCTATACATGAGCCCATCGGGGTAGCCATTGTGTCAATCCATCTTGTTGAGGGTCTTCCCCTTTTTTGTTGAGTCTCCACTTTACCAAGCAAGATATCCTTCTCCAAGGAATGGTCCCTTCTGACAACATGAGTGTGTTAGGGTGGGTTCTCTAGAGAAACAAAAACCAGTAAAGCTTGTTGTTGTTGTTGTTGTTATGTGCCGTCAAGTCAAACCCGACTCATAGC
>NW_006921682.1:1408111-1409873 GCF_000298275.1 Orycteropus afer afer | reverse complement strand
ATAACCACATCACAACAGCTTAAACCACACAGAATTGTGGTCCAGCCAAGTTGACACACAGCTCCAACTATCACTGCCCACCCCTTGTCAACTTGGCAGTTGTACACATCTTCTTAACCATATATAATCTCTAAATAAGGACAATTATAAAGTCATATTTGCACCTAACATGATACGCTAACACACGTACAACCAAAATGCACTAACCTTATTTATATTTCACAGTTCATAACAGAAGGAAACAAAAATATTTGATGCACATATACAATGAAGAAATATAACAGTCACAGTGCTCATTTCTGCAGCTGGTCATGTGGTCATAACTGATATTCAGAACTACCTTCTTCCACCACCCATTCTGTATTTCCCTTGCCCTCAGCAAGCACCTCAGATGGTCATGGTTCTTTGCCTGGTGGGGTGACCCAAGCCTTCATTCCTGAAGGGTCTGGCCTGTTAGCAGTCATATCAGAATTGGGTTGCTGTGATTTTCCATTGACTTTAATCACAGGGCATGGGAGTATTAAGAGATGTCCTGAAGAATCTCCTGGATTCCAGACATATTCTTCTTTACCTCCTTTATGTAAAGCCAATTTTATTTCCCCTTGGTAATCAGGATCTATCACACTAGATATTACAGTAATACCCTTCTTTGTCTATTGATCCAGAGGCATGAAGAAGCCAAAATGGCCAGGTGGCATTCTTAATTTCCAGTTCAATGCAATTGGTATTGTGTCTCCAGGTGGGAGTGTTCCTCCCTTTGGGACTAAGATCTCCAGACCCACAGAGCATAGGGTAGCAGGAACAGGAAGCAAAATTTTTTTGAGTGGGTCACTAGGGGTAATAGTGAGTGGTATTACTCCCGTTTCCACCCCTTGGTTCCTGGACCCATGAATCCTGGCTATTGGAGAAACAGAACCACATACTGGAAGCTGGTTTAGAGCATATACAGCCTCCTGGAGAACATTGCTCCAACCCTTCAAGGTATTGCCACCTAACTGGTGCCATAATTGTGTTTTTAGGAGGCCATTCCATCGTTCTATCAAGCCAGCTGCTTCAGGATGACGGGGAACATGGAAAGACCAGTGAATTCCGTGAGCATAAGCCCATTGCCCCACTTCATTTGCTGTGAAATGAGTCCTTTGATCTGAAGCAATGCTGTATGGGATATCATGATGGTAGATAAGGCATTCTGTAAGTCCACGGATGGTAGTTTTGGCAGACGCATTGCATGCAGGGAAGGCGAATGCAGATCCAGAGTAAGTATCTATTCCAGTAAGAACAAAACACTGTCCTTTCCATGATGGAAGTGGTCCAATGTAATCAAACTGCCACCAGGTTGCTGGCTGATCACCCTGAGGAATGATTCCATAACATGGACTCAGTGTTGGTCTCTGCTGTTGGCAGATTGGGCACTCAGGAGTGGTGGTAGCCAAATCAGCCTTGGTAAGTGGGAGTCCAAGTGGCTCCATCCCTGCCACCATGACCCTTTGTTCATGAGTCCATTGAGCAATGACAGGAGTAGCTTGGGAAAAAGGACAGCTGGTTTTCACTGAACATGTCATCCTATCCACCTGATTGTTAAAGTCCTCTTCTGCTGAGGTCACCTTTTAGTGGGCATTCACGTGAGACACAAATACCTTTACTCCTTTGGTCCATTCAGAGAGATCTATCCACATACCTCTTCCTCATACATCCTTATCACCAATCTTCCAATCATGCTCCTTCCAAGTCCCAGACCATCCAGCTAAGCCATTAGCCACAG
>NW_006921682.1:1402309-1403696 GCF_000298275.1 Orycteropus afer afer | reverse complement strand
TTTACATAAAATAGCAATCACAGCAGTCTTCAAGGATGCTGGAGCTCCCTTCACAAATTTATTCCTCATGGTACTGGTGAAAGGTGTGTCTTCTGGACTCTCCATTTCTGGCTTCAGGGTTCTAATCTGATAAATCCATTCTAACAGACCAATTTCCCTAAGCCTCTGGATACCTTCTTCTACATTATACCAAGGCAGGTTTGGTACTTCAACTTGACTTAAGGTAGGCTACTGCATAATCCATGCTTCAGTAAGCCAACCAAATAAACTATTAGATCCTTTCCTAACCTCTCTAGCTGAAACATAGAATGAAGAATCCATACTTAGTGGGCCTAAATCAATAAACTCAGACTGATTCAAACTTACATTCCTTGCACCATTATCCCACATCCTCAGTAGCCATTCCCATAATATTCTCCAGGTTTCTGTCTGTACATGTTAGCAAAATCAAGTAGGTCTTTTCGGATATAGTGTACCACCTCCTCAGTCACACTTTCTATTTCACCTTTTGGGGCTCGCTTGGACTTAACTTTAGTTATTGGTCTAGCCTCAACAATGGGTGGTTGAGGCAGTTCCTGAGAGCATTCAGGAATGTCTTCCATGGCCTCTGCCTCAGGCAATGACCCAGCAGGACCAGTTTGGCTAGTTCCATGACACTGAGGGAGAGGGGATAATGGTTTTACCGTAATCCATTCAGGTGGGAGAGATTCAACAGAATTTGTAGGCTCCATATCCTGATCTTTGTGATTATCTGTCCATATGTCCCCATTCCAGGTTTCAGGATCCCATTTTTATAATCAAGGCCCTCACTTTAATGTCAGACACCATTCTGGGTTGGCAATTTAACTGGCATTGTAATTCAGCCACCCTTACAATAATACTCTGGTTTTGTTTTTCAGCAATATCAGCTCTGTTACTAGAAGTTATAAGGCTTTCTTTCAGAGCACAACTAGAAGCACTGAGGTCTTTTATGCGGCGCTTAAGCCCAGACTCAGCAGCTCTGAGTTCATCTCGCTCTTTCATCACTTTGTCTAGTGTAATTAGGACCAACCAACCAGCTTCCTTATACTCCTCATGCTGACAATACTGCAGAAAAGTAACAAATATCCGATCACCCACAGCGTCACTTCTCACAAGTACTACTTGATCTATTGGTGATGCTATTTTGCATATTAATGTTGCCACCTCACACCGCAGATTAGCAGGGCCCTCTTTACTAACAGAGGAAGGGTCATTAGTGTCTTTAAGATTAATCAAACTGGAGAACCAATTTAGGAAGCCCATCCTTATGATTTTGTCTCTCTAGAACCACTCTCGGTACCAAATGTGTTAGGCTGGGTTCTTTAGAGAAACAAAAACCAGTAAAGCTTATATATATATATATATA
>NW_006921682.1:1388216-1401338 GCF_000298275.1 Orycteropus afer afer | reverse complement strand
ACACACACACACACACACACTCACACATACATCTTTACTGATAGCCAGAAGGCTGGAGGTTCAAACCCACCAGCCGCTCCTTGGAAGGAAGGTTGGGCAATCTACTTCCACAGTGATACTGCCTCAGAAACCCAAGGAGGGGTAGCTATGAGTCAGGTCCGACTCGATGGCACAGAACAACATACACATATACATATATTCCTTACTTGCCAATCCTTGCAATTATGTAAATTCCTTTTTATCTTTTGATCTATCTATCTGTTTCTCTGGTTGAACCTTGACTGAGACAAACCTTTTCCAACATTGTATATTATTCGTACCTATCTGTACCCACCATAGCTTTTTGCAGTTATCTAAGTCCCTTCACCCCATGTCCAGTCCTTCAGAATAATGTAACAGTAACATATCTCAAACCAGGTTATAATTTTTAAGAGTCCATTTGACCCCCAAGGAAACTCTCTCTCTCTTGCTATGCTGAATGTGCGTGTACCAGTGCTGTTTATCTGCTTCTTCTCTATGCCCTTACATCTTCCACCATGTAGCTTCCCCTATATAGGTATGTATACTTATATGAACAAGTCCTCAGTGCAAGCAAATGAAAAAATGGGGATTGAATGCCAGTCTCCTTGACATGAAGTCATTTTAATCTTCCCTAGGGAACTTGGCTGTGGAGTGTAGAAAAGCACCTTCTTCCCTTTCTTTACAAAGAACTGTCTGGTCCTTGTATTTGGGAAATCTCAGTGTAATGTGGTATACTTTTGCATCTTTGTCCTCAGCTTTGAGCTCTAATCACAAATCTTATTGTTGTTGTTGTTGTTGGTATGTGCCGTCGAGTTGTCTCTGACTCATAGTGACCTTATGTACAACAGAATGAAACACTGCCTAGTTCTGTCCCAGCCTCACTATCCTTATTATACCTGAGCCCATCCCTGCAGCCACCATGTCTATCCATCTCATTGAGAGCCTTCCCCTCTTTCGTTGACCCTCCACGTATCAAGCGTGATGTCCTCTCCAGAGAATGGTTCCTTCTGACAACATGGCCAAAGTAAGTGAGACAAAGTCTGGCTATTCTTGCTTCTGAGAAGCATTCCAGCTGCACTTCCTCCAGGACAGATTTGTTAGTCCTGTTAGCAGTCCACGGTACTTTCACCATTCTTCGCCAACACAACTCAAAAGCATCAACTCTTCTTTGATCTTCTTTATTCATTGTTCAGCTTTCACATGCATATGAGATGATTGAAAATACCATGGCTTATGTGAGGTACATCCTAGTCTTCAAGGAGATATCTTTGCCTTTCAGCGCTTAAAAGAGGTCTTTTGCAGCAGATTTGCCCAATGCAATATGTCTTTAATTCCTTGACAGCTGCTTCCATTGGTATTGATTTTAGAACCAAGTAGTTTGAAGTCTTTGACAACTTTAATCTTTTCTCCATATATCAATATACTGCTTATTGGTCCAGTTGTAAGAATTCTTGTTTTCTTTATATTGTTGTTGTTGGTATGTGCCGTCGAGTTGTCTCTGACTCATAGTGACCTTATGTACAACAGAATGAAACACTGCCTGGTCCTGTCCCATCCTCACTATCCTTATTATACCTGAGCCCATCCCTGCAGCCACCATGTCTATCCATCTCACTGAGAGCCTTCCAGGTGTAATCCATACTGCAGACTGTAGTCTTTAATCTTCATCAGTAAGTGCTCTAAGTGGTCGCCACTTTCAGCAAACAAAGTTGTGTCATCTGCATGTCACAGGTTGTTAATAAGCCTTCCTCCAATTCTGATGTCATGTCCTTCTTCATATAGTCCAGCTTCTTGAATTATTTGCTCAGCATACATGTTGAATAAATATGGTGAAAGGATACATCCCTGATGCACTCCCTTCCTGATTTTCAACCATGCAGTATCTCCTTGCTGTATTCAAATGACAGCCTCCTAGTGTATGCACAGGATCCTCATGAATAAAATTAAGTGTTCTGGAATTCCCATTCCTCTCAAAATTATCCATAATTTGTTATGCATAGTCAAACCTCTGCATAGTCAATAAAACACAAGTAAACATCTTTCTGGTATTCTTTTCTTTGAACTAAGATCCATCTGACATCAGCTATGATGTCGCTCACTCCATGTCCCCTCCTGAATCCAGCTTGCATTTTTGGAAGTTCTTTGTCAATATAGTGCTGCAACCATTTTGGATTATCTTCAGTAAGATTTTACTTGCATGTGATATAAATGATGTTGTTTGATAATTTCCACATTCTGTGGGATCACCTTTCTTTGGAATGCGTACAAATATGGATCTCTTCTAGTCAGTTGGCCAGGTAGCTGTCTTCCAAATCTCTTGGCATAGCCAAGTAAGTGCCTCTGGCAGGGCATCTGTTTGTTGAAACAGCTCATTGGGCATTCCATCAATTTCCAGAGCCTTGTTGTTTTGCCAATTATTTCAGTGAAACTTTGACTTCTTCCTTCAGTACCATTCGTTTTTGATCATATGCCACCTCCTGAAATGGATGATCATCTACCAGTTCTTTTTGGTATAGTGACTCTGTGTATTCCATCCATCTTTTTTGATGTTTGCTGCATCAGTCAATACATTGCCCATGGAATCTTTCAATATTGCAATTCAAGGCTTAAATTTTTCCCTCAGTTCTTTCAGCTTGAGAAATACCAAGTGTGTTCTTCCCTTTTGGTCTTCTAACTCCAACTCTTGGCACATTTAATTATAATAGTTGACATTGTCTTCTCAAGTTGCTCTTTGAAATATTCTGTTCAGCTCTTTTATCCTGTCAATTTTCCCATTTGCTTTAGCTATTTTCCATTCTAGAGAAAGTTTCAGAATCTCCTCTGACATCCACTTTGGTCTTTTCTTCCTTTCCTGTCTTTTTAATGACCTTTTGCTTTTGTTCATGGATGATGTTCTTGATGTCATCCCATAATTCTTCTGGTTTTCAGTCATTGGTGTTCAATGCATCAAATTTATTCTCTTGATGGTCTCTAAATTCAGAAGGGATAAAATCAAGGTCATATTTTGGCTCTTGTGGAATTGGTTTAATTGTCTTCAGTTTCAGCTTGAACTTACATATGAGCAGTTGATGGTCTATTCCACAATCAGCTTCTGGCATTGTTTTGACTGAAGACATTGAGCTTTTCAATCACCTCTTGCCTCAGATGTAGTCAATCTGATTCCTATGTACTCCATCTAGTGAAGTCCACCTGTATAGCTGTTATTTGTGTTGTTGAAAAAGGTATTTGCAATGAATAAGTTGTTGGTCTTGCAAAATTCTATCATGCGATCTCCAGTGCCATATTTTTCACCTACTGGTGATTCTTATTTGTTTCCAACTTTTGCATTCCAACCACCAGTTATAAATAACACATCTTGATTGCATGTTCAGTCAATTTCAGATTGCAGATGTTGGTAAAAATCTTCAATTTCCTCATCATTGGCTTTGGTGGTTGGTGTGTAAATTTAAATAATAGTATTAACTTGTCTTCCTGTAGGCATACGAATATTATCCTGTCACTCACAACATTGTTCTTCAGGATAGATGTTGAAACATTCTTTGTGATGATGAATGCCACATCATTCTTCTTCAATTTGTCATTCCCGGCATAATAGATTATATGGTTATCTGATTCAAAATGGCTAAAACCAGTCCATTTCAGCTCACTAATGCCTAAGATATCGATCATCATGCATTCTATTTCATTTTTGACAACTTCCAATTTTCCTATATTCATACTTCATACATTCCATGTTCCGATTATTAGTGGATATTTGTAGCTGTTTCTTCTTGAGTTGTACCACATCAGCAAAAGGTGGTCCGGAAAACTTTACTCCATCCATATCATTAAGGTTGTCTCTATTCTGAGGAGGCAGATTTTTCCTAGTCATATTTTGAGTGACTTTGACCTGAGAGACTCATTCTCTGGCACTATATCAGACAAAGTATCAGTGCTATTTTTCAGTAATATATCAGACAGTGTTTCACCTCTATCTTTAGGTTTTCACTGGCCAATTATTTGAGAGATGGATGGACTCTTCCTTCTTCTGAGTCTGTTTAGGCTGAAAGCTCCACTGAAACCTGTCCATCATGGCCAATTCTGTTTGCACTTGGAACACTGGTGGCACAGCCTCCAGCTTCACAGCAACACGCAAGCCACCACAGGATGAAATACTGACAGATGAATTGGTCTCCTTTAGCTGTTTCAAACTACTCCACTACTGCTTTCTGACATTCTCTACCAGTTCCAGCCCTCCAAAAAGCCAGTGTAGAGGAATAGAAAGGTCATAGTCTCCTCTAATGAGTGGAGAGCAAGTAGGTTAGAAGGCTTAAAGTTCTACTATTTTGTGGTGAAAGTATAAAGAAGTCTGATCAGCTTGACTCTCTTGTTGGTGGTCACAGACAGTAGAATCCCATCTTGTATGAGACCAGTATTTCTAGTAGCAGAGACATAATTCCTGAGGAGGAATGTGGTGTAGTGGCAGGAAAGTCCACATGGTGTTCATCAGAGAACCTAAATTTAGAGCTCTTTCCTTTATTTTTGAAATGAGTTAATCATATTTTCCTCATGTGTCAAAATAAGCTGTTTTGGGGATTAAACAGAGTTGTGAGTGTGTACACAGACTATAAATAATGAAAGGTTTTCCAATGGTTAGGTGATATTCTTGTGGAAGAAGAGGGCTTCCAAGGTTAATGCTGAAGCTGAAGATTGGAGAATTTTGTTTTTCCCATCCTCTCATTCACCTATCCCTCCCCCCAACACACCCCCATCCATCACCCCATCCATTCATTCATCCATCCATCCATCCATCCATTATTGCATCTCTGGGTTCATTAATTCATTTATTCACTAATTCATTAGACAGTAACTGACCAACAATTATATGGTGGGTGCTTGAGGTACAAAAATGAATGAAATGTGTTTTTTTCTTTTCCTAGTTTTTTATTATAATTTGAGTGAAAGTTTACAGAGCAAATTTATTTTCCATTCAACAATTCACACCCATTTTGTTTTGTGACATTGTTGTATTCCAACTATGTAACATCACTTCTACCATTTTCTCCCAGTGTTTCTGTTTCCTTTTGTCCTTATTTCCTATCCCTTCCTGACTTATGAGTTTTATTCCTGGGCAAAAACTGCTGTTTTGATCTCATGTGGTTGATTGTTCTAAAGAGTGCATACCCCTCTAGTGTTATTATTCACCTTATAGTCCTATCTAGGAGCTCTGGTAGTGTAGTGCCTAAGCATTTGACTGCTAACCAGAAAGCTGGTGGTGCAAACCCACCAACCACTCCTCAGAAGGAAGGTGGGCAATCTACTACCATAATGATACTGCCTCAGAAACCCAAGAAGGGGTTGCTATGAGTCGGATCTGACTCAATGGCAGTGAGGAGTCCTATCTATTGCTTGGCTGAAAGTTGAACCATTGAGGTGAGTTCAGGCTTGAAGGGTGACTAAAGACCACAGTCTCAGGAGTTCCACTGATCTCTTTCAGAGCTTGTTTCTTTTTTCTTTTTTTTTTTAATATGATTTTGAATTTGTTTCACATTTTTCTCCTACTCTAACCAGTATCTTCTATTGTGATCCCTTTCAGAGCTGGGTGGTGGTTGCCAGGCCCCATCTGGTTCTTTGTCTCAGGGTCAAGGAGGCTGTGGTTCATGTAATCCATTAATTCTTTGGACTATTTGTTTCCATGAATCTTTTATTTTGTTCACTCTTTTCTTCAGATGGAGAAAGACCAGTAGTTAATTTTAGATGCTGCTCACTAGCTTTTAGGACCCACTTACTACTCACCAGATTAGGATGTAGAACATTGTCCTTATAAGCTGTTGTGCTTTTTGAGTTAGCTATTCCCTGAGACTGGTTCTAAGCCTGCAAGGCCTGTAATTTATTACCTCATGGTGTTTGGTTATAGCTAAGAAGTTTTCATAACTTTCCCCCCGATTGCCCTATTATATATTTACAACACAAACAAATAACTATGTAGAAATATACTGTAACTAACTTGTATATGGGAGCTCTGGTAGCATAGTGGCTAAGACACTTGCCTGCTAACCAGACGGCTGGTGGTTCAAACCCATCAGCCACTCCTCGGAAGGAAGGTTGGGCAATCCTACTTCCGTAGTGATACTGCCTCGGAAACCCAAGGAGGGGTCGCTATGAGTCGGGTTTGACTCGACGGCACATAACAACAACAACAACAACTAATATATGGTTGTGGGCTTAGTCTCATTTGCCTACCAATATCTGTTCAGCTTGCCTGACTGCCTAGGTACCCACTACTAGATTACTTTTTGTTATTACTGATATGGACATTTTTGTAGCACAAACAAATACGTATATAGAAATAACATCTGTCAAGCCTATATATGATCATGGGTATATTGCTGTTTTCCAACCAATATCTGATCATCTTGCCTGTCTACCAATGTAGACCCATAGATTGAGTTTCTTATTACTGATAAGACAGTGTTGTGTATGTAATATTTACCTTTGTGGTCCATACCTCTTGTGTGCCTTTCTGTATCTTTGTTTTTCTTAGTGAAATTGTTCTGGTCACTTGCTATTAGTATATTGCCTTTCCCTTCACCCAAATCAATATATGTCTCTTACCTAGCTAACAATTTTCTGTCCCTTCCCCTTCCATCCTGTAACCAACAAAGAAACTTTCCTTCCATGTGCAAACCTTTCCTTGATTTTTTACAATAGTGAACCCATACAATATTTGTTCTTCTATGATTTACTTATTTCACTCATCATAATGTCCTCCAAGGTCATTCACATTTTGAGGTGTTTCACAGATTCGTCATTATTGTTTAATGGTGTATAGTATTCTATTGTGTTTATGTGTCATAGTTTATCCATTCATCCACTGAAGGACACTTTTATTATATCTATCTCTTTGGTAACATGAATAATGCTATGGTGAACATGATAGTGCTCTTATTTCTGTAGGATATATACTTAGTAGTGGGGTTGCAGGATCAAATGGTGTTTCTATTTCCAACATTTTAAAGAAGTACTATACTCTTTGGTAGCATAGTCCATTGGCAACTTGACTTCTAACCAGAAGAATGACAGTTCAAACCCACCAGCCACTCCTCGGAAGGAAGGCTGGGCAGTCTACTTCCATAGTGATACCACCTCAGAAGCCTAAGGAGGGGTCGCTATGAGTCAGGTCCAACTCGATGGCACATAACAACAACAATGCTCTTTTCCACAGTAATTGTGCAATTTTATAGTCCCATCATCAGTGTATGACAGTTCCAGTCTCTTCGCACCCTTGCCAGTACTTGTGGTTTTCTATGTTATTCAATTTTGCTATTATTGCTGAGGTGAGATGTTATCTCATTGCTTTCATTTGCATCTTTCTAATGGCTAAAGATTGTGAACATTTCTTCGTGTTGAAACATGTTTTCCTTTTCTCAAAGAACTTGTACTCTAATCATAAGGCAAACATGTAAAGAAACAAATCAACATACAAACATAATACAGTGGAATTGAGGTTTTGACGAGGTAAGTCACATGGACTCGGGAGCCTGTAATGGGGGCATTTAATTCCTGGAGGATTAGATGAGGAGGAGATCCCATCACATGTGAAGGCTGGGAGAATGAACACATTTTGAATGAGGCTGGACATCTTCTGAGAACTGTCCCATGATGAAAATTATCTCTCAGTTTGTGTTCTCAGTTTGCCAATTTTCCTGCCAGGTAACATCTGCTATAGCACCTGTAAGCCTTAAGATAATGATTATTAATGACATTCTCTCCCTGTATTACGGCAGATTACAGAAGGAAGCAAGATCATCCTTTCTTTCACACAGCTTGTGCCATGGCCACTCTTGAAAGTACCCAGGTCTCATGTCTGGTGCTGCTGGGAACAACTTACCCAGCTTGAATCTCTCCTGTCTGCAGCAAGCAAGGCCTTAGCTTTTCTTTTCATATGCTTTATGTTTCTTATATTCTTTTTGTTTCTTTGCAATTATAGGATCCTCAGAAAAAGGGCTTGCTCTCCATATTTCTTTGTGACATTTACCTCACGTTTTAAATTAAAATAAATAAATAAATAAAAAAGCCAATGCCCATTTTGTACTCATTTATTCAACTAATTTATGCAACAGTGGGTACTGCACAGATGTTACTGATTCACTAACCATACCAATCTTTACATTATTGTCTTTTATGTGAGAAGTAAGGACTTTCCTAACTTCAATATAATATACAGGTGTAGGCATTTTTTCCTGCAGTAGGTAGAACTGGATTCAATTCTTTCTAGTTGTATAACCTAGTTACTTATTTCTATAAAACTCAATTCCCTGCTATAATCCTACTTCTATAAGATATCCAGAAGGATTAAATAAGATAATGCATGTAAAACACTGGTCTCTATGAAAGCATACAGCAGAAGCTCAATAAATAATATAGCAGCACTGTTGTTTGCTATTGTCTTATTTCTCACCATCTGCTCTTTTCCTCTGGGGTTAGGATTAACATTAAATGGTGGATTCTGAGAAGAGGTGATTGAGAAATCATCCCCTTCACACCATTTGTCGGTGTAAAGTACCATGAGATGTTCACATATGTATGTTTAAATAGTTTTCTTTTTTCCAGATTGTTAACCCATAGTTAGTACTGTCATCTCTTGTGTACTATTAAATGCCTTTCTCTGATTGTTGTTGTTGTTATGTGCCGTCGAGTTGGACCCGACTCATAGCTACCCCTCCTTGGGTTTCCGAGGCAGTATCACTACGGAAGTAGATTGCCCCATCTTCCTTCTGAGGAGTGGCTGGTGGGTTTGAACTGCCAGCCTTCTAGTTAGCAGTCTAGTGCCTTAGCAAAAGACCATGTGACATTCAAGTAGGGTGATAAGGCCACATAACAAGAGGCCACATAACAATCTCTGATTGTTATGTGGCCTCATCACCCTACTTGAATGTCACATGGTCTTTCCTCCCTTTTGACCACCAGGCAGTTCAAAAAGCTTATGACAGTTTTGAAGCAAATCACAAGACTTACTTCTGAGGTACTTCAGGTGGATGTGAACTGTCATCCATTTAGTTAGTAGTTTAGCACTTCGCCACTTGTGTCACAAGTAAAGATCATGAACAGTTGGTGTGTGAAAGAACTGAGCGATGTTTTATTTGGAGAGCACATCCTTCCTTCCTTCTTGCAATGCAGTTCTTACAAATAATTGGGTGTGATTTTTAAATTCTAAGTTTTGGATTTTGTTTACACAACCTATTTTATTTCCTTTCTTAAGAGGGACTTTACTTAAAGCAGTATCATCATTTTCTTTCTATTGCTTGTGTCTTCTCCAATTACTCCCATGTAGACATTATTAGTACTTAACACAAACATCAATAACAATTACATAATAATTGTACTTGGCATTTAAGTAGTGCTTCCAGTGTACTAGGCACTAGTCTAAATGCTTCTGTTCACAGTATCTGCTTTTGACAGAAGGGGAGTTGAGGCACCAAGAGGTTAAATATTGTGAAATCACACAGCTGGTAAATAGTGGATCCATATTTCAGGCCCAGGCAGCCATCTGCAGAATTCTCAATCTTTACTTTCATGCATTATTGCCTTTCTTACACAGTATTTTCTAATTTATAAAGCTGTTTTATGTATACAATTTATTTAATCTTCATGGCAAGCCTGCAATGTAAGTATTAGTATTTTTCCACACTGAAGATGAGAAGAAAGATCAGAAGGTTATTGTGATTTGCCTGTTTTCACAGCTAGTAATCATCCAATTGAAACTTGAACTAATATCTCAGATTAAAAGTATGTTTCCACATAGCACATTTCTCTAGTGTGACAGAAAATGCAAAAATAAGTATAACAACTGTTCATTTAGGGAGCATTTGACCCTTGGGCCCATTCATCATCTTACAGCAGTTTTACCTGATGAAAGAACTTCATGCAGACATTGAAAAAACTTTTCAACAACTCTGTCATCCATGGTCTGATTTTCTTTTTTTTCTGTTCCTTTTTTTCTTCACACAACAAGGAAAGCTAATTGAAATTCATGTTGTGGTCTTACGAACTATAAGTCAGAAGAAAAGAAGCACTTAATCATTTAATGCAATGATTTTCTTTTCAAGCAAGCATAGGGAAAGAGCTGGGGGTAAGGGTGCAGAGAAAAGAAGAGTGCAAGATATCTTATGGGAAACTCTTTGAAAGCATTACTCATTGATCTCTGCAGCTTTTTTTGAAGTGTTCTGTTGTAGCTCACTATGTTACTCTCTTGTACTCTATATAATAAGAAGGAGGTTCACTGGCTGTAGTTCTGCATCTACTCCCATGTAAAAAGACACAGCCATGTCTCTGTGGACTATTATTCATCAGGGTCATGTATTCTTTATGAGAGTCAATCCAACTGGGAAGATGGCTTCCATTACTCACCTGGGGTACCTGAAGTCTCTCTGTTATTTACAGGCCATGTTAGATTTGATTCTCAAAGTCAAACTCTAGCCACTAGTAGGGCAGACACTGACTTTGACTCCTTTTTGTCTATCCCTTTCCTGCATGGCATGTTCTCTTCTTCTGAAGTCAGACTCCAAATTCATGGAATATGAGAAAACTTGTATGCAGTCAAAATTACTCTAGCAGAACCCATTAAATTCCCCATAAAGAATGGAATGAATGAATTGATACATACTGTACTGTCTTAATAAGTCCATCTGTCAGTTCTTCCAGTTTGTCATACTGTAGTGATGAGCATGTTTCTGTGATACTAGAAGCTATGCCATTGGTATTACAAATACAAGAAGGGTCACCCATGGTGGACAGGTTTCAGTTGATCTTCCAGAGACAGACTGAGAAGAAGGGTGGGGCCATTCACTTCTGAAAAAAATTAGCCACTAAAAAAAATTATGAATAGTTTGATGTATTACTGAAAAACTAGTCTGATATAGTGCTGGAAGATGAGCCCCTCAGGTTGGAAAGCATTCAAAATGTGACTGGGGAATAACCACCTACTCATTAAAGAGGCTACTTTAATGACATAGGTGGAATAAAGCTTTTGGGACCTTCATTTACTGATGTGGCACCACTCAAAATGGGAAGAAACAACTGCAAATATCCATTAATAATTGGAATGAGGAATGCACAAATTATGAATCTAGGAAAATTGTAAGTTGTCAAAAATTAAATGGAATGCATAATGATTGATATTTTAGACATTAGTGAACTGAAATGGACTGGTATTGGCCATTTTGAATCAGACAATCATATGGTCTACAAGATGGGGAATGAGAAATAGAAGAGGAATGGCATCACATTCATCATCAAAAATAACATTTCAAGATCTATCCTGAAGTACAATGCTGTTAGTGATAGAATAATATCCATATCTCTACAAGGATGATCAATTAATACCACTATTATTCAAATGTGTGCACCAACCACTAAAGCCAAAGATGAAGAAATTGAAGATTTTCACTGCATTCTGCAGTCTGGAATTGACCAAACATACAATTAAGTTGTATTGTTAATTATTGGTGATTGGAATGTAAAAGGTGGAAACTGAGAAGTATTGATGGTTGGAAAATATGGTGTTAGTGAGAGAAAATTGTCGGAGACAGTATGATAGGTTATTGCAAGACCAATAACTTATTCATTGCAAATAAAATTTTTCAATAACATATATAGCAACTTTGTACATGTAGCTCACCAGATGAAATACAGAGGTATCAAATCAACTATATATGTAGAAAGAGGCAATGGAGATGCTCAATATCCTCAGTCAGAACAAGGCCAGGAACTGATTATGGAACAGATCATCAGTTTCTCACATGCAAGTTCAAGTTGAAGGTGAAAAAAATTAAAACAAGTCTATGAGAGCCAAAATGCAACCTTGATTATTTCCCATCCAAATTTGTTGTTGTTGTTGTTATGTGCCATCGAGTCAGACCCGACTCAAAGCGACTCCTCCTTGGGTTTCCAAGGCACTAGCACTGTGGAAGTAGATTGCCCCATCTTCCTTCCGAGGAGTGGCTGGTGGGTTTGAACCACCAGCCTTTTGGTTAGCAGTTAAGTGCCTTAGGCACTACGCTACCAGAGCATCCAAATTTAGGGACCATCTAAAGAATAAATTTGATGCATTAAAAAGCAATGACTGAAGACCAATTTGTGGATGGCATTAAAAACATTTTGCACGAAGAAAGCAAAAGGTCATTAAAAAGACATGAAAGGAAGACCAAACTTCTCAGAAGAGACTCTCAAATTTGCTCTTGAATGGAGAGTAGCTAAAGTAAAAGCAAGGAATGATGAAATAATAGAGCTGAACAGAAGATTTCAATGGGTGGCTCATGAAGACAAAATCAAGTATTATAATGAAATGTGTAAAGACTCAGAGTTAGAAAAATAAAAGGGAAGAACACACTTGGCATTTCTCAAGCTGAAAGAACTGAAGAAAAATTTCAAGGCTCAAGTTGAAGGATTCTATGGGCAAAATATTTAATGATGGAGAAAGCATCAAAAGAAGACTAAAGGAATACACAGAGTTACTGTACCAAAAAGAATTGGTTGATATTCAACCATTTCAGAAGGCAGCATATGATCAGGAACCAATGGTACTGAAGGAAGAAGTGCAAGCTACATGGAAGGAATTGGCAAAAATGAAGGCCCCAGGAATTGATGGACTATCGATTGAGATGTTTCAACAAACAGATCCAGCACTGATGGCACTTATTGTTTATGCCAAGAAATTTGGAAGACAGCTACCTGGCCAACTGACTGGAAAAGATCAATATTTGTCCCTGTTCCAGAGAAAAAGGTGATCCAACATAATGTGGAAAATATCAAACAATATCATTAGCATCACATGCAAGTAAAATGTTGCTGAAGAGAAATTTGCAGGAATATATTAACAAGGAATACACAGATGGCAGGAACACACAGAGTCACTGTACCAAAAAGAACTGATCGATCTTCATCCATTTCAGGAAGTGGCATATGATCTAGAACCAATGGAAATGAAGGAAGAAGACAAAGCTGCAATGAGAGAACTGGCGAAGAACAAGGCTCCGGGAATTGACGACATACCGATTGAGATATTTCAACAAACAGATGCCCCATTGGAGGCACTCACTCAGTTATGCCAAGAGATTTGGA
>NW_006921682.1:1381115-1387133 GCF_000298275.1 Orycteropus afer afer | reverse complement strand
CACCTACTTTGGTCATGTTGTCAGAAGGGACCATTCCCTGGAGAAGGATGTCATGTTGGTAGGGTGGAGGGTCGAAGAAAGAGGGGGAGGCCTTCAAGGAGATGGATTGACATGGTGGCTGCAATGATGGGCTCAAGTATAGCAGGGATTGTGGGGCTGGCGCGGGATCAGGCAGTGTTTCGTTCTGCCGTGCATGGGGTCGCTGTGAGTCGGAAACGACTCGATGGCACTTAACAACAACAACAAAAACTGATCTATCATACTTCCAATCTTTATTGGACAAAGACTTAGATCAGGGTAACTCATTTCCTTTCTCAAAAACTATCTGGGATCTCCCTTTGCTCCAGAACAAAACTCTGAATTCTTAGCGTAGATTTTAAGTTGCAAATTACCATTTTTGTCTTATTATTTTTACATAACTCTGTGTGTCCTATGTTCTAATATATTTTAAAATGCACTCTTAGCCAGTAAGCCTTGATAATTTGCTCCTTCCCAATTCTCAAATCATTATTAATATTTTCTCATCCTCAAGACCCAATTCAGTTGTCATTGTACCTTTGGATTGCCTAACACTTTGTCAGAAAAAAAATAGCATCTTTATTTGGATGCTTATAGTTTATTTGTACATATATTGGTTGCTGTTGGGTGCCATTGAGTGGGTTCCAAGTCATAACAATCCTATGTGACAGAATAGAACTGTCCCATAGATTTTTCTTGACTATAATCTTTATAGAAGCAGATAGTCATACATTTCTCCTACAGAGACACTGGGTGGGTTCCAACCACCAGCCTTTGAGTTAGCAGCTGAGTGCTTAATCATTACATCACCAGAGCTTCTTGTACATGTACTTAGTACTTATTTTATTCTCTTTCTACACTATCTTAAAAGGCAACACAAGAGAAAATGCTAATGGTATTAGAACAACATAGGCTACCACTCCAGCTCTACTTATTACTAGGGGTATGGCTTTGGGCAGCATAACTATCTATACCTCTTTTCAAGGAGCTCTGGTGGCACAGTGCCTAAGGAATTTGGTTGCCCACCAAAAGGTTGGTGGGTTCAGCCTATCAGCTGCTCCACAGAAGAAAGATGAAGCACTCTGCCTTGGAAACCCACTGGGGGTTGCTGTGAGTCAGAATGGACTTGATGGCAGTGAGTTGGGTTTTTGTATACCTCTTTTCATCATCTCTGAAATGTGGGTGATGATATCTACTCCACATATTTATTATATGGAGTAGACAAAATACCTATACTTTTATATATGCTATCATTTAAATAAGAAGATATTTTGGTTAGCTGGTTTTCAGTAACTAAATTCCTCTGATATTTTCCTTCTGGAGAAATAAAAACCAGCAATTTAAAGAATCAGAAACAACAACTTGACAACAAAACTGTGTGAAAATTTCATATGGATTGGCTAAGTTCTACAGATTGCTTTATTCTCCATACACATACCCAGAAAGACACAGAAAATGCTCTCCTGGACAGAGGCGGACAATGGAATATCTCTTAGTAGAGACAGTATAATATCACATTGTTGTTGTTGTTGTTATGTGCTGTCGAGTCAGACCTGACTCATAGCGACCCCTTCTTGGGTTTCCGAGGCAGTATCACTACGGAAGTAGATTGCCCCATCTTCCTTCCGAGGAGTGGCTGGTGGGTTTGAACCACCAGCCTTCTGGTTAGCAGTCAAGTGCCTTAGCCACTATGCTACCAGAGCTCCTAATATCATACTAGTTGTTTGTATTTCTATTTACTCTCCCCACTCTTGCTCTCTAGATTGTAAGCTCCTTGAGAATATGAATCCTGGACAACTTCACTATACAAGTGAAGTGTACCTTGGACTGAATAATGTTTAATTGAGTTAAATTAAATGTAACTAAATTGAAGCTAATTAAATCTATACTGAGTAAATGAATGTATCAAAGAGAGAAAAATATATTATTTGAAATTCATTTCCTTCCTGTTCTATCTCCTTGATCTCCTGCACTCTGTTTATATTAGCACAAGAAGTATTTCCCAACCTCCCTTTCTATATCCTCCATTAGTTTCCATCAGTTGTTTTTACTGTATTACATTCTTCCTTGGAAGTGTTGTTTGCCCTAATTATTTATCTTTGGTACCTTCTCCCCTTTGTGATGGACATGTTATTTGTACAACCTGTAGGGTGTTTCATTAGCAAAGATGAGTACACTAGGAGAGGGTGTGTTTATTATTAATATTTGTCATTATGCTGGAACTACAAACGTTTTTCTCATTTGATCTCTTCTACACCTCTTCAATTTGTCTTCCTTTTGCTCATCTCCCTTCAAAAACAGCCTGACTCCAGTCATAATTGCTTGCATTTATAACAGATTAGTTGGGTCTTCAGATATTAGTATAACTTCACAAGAAAGAGAAAATGTACCGAGGCCTCTCAGCCAGTGGATTTGTAATTTTTTCCTCTGCTGCCATCACCAGATAACACCAAGCACCTCATACAATCAGTCCACAGCATGTTTGCTGACCTATTATCCATCTCCCCAAAGTAATCACTGAACTCATCCATCTGCTCTGTCATTACATACCTCCCCCTCCTCCTGGTGAAATTAAGAAGATTGAAACCAAGGGTAATTGTAATCCTGTTATCAATAACAGCTCTTTCATAGTATATTATAGTCAAAGTATTATTTCTACCAGCTTGTGAGTTTGTTGTAATAGTAGGATTTTTTTTTTTTTTTTTTCATTTCTCTTGAATCAATGCCTAAGAGCCACCTGAAAACATGATAAGCACACAAAATCCTGATCCCATCACCAGAAATTCTGATTCATTGGGTCTGGAATGGGACCAAGAATCTTCATTAAAAGAAAAATTATTCAGATTCTAAAGTGGGTAGTCCACTTACAATATGTTGAGAAAGTGGTTTAGAAATGTGGAAAATGTCCATCAGGTGTCAAAACAACCATAAAACTTAGTGAAAAAGAAAGAAAGAAAAAATTGATTCAAATGGTTATAGGGGGTAAGACAATGGGTGAAATGACCAGATATCCAGCCAGCTGTTTGTTAGATCCTAACTCTAATAGTCATGTTCTAAAGTTCAAAATTACGTAAATAAATGTCTGAGACAAATCTTAGTGTCTTCATTTTGGGGTCTCAATCACACCCAGTCATGAACAATGACTCCAATATAAGTTACTTATTTTTGAATAACAAATTAACCCAAACCTTAGTGTCTTAAAATGACAATTATTATGTTACAGTTTCTATGGGTCAGGAATTTAGGAATGATTAGGGTAATAAACCACCCTAGCTTGCCTGGGACTAAGAGATTTTAGGGATATATGACTGATATGAAGATCTAAAATCAGGAACATTGTTGGTTTTCCAAATAAGTCGCTCACCTTTGGGTTACCTGGGTAGTTATGGCACTGGGTTTCTAATGTGATCATACTCAGAATGTTTGCAGAGTCTGCATTCATCAAATGGCTTGACTGGAACTGGAGGGTCTGCTTCTAAAATGGCTGCTTCAAACTGATGTTGGCCGGAGGCTTCAGTTCTTTGCTGGTTATTGGCAGGAGTCTTCAGTTTCTCACCATGTGGGCCTCTCCATTTGTTGCTTGACTGTCTTCACACCTGACAGCTAACTTTACCCATAATAAGAAACCCACGAAAGGGATCAGAAGGAAGCTGCAGTGTTGTTTTATGATCTGTTCTCTAAAATTACATGTCATTACTTCAGTTTTATTCTATTATTAAAAGACAGTCACTAAATCCAGTCCACAGGGCAGGAAAATCAGGCTCTTCTTGAAGGAAGGACTTTTTTTAAACTACCACAGATACCAAAGTTATCTTCAAATTCAAAACATTCCCAAAAGATGAGTGAATAGTTATTCCTATCCTCTAACACTGAAACAATTTCAAGTTGGAAAATATCCCCTCCTGACTTTTGTTAGTTGCACTATACCTGACCTTTCTGAATTTTAGGAATTATGTCCTCCTTGTTTTAATAAAATGGAATAAACTTCAATGATATTTTACTCAAAGAAAGTTCATATTTCTACGTAAATGCCAGATAAGGTAGAAACTTGGCAAATTCATAATTAAGTAGATGAATATTTTTTGTCAATTCAGAAAAGTGTAGTCCAAAATTTATTTCATCTTATTTTATTTTTAGTTTGTTTTTGTCTAATCAGTAGCTTAGCAGAGACTGAAAACCAGACCTTTAACAAATTAACTTTGTGACCTTAGACAAGTACCTTCTCTGGGCAATTTGCATACACACAAAATGAGAAATTTGTCTAAAAGTTCTTTAAGGTCTTTTCTATCTATAAAATTGGAGATTATGTAAATGACTAGGAAATTTGCCAGATCTTAAGACAAAATGAATAAAGACTATCTATTTGCCTTCCACTTCTTGGGATCTATAAAGTTGAAACATATATCAGTGTATGAGTCCACTCCCGTGGTGAATAAGCTTAACACTCCAGTTTCTCCATAAGGGCAAAATAGTATCAGAGAGGTAAAAGAGTATCTGATAACCTATATAGTAAGTAATGCGTCATCAAAACATGCGGCCCTACATGCAGGAGTCAAAATCATGAAAAATTCTTAGTTATAACCAAACACTTTGAGAAAATGATCCACTGGGCATAAGGGTTCAGGACATAGTCTCAGGAACACTGAGGTCACATGGCATAACATAGTCCACAAAGACAGTATTCTATATTCTATTTTGGTGAGTAGCAACTGGAGTCTTAAAAGCTTATGAATGGCCATCTAAGGTGCAACTATGGTCTCTCCCCATCTGCAGCAAAGAAAAGTAAAGGAAATCAAAGACACAAGGAAACAATTAATCCAAAGGACTAATGGACCATGTGAACCCCAGCCTCCATGACCCTGCAGCCAGAAGAAGTGGATGGTGTCTGGCTACTATTACTAACCGCTATGAAAGGCTCATAATAAGAGGTCCTGGATAGAGTGGCAGAAAAATGTGAAACAAAACTCAAAATCATAAAAAAGATGATGCTTATTGGTCTGATGGAGACTGGTGGAACCAAAGGGCCAAAACTATGGCCTTTTCACACTCTTCAAGCGAGGAACTGAACTCAACTTCTGTGGCTCAATTTTCAGCCAAAGGATACATAGGCCTACAAGATGAAGATAATATTAGGAAGTTATGCACTCATTAGAGCAATCAACCACATGAGATCAAAAGGGCAACATTTGCCCAAGAATAAGGCTAAGAAGGCAGGAAAGGATAGGAAAGAAGGACAAAGGGAAATGGTAAACACAGGGAGGAGTGTAAAGAGGGCTGTAACATTGTGGGGCCTGCAATGAAAGTCACAAAACAAAATGTTTGTGAACTGTTGAATAGAAAACCAATTTGTTCCATAAACTTTCACCCAAATCACAATAAAATAAATCATTAAAAATAAAGTGTACATTTTAAAAATATGTTGTTCTAGTGACCTACCCCTGAAAAGATAAGTTTGATGAATAGAATTCTTTCACTTTCACATATATTAGAAATCTTCCTGTTCATCCAAATCCTGGAGGCTACAGAAAAGTTTGCAATATGTGGTCTCTTTTGTCCATCATCCATTACCCATGCCACATGTTACAAACATATGTGTCACACACATCAATTCAATTATTGGGTCAAATCCCCTCTGCATCATCCAAGACAATAATAATCTTTCCTTAGCAGTAAGCACTAACAGCCTTAAATATTATTTTAAATGCCTTATTCCCTATTGATTTCCCTTTTCTTTCTGTCTGTAAAACTTAATTTAAGAGTCTAATATAGTTATTCAGATTTTTCTTTTCCTTCAAATTCTTTGTCTGAAAATGCTATGATTTTTTCTAATTACAAACAAGCTTTTCCTATGTAGCGATATTAATAAATTGTTCAAAACAGTATTCTAAAATCATAAAATTAAAATACAATGTTATCCATAATTTGTCATGATCCACACAATCAAATGCCTTTGCATAGTCAATAAAACACAAGTAAACATCTTTCTGGTATTCCCTGCCT
>NW_006921682.1:1373072-1376868 GCF_000298275.1 Orycteropus afer afer | reverse complement strand
TGCCTCTTGCCACAGAGGTAGTCAATCTGGTTCCTTTTTGTTCCATCTGTTGAAGTCCACATGTTTAGCCACCATTTGTGTTGTTGAAAAAAGGTGTTTGCAATGAACCAGTCTTTGGTCTTGCAAAGTTCTTTCATGTGATTTCCAGCATTATTTCTGTCACCAAGGCCAAATTTTCCAACTACTAGTGATTCTTCTTTGTTTCCAACTTTTGCATTCCAGTCATCAGTGATAATTAACACATCTTAATTGCAAGTTTGGTCAATTTCTGACTGCAGAAGTTGATAAAAATCTTCAATTTCCTCATCTTTGGTTTTGGTCATTGTTGCATAAATTTGAATAATAGTCCTATTAACGGTTCTTCCTTGTAGGTGTATGGATATTATACTATCAGTGACAGGATTGTATTTCAGGACTGATCTTGAAACATCCTTTTTGATGATGAATGGCATGCCATTCCTCTTCAAACTGTCATTCCCAGCATAGTAGATCATATGGTTGTCTGATTAAAAATGGCCCAAAACAGTCCATTTCAGCTCACTAATGTCTAGGATATCAATCTATATGCGTCCCATTTCACTTTTGACAACTTCCAATTTTCCTATATTTATACTTTGTACATTCCATGTTTCGATTATTAATGGATGTTTGCAGCTGCTTCCCCTCAATTTGAGTGGTGCCACGTCAGGAAATGGAGGTCTCGAAAGCTTTACCTTATCCATATGAGTAAGGATGATTTTACTCCGATAATGCAGCTCTTGCCCAGTGCTATTTTGAGAGCTTTCTAAGCTAAGTGACTCATCTTCTTCCTCTGTATTGGACAATGTTTCTGGACTATTCATAAAGTTGCACAGTAATTTATCAGACAATGTTTCTCTGCTGTTCATAAGGTTTTCGCTGGCCAATTCTTCAAGAGGTGGATGGCCTCCTCCTTCTTCCTAATCTGTCTCATTCTGCAAGCTGGTATGATAGCTGTGCAACAGGTGCACCCCACTGGGTTTGAAACACCAGTGGCACAGCCTCAAGACTCACATCAACACGTCACCACAGTAGGACATACTGACAGACACATTTGTCTCCCTTAGCTGTTGTAAACCTCTGCAACCACCCTTACCAGGATCCCTGTGGCTACCTCCTCGATCTGTTCCAGTCCTCTTTGCCTTTCCTGTCCTCTCCCTGCTTCCCGCCTCGCTGCTTGTGATAGCATTCTCAGTTGGATTCTAAGGACCTAAGAAGAGGCAGCAAGGCAGGAAGCAGGGAGAGGACAAAAAAAGGCAAGGGGGACTGGAACAGATTGAGGAGTCAGCTGCAGGGACCCAGGTAAAGAGAGGGAACCCAGGCTACGGCCCACAAGGAATGAGGCGGGAAGGCAGGGAGAGGACAGAAAAGTCAAAGGGGATAGGAACAGATCGAGAATTCAACTGCAGGGAGCCAGGTGAGGAGAGGGAACAGGCCAAATAGGTGAGTTAAATGGGCATGTGGTGGGAATGACCATCCCTGCATCCCTCCATTCCTTGATGGTGGCAGTAGTCTCTGTAATCACTCCAGTATGCAGTGACTGCTTTTGGTTCACTATTTTCCTTAGCAAAGGCAGTTCTAATGGTTTCCAGTTGGGTTTTCCTATCATAGTACCCCTTACTCCATAAGTCAGGGACCCAATGTGGGAATTCTGCCAATTTCTGAGTATATGTATTCTAATTATGCATTCTGAAACTGGGGAGTTCACTAAAGGATGAGTTTGAGGAACCAATGGATCCACTGTGAGAAGGACCTCAGCTAAGACTCCATCAATAACTTGACCTCTATACACCCCCACTTTGACTGTGGGCCACAGTGATGTTTTGGGTCTCCTCAAATTAATGCCAATCCAGAGCCAATATCCAGTAACATCCCCCCCCTCCCCAATTCTGATTATTTCCTTTTCCCCAATGATCAGTAACTCTTGTAAAAGGCCTCAGATCTCTTTGAGGAAGGCTGGGAGAAAGATTGACATTATAAATTTTTGGCAATGTCATGGGGTCTTTCCTCAAGAGGACTCAGCCTCCCCTTCATTCAAGAGGTTGTGGGTCTGTAAACTGGCTCAAGTCTGGGAATTGACTGAGGTGCCATGACTCTGTATTCTGGTGATTCAATCTAGGCTGATGACTATGACCTAGAATTTTTATGTTTATATAGATCAAGTGAATATTTAGTATGTTTCCCATGTAATACATTTCCCATGTATTACATATCATGCCTATGTAGCCAATTCCACAAGTCCACATGAGTCAGAGTATTTTGATAACTGCTTTGACTTTGCTGTCTGTTATGGTAACCATGTCCACCATGTCTTTGTTGATTAACTGCTGCCGCTTGGCCCCTACCACCATGGCGTCCAATCAGCCCCATTGTAGTTAAGTGTCTTAATTCAATTAGGGGAGTTGCCTCTGTCAAATCCAGCTTACATAAAATAACAACCACAGCGGTCTTTGAGGATGCTGGTGCTCCCTTCACAAATTTGTTCTTCACTGTAGTGGGGAAAGGTGTGTCCTCTGGGTTCTCCATTTCTGGGTCTATGACTCTAATCTGATAAATTCATTATAACATGTCAATTTCCCTAATCTTTTGGATACCTTCTACATTATACCAAGGCAGGTCTGGTAATTCTATTTGACTTAATGTAGACCACTGCATAATCCACGCTTTAGTAACCTAACCAAATAAATAGTTAGATCGTTTCCTAACCTCTTGAACTGAAACATTGAATGAAGAATCTATGCTTAGTTGGCTTGAATGAATGAACTAAGACTGATTCAATGATATATTCCTTGAACTATTAACGCACACCCTTAATAGTCATTCCTACACATATTTTCCAGGTTTCTATATGTATATTTTAGCAAAATCAAGCAGGTTTTTTTGGGTGTAGCATACCACTTCCTGGATCACACTGTGTACTTCACCTTCTGCGTCTGGCTGGGACTTAAGTCTAGTTAGAGGTCTAGAAAGAACAGTGGGTGGTTGGGGTGGCTCTTCAGAGCATTTAGCAATGTCTTGCATGGCATCTGCCTCAGGCATTGACTCAGTTGGGACAGTCAGGTTAATCCCACCAAATAGAGGTGGAAGGAATAATTGTTTTATAGTAATCTCTTCAGATTGGAGGGATTGTGCAGTTGGTAAGTGGAATTCAATAGAATTTAGGGGTTTCATGTCCTCATCTTCCTGCCTATCTGTCCATATATCCCTATCACAGGTTTCAGGATCCCATTTCTTCCAAATCAATGCCCTCACTTTAACTTCAGACACCTTTTCTTGGTTGACAATTCAATTGGTGTTGTAATTCATACATCTTTACATATTCTGGTTTTCAGAAATATCAGCTGTCACTAGAAGACAAAAGGCTTTCTTTCAGGGCAGAAGTGGAATCATTGAGGTTTTTTATGCAGCTCTTGAGCTGTGACTAAGAAGCCTTGAGCTCATCTCACTCTTTCACCATTCTATCAACTAGTCAGCTTCCTTACACTCCTCATGCTGACAAAATTGCAGAAAAGTATCAAACATTCCATCACTCAGAGCTTCACTTGTCCAAAATACTTGATTTATTGGTGGTGCTATTTTGTGTTTAATTTTTCAACCTCATACCACAGATTAGGAGGGCTCTCTTTACAAAGGGAGGCAGAGTCATCAGTGCCTTTACAATGAATCAAACTGGAGAACCAGAACACAATTGGTGAGAATCAATTAAGGAAAAACATCCTTATGATTTTGTCTCCCTGGAACCACTCTTGGTACCAAATATCTTAGATTAGTTTTTCTA
>NW_006921682.1:1369598-1370334 GCF_000298275.1 Orycteropus afer afer | reverse complement strand
GGATCGGGCAGTGTTTCGTTCTGCTGTGCATGGGGTCGCTATGAGTCGGAAACGACTCGACGGCACTTAACAACAACAACAACATAACAGGTAGGCAGGCATGTGGCTCAGAACTTCTGGGGTGGCTTTTTTAAGGCCAGGCTCTGGATAGGTAAGTGGGGAAATGAGCAGAGCAGTTAGGAACAACTGAAGGAGATGAATTTGTCTGTCAGTTTGTCATCCTGTGTTGGCTTGTGTGTTGCTCTGAGGCTGGAGGCTATTCCACTGGTGTTTCAAAATGCCAGCAAGGTTACCCTGGTGGACAGGTTTCAGTGGAGCTTCCAGACTAAGACAGACTTGGAAAAAAGAAGGGGCCATCCACTTCTGAAACAATTGGCCAATGAAAATATTATTAATAGCAGTGAAACACTGTCTAATACATTACTGGAAAACTTTATGAATAGCCCTGAAGGAAGGAGCTCTGGTGGTGTAGTGCCTAAGGCATTTGACTGCTAACCAGAAGACTGGGGGTTCAAACTTGCCAGCCACTTCTCAGAACAAAGGTTGGGCAATCTATTTCGGTAGTGATACCACCTTTGAAACCCAATGAGGGGTTGCTATCAGTTGGATCTGACTCCACGGCCGTGCATTGCATTGTATTGTCTGACATAGTGCCATAAGATGAGCCCATCAAGTTGGAAGGCACTTGAAATATAAGTGGGGAAGAGCTGACTCCTCAGAGTAGAGATGACCTTAA
>NW_006921682.1:1367443-1369333 GCF_000298275.1 Orycteropus afer afer | reverse complement strand
TTTGTTGTTGTTGTTAGGTGCTGTGGAGCAATCTCCAATTCATAGCCACCCTATGCACACCAGAATGAAACACTGGCCAGTCCTGTGCCAGTCTCACAATCCTTGCCATACCTGAGCCCATCATTGCAGCCACTGTGTAAATGCATCTCATTCAGGGTCTTCCCTTTCTTCATTGACCATCCACATCACCAAACATGATATCCTTCTCCAGGGAATGGTTCCTTCTGAAAATATGACCAAAGTAGGTGAGACAAAGTCTCATCATTCTCACTTCCAAGGAGCATTCTATCTGCACTTTTTACAAGATAGATCTGTTAGTCCTTTTAGAAGTTCATGTACTTTTTGCATACTTCTCCAACACCACAACTCAAAAGCATGAACTCTTCTTCAGTCTTCCTATTCATTGTCCAGCTCTCACATGCATATGAGACTATTGAAAATACCATGGTTTGGGTTAGGCACACCTTAGTCTTCAAGGAAATATCTTTGCTCTTCATCACTTGAAAGAGATCTTTTCAGCAGATTTCCCCAATGCAATATGTCATCTGATGTTTTGACTGCTTTTTCCATTGGTGATGATTGTAGAATCAAGTAATATGAAATCCGTGACAACTTCAATCTTTTCTCCTTCCATCGTGAAGCTGTTTATTGGACCAGTTGTGAGGATTTTTGTTTTATTTATATTGAGATGTAATCCATATGGCAGACTGCAGTTTTTAATATTCTTCAGTAAATGCTTCAAATTATCCTCACTTTCAGCAAGCAAAGTTGTATCATCAGTGTATTGCAGGTTGTTAATGAGTCTTCCTCCAATCCTGATGCCACGTTCTTCATATAGTCCAGCTTCTTGCATTATTTGATCTACATACAAATTGAATAAGTATGGTGAAAGGATACAACCCTGGCACATTCCCTTCCTTATTTTACACCTTGTTCTGTTCAAATAACAGCCTCCTGATCTATGTACAGGTTTCTTATGAGTGCAATCAAGTGTTCTGGAATTCCCATTCTTCTCAATGTTATCTATAATTTGTTATGATCCACACAAGTGAATGCTTTTGCATAGTCAACAAAACACAAGTAAACATCTTTTTGGTATTCATTGCTTTCAGCTAAGATTCATCTGACATCAGCAATGATATTCCTCATTCCATGTCCTCTTCTGAATCCAGCTGTATTCTGGAAGCTTTCTGTCAATATATTGCTGCAAACATTTTTGAATTATTTTCAGTAAAATCTTACTTGCATGTGATATTAATGATGTTTGATAATTTCTATATTCTGTGGGATCACCTTTCTTTGGAATGGGTACAACTATGGATCTCTTCCAGTCAGTTGGCCAGAAAGCTGTCTTCCAAATCTCTTGGCATATCCAAATGAGTGCCTCCAGCAAGGCATCCATTTGTTGAAACATCTCAAAGGGTATTCTGTCAATTCCTGAAGACTTGCTCTTCACCAATTCTTTCAGTGCAGCCTCAACTTCTTCCTTCAATATCATTGGTTCTTGATCATATGCCACCTCTTGAAATGGATGAACATTAACCAATTCTTTTTGGTACAGTGACTCTATGCATTCCTCCTATCTTCTTTTGATGTTTCCTACATCATTCAATATTTAACTCAGAGAATCTTTCAATATTGCAACTCGAGGGTTAAATTTTTCATCAGTTCTTTCAGCTTGAGAAACAAAGAGTGTGTTTTTCCCTTTTGGTTTTCTAACTCTAGGTTTTTGCACATTTTGTTATAATATTTTATTTTGTCTTCTTCAACTGCTCTTTGAAATATTCTGTTTGATTTTTTTTTTATCTTGTCATTTCTTCCATTTGCTTTTAGCTACTCTCTATTCAAGAAAAAATTTGGACTCTCTTCTGACATTTGTTTTCATCTTTT
>NW_006921682.1:1342881-1367343 GCF_000298275.1 Orycteropus afer afer | reverse complement strand
ATTTTATTTTGTCTTCTTCAACTGCTCTTTGAAATATTCTGTTTGATTTTTTTTTTTTTATCTTGTCATTTCTTCCATTTGCTTTTAGCTACTCTCTATTCAAGAAAAATTTTGGACTCTCTTCTGACATTTGTTTTCATCTTTTCTTCCTTTCCTGTCTTTTTAAGGACGTTTTGCTTTCTTCACATTTGTTGTTCTTGATATCATTCCACATTCATCTGGTTTTTAAGTCATTGGTGTTCAATGTGTCAAATCAGATGGGCTCTAAATTCAGGTGGCATATAATTAAGGTCATATTTTGGCTTGTATGGATTTTTTTTAATTATCTTTAGCTTTAACTTGAAATTATTTATAAGCAGTTGATGGTCTCTCCCACAATAATCTCCTGGCTTTGTTTTGTCTGAAGATATCGAGCTTCTTCGTCGCCTTTTGCCACAGATGTAGTCAATCTGATACCTATGTATTCCATCTAGCAAGGTCCACATGTATAGCCATCACTTAGTTGTTGAAGAAAGGTATTTGCAATGAATAAGTCATTGGTCTTGTGAAATTTTATCATGCGATCTCCAGCATTATTTATATCACCAAGGCCATATTTTCCACCTGTGAGTAACCCTTATTTGTTTCCACCTTTTGCATTCCAGTAACCAGTGATAATCAACACATCTTGATTGCATGTTCAGTCAATTTCATACTGCAGAAGCTGGGAGGAATTTTCAATTTTCTCAACTTTGGTTCTGGTGTTTGATGCATAGTGCATAGGGTCACTATGAGTTGGAGATGATCAACAGCACCTAATAACAACAACAATTAATAGGCTGCTGACTTTGATGATCAACAGGCAAATGCTGGATTGTGGGCTCACAGGACAGTTGTAAGCAGCACAGGATCCAGATCTACAGAAGGGTCCCAAATCTTCTCAGGACATCCATTTATATATTGAAAGTGGGCTGTATCCCAAGGAAACTCCCTTTCAACTGATTGGTTGCTCCAAGCATATACATCAGATGTCATCATGGCAACAGCCACATGACAACTGCTTAAGTCACTCAAAATCATAGTCCAGCCAAGTTGACACACAACGCCAACTCTCACAAATATATCCCACCTGAATTTGAGACCATCTGAAGAATAGATTTGATGCATTGAACATATTTGACTCATTGACCAGATGAGTTGTGGGATGACATAAAAAACATTCTATGTGAGGAAAGCAAAAAACAAACAAAACAAAAACAAAATCATGGCCATCAAGTCATTTCTGATTTGTAGCGATCCCCATTGGTTTCCAAGACTGTAAATCTATATGAAGTAGATTGCCCAGTCTTCCTTCCATTGAGCAACTGGTGGGTTTGAACCACTGACCTTCTGGTTAACAGTGAAGTGCCCTATCCACTATACCACCAGAGCTCTGAAGAAAGCAAAAGGTCCTTAAAAACACAAAAAAAGAAGAGCAGACTGAAATGGAGATCAGAAGAGACTCAAACTTGCTCTTGAATGGAGAGTAGCTAAAGTGAATGAAAGAAATTATGAAATATAAGAACTGAACAGAAGATTTCATTGTGCAGCTCAAGAGGACAAAGTCAAGTATTATAATGACATGTGCAAGACCTGGAGTTGGAAGATCAAAGGGGAAGAATATGCTTGGCATTTCTCAAGCTAAAAGAACTGAAGAAAAATTCAATCCTCACATAGTAATATTGAAGGATTCTAAGTGCAAAATATTGAATTATATTCAAAAGATATTGAAGGAATACTCAGAGTCACCATACCAAAAAGAGTTGGTTTATATTAACAATGTCAAGACATAGCATACAATCAAAACCAATGATATCGAAGGACAAAGTCCAGGCTGCACTTAAGGAATTAGTGAAAGGAATTTGCTCCAGGAATTGGCAGAATACTCATTGAGATGTTTCAAAACATAAAAGATGCAGCACTCTGAAGGCACTCAATTGGTTATGCCAAGGAATTTGGAAGAGAGTTACCTGGCCAACCAAATGGAAGTTATCCATATTTGTGCAGATTCCAACGAAAGCTGATACAACAGAATGTAGAAATTATCAAACAATATTAACATCACACATAGGTAAAATTTTGCTGAAGACAATTCAAAAACAGTTGCAATAATACATTGTCTATGAATGGCCAGAAATTGAAGCCAGATTCAGGAGAGGATGTAGGACAAGAGATATCACTGCTGATGTCAGATGGCTCTTGGCTGAAAGCCAAGAATACCAGAAAGATGTTTACCTGTGTTTTATTGACTATGCAAAAGCATTTGACTCTGTGGATCATAATAAATTATGGATAGCATTGCAAAGAATTGGAATTCCAGAACACTTAATTGTTCTCATAAGGATCCTGTAGAGACCAAGAGGCGTTGTTCAAACATAACAGGAGGATATTGCATGGTTTAATATCAAGAAAGGTGAATGTCAGGGTTGTATCCTTTCATCATATTTATTCAATTTATATTCTGAGCTAATAATCTGAGAAGCTAAACTATATGAAGAAGAACATGGCACCAGGATTGGAGAAAGACTCATTAACAACCTGTGATATGCAGATAACACAGCCTTGTTTGTTGAAAATGAAGATGCCTTGAAGCACTTATTGATGGAAATTAAAAAGTATAGTCTGCAGTATGGATTACCGCTCAATATAAAGAAAATGAAAATTTTCACAAGTGGATCAATAATCAGCATCATGATAAATGGAGAAAAGATTGAAATTGTCAAAGATTTTGTATTACTTGGATCCACAATCAACAGCATTGGAAACAGCAGTCAGGAAATCAGACGTGGTAGTGCACTGGGCAAAACTGCTGCAAAATACCTACTAAAAGTGTTGAAGAGCAAATATGTCACTTGAAAACTAAGGTGTGCCTAACTAAAGCCATGGTATTTTCAGTCACCCTATATACATGTAAAAGGTGGACAATGCATAAGGAAGACCAAGGAAGATTTGAAGCTTTTGAGTTGTGTTGGTGAAAAACACAGAAAATAACATTTTCTGCCAGAAGAATGAACAAATCTCTTATGGATGAAGTGCAGCTGGAATGCTCCTGGGAAGCAAGAATGGCTAATCTTTGTCTCACCTAGCTTGGTCATGTTGTCGATGGGATGATTTCCTGGAGAGGGATATCATGCTTGATAAAGTAGAGGGTCAGCAAAAGAGGGGAAGACCCTCAATGAGATGAATTGACATAGTGGCTGCAATGATGAGTTCAAATATAACAAGGATTGTAAGGATGGTGCACAATCGGGCAGTATTTCATTTTATTGTACATGGAATCACTATAAGTTGGAGCCAACTCTGTGGAGCCTAACAGCAACAACAACAGACACTGTGACTCTGAACAGATTGTAGCCATATCAGATGAAAGTGCAAAAAATACTGCTGAGGAGCAAAACAAGATTAATCAGGACACTTCAGATCCAAGGTTAGACACACATTTTGGGAGAGAGAATATTCTCTGAAACATGGAAGAACTGGAAACACAAATGCATTTCAAACAAGACAGATTGGCCAGTCCCACTCCAAAATGTGCTGCAGAGAAAGCTTTCTCTTGTTTGTAAATCCATTCATTTCTCATACTCTTAGGGCATTGCTGTGTTTTGCTTTGTTTGCTATGGGCTTCTGAGCAAAAAGATCTTGTCTTACATGCAAATACCTTGTGGCTTTATCAAACAGTATAGAAATAGTCTTTCCAGGCCTTAATCAATGTAATAGTACATTATAAACACACATCTTCAAATGACACTTTATTGACTGGTGTAGATTGGCAGGATAGAGACTGGTTTCTTAGTCCAGGGAGATACTGAATTGGGGAAATGGTGAAGGGAAACAGAATAATTGGAGGCAGCTCTATATGTGGCTCCTTCCTTCCCTAGCCATCCTTTCACATATTTTATTCATTAATTTATTCAACAAAGGTTTACTGAGCATTAAGTGTGTACTAGAAACTATTGCATTCTGGGAAATTAACAATTCAGGAAATGTCTCTGCTCTAATGGCACTTATATTTATGCCTGAGTGGCTAGGGGATAGACAATAAGCAAATACATATCAATATATATATAATAATACAATTTTAATTTGTTATATAATTTTGGTTACTGATAAGCTTCTTGGAAAAAAATAAAGAAGGGTAAGGAAGGAGTCAGAGAGCAACTGAGAAAAGGTGACTGAGGAGATAGGGTGAAAGGTCAAGGTTACTAAATCTAGGTTGGTTAGGGAAGATTTCTTTAAGGGTAAGGCATCTGGTATTTGAGAAGATATTATGGAATGGAAGGAAGAAGAGACAGAAAAGAGAGAATGACAGTTCACGGAAAAGGAAAAAAAAAATCAAGCCATGTTGAGTTGATTCCTACTCCTGCCAACTTTCCGTGTTGCAAAGTACAAAACTCAAATTAAACAAACAAACAAACAAAAAAAACCTCCCTGCCTTCAAGTTGATTCTGACACATAGCGAGCCCCATTGCCCCATCTTTCTTCCATGGAGCGGCTGCTGGATTTGAACTGCCAACTTTCTTGTTAGCAGTCAAATGCCTCAGGCACTTCACCACCAATTCTAGAGTTCCGCCATTGTGTGGAAGAGATAGTGAGAAGTGGCAGCAGCTTGCAAAAAGACAGATGGAAGCAGTTTCTCAATAGGTACAGATGTGATTTGGCCTTAACATTTCAGTATTTTCTTCTAACTCTTAATACACAAAGATAAATTAATTTCGTAGTTTATTCAATGTTCTCTTCTAACTCATAACACATAAGGCCAGATTAATTTTGTGGGGTATTTCCTTCATTAAGAGTATATCCTTCACTCCAGTCTCCTTTTATTTCCTCCCAAGAAGTCTGTATTGTTGAAGAAGAAGTTAATTTAACTAGAAAAGCTGAAACTGACAATGTGGAACCTTGATTCTCTTGCAAATGAAGCCTTGATTATTAGACAATCTGCCTATGACAGGTCTAATATGTCTTTCTTTACTGGTAAATTATCATTCACCCTAAAAGGTGTGAGAATGTAATCCTTTGTACTTAAAGGGCTCAGAGCCTGCACAGTGCTATTTTCAACCTACTTCTTATTTGTAAGTGGCTGTAAAAAGTGTTTTCAGTGTGCCTGCATGTACCTTCCCTCCGTGTGGCTCTTGGCTCAATGTTGTTGCTGAGCTTTAACCTACTTGTGGTGTGTTTTCTTTCTAGTCCTCTTAAAATTGCTAATATTTAGGAGGAATTTTTGCTTGCTCAATACTTTAATAAGGCAAAACAAAGTATTTAGCTATATATAGTACTCTTGCCTCAGGTTTACATACTTTAGGAGATGGCACAAAATAATAGAAAGAGTTGGGATGTTGAAATCAGACCATTTTGGCTTCTAACCACATCTTCATCATTTACTAGCTGTATGAGCTTGAATAAGTTATTTTGCCTCTTTGGGCCTCAGGTTCCTCTTGCACAAAATAGAGCTATAATAAGACCTATCTTGTTATTATACTTAGATGCCATCAAGTCAGCTCCAACTAGTAGCGACCTTATTCACAACGGAATGAAACATTGCCTGATCCTGCACTAGCCTCACAATCCTTGCTATACCTGAGCCCATTATTGGAGCCACTGTGTCAATCCATCTCATTGAGAACTATCCCCTTTTTGACTGACCCGCCACTTTACCAAGCATAATATCCTTCTCCAGGGAATGGTCCCTCTGACAATATGACCAAAGTTGGTGAGATGAAGTCTGGCCAATCTCTCTTCCAAGGAGCGTTCCAGCTGCACTTCTTTGGGAACTTACAGAAATGCAACCTAGATTCATAAGAGGACATAGAATGAGAGATACCATTGCTGATGTCATATGGAGCTTGGCTGAAAGCAAAGAATATCAGAAAAATGTTTACTTGTGTTTTATTGACTATGCAAAGTCATTCGACTGTGTGGATCATAATAAATTATGGATAACATTGAGAAGAATGGGAATTTCAGAGCACTTCATTGTACTCATGAGGAACCTGTATGTAGATGAGGAGGTTGTCATTTGAATAGAACAAGGGGATACTGCATGATTTAAAATCAAGATGGGAGTGTGTCAGGGTTGTATCCTTTACCATACTTATTCAATTTATATGTTGAGCAAATGATCCAAAAAGCTGCACTATAAGAAGAGGAACTATTGGAATAGGAATCCTGCGTCAGGATTGGGGGAAGAGTCATTAACAACATGCGATATGTAGATGACACATCCTTTCTTGCTGAAAATGAAGATGACTTGAAGCACTTACTGATGAAGGTTAAAGACTACAGTCTACTGTATGGATTACCTCATTATAAAGAAAATGAAAATCATCACAACTGGACCAATAAGCAATATTATGATAAATGGAGAGAAGATTGAAATTGTCAAAGATTTCATGTTACTTGGTTCCACTATCAACGCCAATGGAAGCAGCAGTGAAGACCTATCTTGAGTGGCTGCTTTAAGATAGATGGAGACTATAATACAAGGATGTCAAGCCCTTAGGATATGGTCATTCAGCTAGTATGAATTCATCTTTTAAAATTTCACATCAATAAAGATTGGCTGGATCACCTATCTATCATACACTGATTAGCCTAGCTTCTGCCTAATATTTTTCAGGATTTAGAAAATTCTTTTGTTTACCTAGGCCCTTCTGACATTAAACCCTGGTTCTATTGCTTTGCCAACCTTATCACTGTCTTCTCTTGCTTGTTCTTTTCCTTGTTGCACTGATTAAACCAAAACCAAACCAAACTCACTGCCATCAAGTTGGTCCCGACTCATAGCAACCTCTCCTTGGGTTTATGAGGCAGTATCACTATGGAAGTAGATTGCCGAATCTTCCTTCCAAGGAGTGGCTGGTGGGTTTGAACCTCCAGCCTTCGGGTTAGCAGTCAAATGCCTTAGGCAAAAAATTACACACTCTGAATAAGAGAATCTATTAAAAGTTTGGGAGTAATGGGAGGGAAAAAAAGCACAGCCAAACAAACAAAAAACATTATTAATGAATATTATTTATCCCAATGTGAAAGTCCACAAGTTAGCCCTGCATCAGAGCATTTAACTGGTACTTCCTCCAAATAAAACTTTATCTTCTTGTCATCTGCTTGAAGATCCTTACTCCCACAAGTCTGTTCTCCTTTTCCCTTTTTTCAGTCTAATTCAAGAAATTTTCTTTTAAATTTTTTTCCTTTCATTATTTTTAATTCTTTTTTTGCATTTCAGTAACTTTATTAAGAGGTATATCCCTTAATACTAAAACATAATGGTAGTTAAATTACTTCTGCCAAATCAGAATTAACACCGATGTATTCAAAATACTGAAATGTATCAGCTATTTGGGAAAACTGAAAAGTTATCCACAAAACAGTTTACCAAAGTTAAATATAAAGTATTTTGTGGTTCTTTGGCTTATTTTTCTGTGCATATTTATCTATAACATGATGTCAAAGTAAATTTGAATCAGCTGTAACCGTTCTGCATGGTCTCAGGCCACACAATGCACTGAGAAACAGTTTATGCTCAACATAGATCTTACATTCACTGATTTATATGGAAAATTACCTCACCTTCCTACCTTATTATAAGGTCCTAACTTACTTTTCTTAAGACTTTATTTTGGTACAGTAGGGGCACTTAATAAAAGTATACACTTTTTCTTTTAAACAAAGTTCTAAATTAGAGTCTATGGCAGTTTTATAAAACAATCCTTAATAAAAACTTCTGGAGTGTTAAATCTAAACTGAATTTGCTCTAATGGACTAAAGCAAGTTTTCAGTGATAATTTATTTTGAGTTACTAATACAAGAGAAACTAATTTTCTAAATTAGATCAGATTGAGGCAGTAGATTCTGTATAAAATTGTTATTATCGTGGATACAAATATCTGTTGATTTTTAAAAATAATATCAAAGATAATTTAATGAGTATGTCAAACTTACCAGCTTAACATATTTTTGTTTTATATAAAATGCCCTCAAATGTAAATGTAATTGCCAGTTAGCAATGAAGCCCACATTAACTGGATTATATATTGTTTGCATTATGGGTGCCAGGAAACCATTTGTATTGCCTAGAATAATAATCCCTGTTGTGTCTTAAAAGGGCATGTGTAAAATATTGAGTTTGATGTAAGTCTCACAGTTTAAGATGGTTTAGTTTAAATTTAGTAGGTTACCACTTCACTATAACCCAAATACACTGATCCAATATAGAAATCTAGATCAACGTTAGAAATGAAGATTCACAGTTTACCTCACCTGGCTTATTAAAGTTTCATATTTTTGTTCTTAGCTTTGATTTGTATGCTTCACAGATGAACTCAAATCTCAGTATAATTCCACTATAGCATCATGTTAAGTAAGCAGTTTTCCCTGAGAACACCAACACTAATTTAGATACCATCTTTTGAGGTTTCCCAGCTGGAATCCATTATAACAGTATGGACTCCATAGCTTAGGGTTGTAGAGAAAGGCTTCAGAGAAGAGTTTTTGTTGCTGTAAGAATCCAATTAAGGAACCGTTTCAGGAATTGTTGGAAGGTGGGTTATCCTGTAGTAACTATGCTTCAGTTGCCTTGCTGTTCACCCAGAAAAAATCCATTTCAACTTTCGGATGTTTGGTTTGCAGCACTTGTTTGATGAATATTCAGTTAAGCACTTGGATACAAGCTCTTGCCAAAAGGTCAACTCTCTGCCATTTATCCTGGAATGTTTCTGAAGACATTCTACTCCCTCTGTTAATTGTGCACTTCTGTGCTTGGATCTCCAATGCAATGATAGATAATGACAAAACAGAGAAGGCTTTGCTTTAGAAAATATGATCCTGCAGTAGCATGCCTTAAGTTGAGCTTCTAGTCTTTAAAAATTAAGGCTGTTTCTCCTTTGAAACGGCAAGTTCTCTTGAATGAGTGAATAATAGAGTTGCAGAAACTGAAAGACAGTAGTAGATTTGACTTTCCAACACACCTTCTCCAATACAATCTTTTCTGTTCTCCTCAAGTCTGAAACTGTGAACCTATACTGGCTTATTCCGATCAAGTCATTTGCCAATGGCACATTCCTCTCTTCTTGTATTGATTTTACAGCCAAATAAAGCAGCTCAGTCTAACACACCCAAGGTACTTGGGCTGCATCTTCATTTTGGATAGAAACCTGTCCAATAAATTCACAGCTAGAGAAAATGTTTCCGTGTCAAAGCCAAACAACTGAATTAGACTAAGAAGATTTTTTATTTCAAAGTTCCGTAGCCTTGCCGTTATTTGAGGCTATTATCATGAGTAGAGGAGCTCTGGTAGCATAGTGGCTAAAGCACTTGACTGCTAACCAGAAGGCTGGCGGTTCAAACCCACCAGCCACTCCTCAGAAGGAAGGCTGGGCAATCCTACTTCCGTAGTGATACTGCCTCGGAAACCCAAGGAGGGGTCGCTATGAGTCGGGGCCGACTCGACGGCACATAACAACAACAACAACATCATGAGTAGACTCAATTAGTCTCAAGCCGAAGACCTTTGGTTGACAACAAGACTGCTGTTACAATAGGGTATTCAGCTGGTGTAGCAGTTTCTGAGCGTCGGGTGTCAGTACCTCTATTACCTTGATCGCTACTGCAGTTTTTCAGCGGTAACTACCCTCCCCAGTCCTGATGGCACCTCACCCTAGGATAACAGATCCGAGAGGCCTATGAGGCCGGAGGTTTCACGGGTAGGAGTGGAGAGATCCGTGGATGGACAGCCGTTTGGGGCGGAGGTCTCTGCAGCTCCGCCGAGAGGAAACCACCTTCAGTTCCCGCCAGCTTTGAGAAGCTAAATTTTATTATTGAGAAAAAAAGTATTTTTTTCGCTTTATTAAATATGTATTTTAAAAGGTAAAGCCACGAGTTTTGAAGAAATAAAATGAATATGTGAATTTTTTAAAAATTTTATTTAATTCATTATTCAATGAGGGAACCAATAAGGTGTTATAATTGGTTCAGAGGAAGCATTCAAATAATTGTACATTTATCTCCACACCTAGTTGTTATCGAATTGGTTCTGACTTATGACCCCATGTGTGCAGAGTGGAACTGTACTACAACAGTTTTCAATGACTGTGATCTTTCAGAATCAGAGGGCCAGAACTTTCTCCTGAGGCACCTCTGGGTGGATTTGAACAGTCAGTTTTTGGTCAATAGCTGAGTTTTTCGTTTTTAACTTTTTATTGTGATTTGGCTGAACGTTTACAGAGCAAATCAGTTTTCTGTTGAACAATTCACATACATTTTGTTTCATGTCATTGATTGCAATTCCCTCAATGTAACATCACTCTTCCCACATCCTCCATGTGATTTTCATTTTCATTCCTCTTTCTGTCCTAACCTTTTCTCCCTTCCGAACTTTGATTTTTGGCCAATGCTGTCCTTTGGATCCCGAGTGGCTGATTGCTCTAAGGAATGTATACCTTTCTAGAGTTATTGTTCACCCTGTAGACCTATCTATTATGTGACTGAAATTTCAGCTATAGTAGTGAGCTCAGTTCTAGGCCTGAAGGGTGACCAAGGGCCATAGTCTCCAGGTGTTCTGGTTACCTAGTGCTGCTCTGACAAGACATATACCACAAATGGGATGGCCTTAATAAACAAGAGTTTCTTACAATTTGGAGGCTTTAAGTCCAAGTTCAAAGTGCCAGTCTCTAGGGGCTGAGTGAAAGCCCTTCAACCTTGGGGTCCAGCTCTGCTTCCAGCTCCTGGTTCACTGAAGCTAGAGGCATTTCTTCACTCAGACAGTTGCTGGCTGCTGAGGCTAAGAAGCCCCAAGGCTGACAAGTAAAAAGGCACAGTCCCCATGTAACCAAACCACACGGCAGGCCATTAACTTAAGTCCATTGTAAATTCCAAGGTTGGCACAGCATAGCAGGCTGCTGAGCAACAACATGGCTACATGCAGGTCGGCAGAATATAGCAGGCTGCTGAGCAATGACATGGCCACATGCAGGTCCAAGTGTGCCATAGGCTAGAGACCATTACCAAGGCTTCTCCTTAAATACGGGAAGCAGACCACATTCCCAAAGGCAGCTACCCAGCTGCTTGTGGTAGATCCTACCATGGTTGGTAGATTGACAGTCTCATCATGGGGAATAACTACCACCAGCTGCCCAGCCACTTAACCAGGCCCAGCCAAATTGACACACAAACATCACCACCACACCAGGGTTCCACCAGTCTCTATTCAACCAGTCACCTTGGTCATTTTTTATAATTTTGGGTTTTGTTCCACATTTTTCTCTTACTCTATCCAGGAACTTCTAATGTTGTCCCTTTCAGAGTAGTCACTAGTGGTAGCCAGGTTTCATCTAGTTCTTCTGGTTTTAGCATCAAGGAGGCTGAGATTTGTGTGATGTATTGGTCCTTAGAGCTAATTGTTTCCACGTACCTTTGATTTCTACACTCTTCTTTGCTTTGAACAGGGATACAATAGTTGTATCTTAAATGACTGCTGGCAAGTATTTAATACCTCAGTCAAGTAGCTCAGCTCTTAACCATTTGCAATACATAGGGGACTATATACATATGTCTAGTCTTTGGAAATGCTGAATAAATTTACTTGAAAAACTGGCAAAAGTGGTCACTATTTATAGGGTGATAAGCAAGTGTGCCTCCTCTATGGATAAGAACCATCTACATTGCCAAAAGTATTTTGTATCTTTGTTGTTTCTACTTGCCATTAAGTTGACTCCAACTCATGATGATATTATATGTAAAAGAATGAAATGTCAACCTATCTGGCATGATATTCCTGATCGTTGGTATGTCTGTAGAGTTAAAAAAGAGCTCAACAACAATGAAAGAGATAACCTGGAAGGGTGTGCTAGACAAGATTTCAGATTTTTATTTTTCTGTTTCAAAATCTTTCAGAGTTTTTCTTGACAGCTCCTCCCTAGCCTATCTTGGAAATATACAAATGACTTATTTTCACACCACCTAAATTGTTCATCAAAGATCTATCCTTTATTCCCAGAGGAATATTGCAACCATCTTTATATTTCTTCTTCTTCTCTATTATGTAAATAAGAAGCCCTGGTGGTATAGTGGGTAAGGCATTTGGCTGCTAACTTGAAGGTCAGCTGTTCAAACCCATCAACTGCTCTGCAGAAAGGAGATGGGGCAATCTACTTCTGTAAAGATTTAGAGCCTCAGAAACACAAATTGGGGTTACTATGAGTTGTAATCAATTCGATGGCAATGAGATGTTTTTTATTTTATGTAAATAAAATACCTGGCACATGGTATGCTTTCAATAAATGCTACTTCTCTTTTAGCCTTCTTGACTTTTCTCCAATTCTCAACTCAGCACTGTGGCTATTAAGTGCTTTGCTTTGTTCCCTTGAGCTGAGAGTTTTCTTCCTTCTGTGGATTTCCATGCATTTGTTATTGCTCCATTACAAAGCTAAGATTGTTAGGTGTCATAAGAGAAAATGGTGTCTTATCTCTCCTACTTCCTGAAGCTTTGCATCCAAGTATTATAGTCTCTATGCATCAATTAGAAGTCAAATAGTTAAGCACTAGATGAATAACTGAAAGTTTGGTGGTTCAAACTCATGCAGAGGTACCATGGGAGAAATGTTTCGCAGTCTGCTTCAGAAAGTCACAGCCTTGAAAACCCTATGGAGCAGTTCTACTCTGCACACATGAGGCTGTCATGAGTCTGGACTGACTTGACAATAACGACAATAATAAAATCTAGTTTTAGCATGGGAATCTCTGCTTGAAAAAGATCAAAGATGAGTAGATTGCACAGAGTTTAGAAGAAAGGAGGGGCAGAAGGATTAGAAGTCTTTTGTAATCTTCTAATTGCAGATTTCATTGAGGAGATACAAATTTTGTTTACCCAGGTAGTGAGGCAAAACAGAGAGGTTATTTAATTGCCATTTGTGAATTAAAAAAAAAAAAACAAAAACTTTATTTTTAACTATTCATGACCATTATAATCAGTAATATAGAACTATGCTTCTTAAAGTGGTTAATATGCTGGATTGAGCTGTGTAATGACCATTCATAGATTTATTAAATGGCAGAAACTTGGCCATCACCACTAAATCAGAATATTTGGGGATGTCTCAAGAATCTACATATTTATTAAAGACCCTAGGTGAGTCTTGTGCCTACTCAAGTATGGAAACTATGCTTTTAGAAAAATATGTTATTTTTGTATTCAAGAGGAATGGTAGAGACTCCTGCTAATATGGCTAACAGCACTGTGGTCCAGTGGAAAGAGTAGTAGTACCATAGCCTTCAGGAGACGTAGTGCTGCCATGTAGCTGGCCATGACCCAAAAGGTTGCTTGGGTAATCACTGAACCTCAGTGTATCACACATTTTTCCCCCCCGAGAAAGAGATGAACTAGATGATCTCTGTCTTTTACAATTTTAAAGTCTGGCTTATTCTTTTTATCAGTGAAACATGAGGATAAACTATTCTTCTGACAACAGTACAATACAGAGAGTATTGGGTGTTTTTTTCTGGGTCTCATAATCATATTAATGCAACTGCTTGACAACATATCACTACAGAGAAAGGCATGGTGGAAAAGTCACTAATAGCATTTCACGAACCGTTGGTTATCTGGATTTTATTCATGTGGTTGATTTTTTGTGTATTTGTGCTTGTGTGTTTGTTTTCTTTTATTAGGTATATGTGGCACTCTTCTCTCTTAAAGGAATTGAAGCAAAAATACTCATGAGCTTTCTTTCTATGGGTACAGTGCACCTGAAGCCTAAGAAAGAATTAAATAAGAATGCAGGAATTCAGTATTATGGGTAATAAAAGCCCTATTGTTCTTTCTGAAAGAGACTGAATGGCAATGTTCACCCTTCCTTTTACTAGAGCTCAATTAATTTAGTTAGACTAATTTTTCTTCCTTTATTAACTGTCCTCTATGCTTAATGAGACCAAATGTGAGATGGAAAGATGGAGTACTCAGGCATCTATAGAACTAATTTTAGCACCCAGGATAGTTGTGTGGGGCTTACAGCCAGGTGCATTTCAGTCTTAATGAGATGGCACCTCCTTGATGTTTTTGACCTTGTCCATTGTAGGTGAGAATTTGCAGAAATCGTTTAGACAGCTTAAAGTACTGTTGACAGAACTGTCTGCACCATTCATCCTTATCCATTTTAGCATCACAAGAGCAGGCCAAGTGCCGTTTTCTGTAAATAGAGAATAACATACATTTATCTAGTCATGAAACAGACACAAACATGACTTGACACTTCCTTCTGACTCTCCTGTCCAACAGGAAATCAGCATTAATAAATCCCAAATGGTCCTTATTTTTCTTAGTCACACACCAGACTGACAGGTTTCTTATAGCAGCACCCTACCTGTGGCCAATACCTGAATAGAAAATGGAAAGTAAAACTAATCAAAAGCAGCCAAAAGTCTACAGCAGTTTCTTCCAGAGTAGTTTTCTGACCACCTACACCAGCATAACCTCCTAAGCTTGGGCCTTATCTCAAATTTGATGAGTGATGAGGTCATTTCTATCTGTAAATCCCTGTTTACTGACTTTTGTGAAACATTGCAAAGCTTATTTTTAAAGTGTTCCACACGAAGAAAGATGGCTGTCTTTGATCTTTGTTAATGAAGTTCACTACATTTTCTGTCTTATGTTCATCATGTATTTATTTGATTTCCTGCCTAGTCTATACCCCTCCATTTTTATTTTAGGTTATAAATGTAATTACTCAAAAACCCTGAAATATACTCCCCCAAACCAAAACTAAGAGCCTTTCTCATTGCCATTCTTTTTCCCTACAAAGAAATTGCCTTACAAGAGAAAAAGTATGTAATTGACAGAGCCCACTTCAACAGAAAAGCTCTTCAGGGGCAAAGGTTTTGAATGTGATAAGTTCTCTTGAGATGATCACAAAATAAGTTGAATAATTTCATGGCTGTAGGGAATTTGGAGTAAGTCATTGATATAACAGTGATGTTAAAGCTTTGTTCAAAACATTGTCTTACTTTTTAGATTTCCTGAGAAAGAAAAATGCAAATATCTTTCTACTTCTTGAGATAAAACAAAAAGCCAAAACCTACTGTCATTAAGTCTATTCTGACTCATAGTAACTATATAGCAAAGAGTAGAACTGCCCCCATGGGGTTTCTGAGGCTAGAAATCTTTACAGAAACAGACTGCCTCATCTTTCCCTCACAGAGTAACTGATGAGTTTGAACCTCCAACCTCTGGGTTAGCCAAGTGTTTCAACCACTATATGACCAGAGATCCTACTTCTTGGGGTAGGTGTTATACACAGGGAATCTTAGAAAGGCCATATGTACCTCATGACAGAGTAAGGACTGGAGTCCTGAAATGCTATTTACTACTTTTGACTCATAAGAGCATTCCAGCTTCGTAAGTTCTTAAGATGTCAAAAAGCCTGTAAAAATGCTTATATAATTAGAGTAACTATGTACATTGCACATATTTGAGAGGAGCAGTAACTGCATTCTTTTTTTTTCTTTTGGAAGCTAGAAATTCACTTCCTCAAATCTGAGTCTATTCCAATAATTCTGGACCACCATCTTTCGGTTTGCTTCTCTTCCTTTTTTATTGATATTTCTCTATTTGCTTTTCAGGGTTTCTTGTCACCCACCCATACCCAACCAAATCCCCAAAACCTAAAAAGTGCATGGGTGTGTTAAGAAAGACATAGAAGAGCATTGGTAAAGGAAATCACTTTATTCCTACCACTAGTGATTATTTAGGAGCTCAGGCAGTGTAGTCAGGACATCAGATGATGTATGTTGTTGTTGTTGTTATGTGCTATCGAGTCAGACCTGACTCATAGCGACCCCTCCTTGGGTTTCCAAGGCAGTATCACTATGGAAGTAGATTTCCCCATCTTCCTTCTGAGGAGTGGCTGGTGGGTTTGAACCGCCAGCCTTCTGGTTAGCAGTCAAGTGCCTTAGGCACTATGCTACCAGAGCTCCTCAGACGATGTATAGCACTGGGCAAATCAGCTGCAAAGGACCTCTTTCAAGTGCTGAAGAGCAAAGATATCTGCTTGAGGACTAAGGTGAGCCTGACACAAGCCATGCTATTTTCAATCACCTCATATACATGTGGGAGCTAGACAATGAATAAAGAAGACCAAAGAAAAGTTGATGCTTTTGAGTTGTGGTGCTGGCAAAGAATGCTGGAAGTGCCATGGACTGCTAAAAGATCTACCAAGTCTGTTTTGGAGGAAGTGCAGCCGGAATGCTCCTTGGAAGTGAGAATGGCCAGACTTCATCTCATCTACTTTGGTCATATTGTCAGAAGGGACCATTCTATGGAGAAGGATGTCATGCTTTATAAGGTGGAGGGTTGATGAAGGAGGGGAAGGCCCTAAACAAGATGGATTGACACAGTGGCTGCAATCATGGGCTCAGTTATAGTAGGGATTGTGAGGGTAGCACCGGACCGGGGAGTGTTTCATTCTGTTGTACATAGGGTCACTATGAGTCAGAGATGACTAGATGGCACCTAACAACAACAACGACAACAACAGGTAGTGTAGTGGCTAAGGCATTTGCCTGCTAACCAAAAGGTTAGTGGTTCAAACCCAGCAGTGCTCTGTTAAAAGAAGATGGGGTAGTCTGGTTCTGTAAAGATTTTCAGCTTTGGAAACCCAGTGGGTTTCATATGACTAAAAGAAGAGCTAATAAGACTCCATGCACTACTAGGAGTCTTAGACCCCAACAGCTGCATTTCCCAGACACCATATCACCTAACTTCAAGGAAGCCTCCATTTCATTGTGCTTATTGGTGAAGAACTAGGCACTACTGAGGACCACTCTCCAGAGGTTCTCCTCACTGGCCCCCACCCAAAGGACATTGGTAATAATCATTTGCATTCTTGCCCTCCCTCATCACTTTCTCTTCCATACTAGGGCATACGGCCTTTTTCAGGGAAGGGGATTGGGTAAGAAAGGTAGAGAGAAGATGTTGAGGTAGTGAAGTAGAGAAGCAATGGAGGAAAAAAAAAGAAAACATATTTTGTCTTAAGGACATTTTTCAGCAGACAGTTCTATGTTTTTAATTTATGCCTCTTAAAATATTCTGTCTGCAAAAAGTGTACCTGTAAAGTCCCAAGAGCCACTAATTTTAGAGATTATTTAAAATGGTCACATAAGTATTCAAAAATTAGATTATGGGGCTGAAAGCAATCTTAAAGTGCCTAAGTGCTTTTGATCTTGTGAGAATTTACCTTAGAACAACAAAAAGCTAATTATTAACTTTATTATTATTATTATTTTTCCTAAGGAAAAAATAAACTCACCAATTTCAGTAAATTTTGTAGCGAATATACAAGAACTAATTTCCTTTTCTTGCATATCACTTGATTATTTATATATAAGTTGAGACTAAAGTCAGTAGATCCCATAGGCACTACACATTAGAAATTGCCCTCTAGATTTAAACATGGAAGTTTATATACAGCTCCAGATAAGAGCCCTGGGGCTTAGTAGCTAAAGAGAATGGAGCCACCAGTCATATTCTTTCTTCCAAATATATCATGGACTTCCCTAGAGAAATTATCTTATATATAAACGAGAGCTAAAAAAATAATGCTTAGTAACATTATTTTTTGGCAGCCCTGTCCACAAAACTTACAAGTATACACCAAAATGAATGGCAAACAGCAGGAGTCAGTCCTTGTGTCAGGAGAAATTAGCTGTTAATCAAGATTCCTGGGAAGTGGTCTTGCTGGGCTACAAATGTACAGAATTGGTCTAGTTAAATGGTCATTCTCTGATTCATTTTTTAAAAGCTAAATTTTCTTTTTCTAAAACCAGGGATAATAACATTGGCCTGTTGTTTTCACAGTAAGTAGTTAACTACAGGGGTGGAAAAGTGATGAGGAAAACAGTTAGCTTCTAGTTAGGTTTAGGCATTGATTTTAGACTTCCTCTGGAAAATAAAGTATCATAAGTTCTAGATACTTAGAGAGTTGAGAAAATATGTTGCTTTCTGTCTTGGAGTCTACTTGTCCTACTTTCCCTTTGCCTCTCCTCCTCACTCAGCCCCTCTCTTGACAGAAATGTATACTAGGGATAGATAGTCTCATCTCACAAAGCACTGATATGCAAAGAGTTCTTTAATGGAGTTTCTTGTATTTTGGACACACTATTCGAATGCTTTGGTTTCTGAGATCATCATGTCTTGTACACAAAACAAATGTTAATATATTCAAAGAGTTTATCGTCACAATGGACCCTAAATTTATCATCATACAAAAAGACCCTAAATAAAGATTTTATAATATTTTTAAATGAGTAAACAAGTCCGATTTTTCTTTTCAAATATCTGGCTGTCATGTGAAGAGTATTGGGTAGGAGTAGGACTGAGGAGACATAGGCTATTCCTTTAGGAAGTTTTGAAAAAAAAAGTAATTACAAAAAGAATAGTGGTTAGCTGTTAGAATGAAAGGAGAAAACTGATTCAAGGCAAATGGTCAAAAAACAAAACCAAACTCACTGTCATCAGGTCGATTTCCACTCATAGCAACCCCCATTAGGTTTCCAAGGCTGTAAATCTTTATAGGAGTAGATCACTCCATCTTCCATACAAAGGAAAATGGTAAAGGAGAATTATTAAGGCATATTGACCACCTAGATATAGAATAAAGGAAAGAAAAATGTTAGTGATGTTTGAGGGCTTAGATAAGTAGGTCCTATTAACCAGAAAGGAACCCTGATGTTGCAGTAGTTAAAACACTTAGATGTTAACCAAAAGGTCAATGCTTTGAACCCACTAGCTTCTCTGAGGAAGGAAGATGGGGTAGTCAGCTATCATGAAGATTTATAACCTTGAAAACCCTGTAGGACAGTTTTACTTTGTCCTATAGGGTTATTATGAGGCAGAATCAACCTTATGGCAGTGGGTTTGTGTTTTTGGTATTAACCAGAAAAGAAATCCTGGTGGCATAGTGATGAAATGTTTGGCTGCTAATTAAAGGTCAGTGGTTTAAACTCACCAGCTGCTCCATGGGAAAAAGATGTGACAGTCTTCTTTTTTTTAAAAAAATCACAGCCTTGAAAACCCTATAGGGGCAGTTCTACTCTGTCCTATAAGGTCACTATGAATAGGAGTGAACTTGATGGCAAGAGGCTTTTTTTTTTTTTTTTTTTTTAATAATTTTAAATATTTTCAGTTATTAACCAAAAAAATATACAAGTCAGGGTAGATTAGGTTATAGTGGGCTAACTCACAAGTTACAATTACAGAGGCTCAAACAACAAATGTTTACTTCTCGCTCAGGCAGTTTGGCAGAAAGATTTGTCATTATAGTCATCCAGGGACCCAGATTGAGATAAGGTCATTGTTTCAATGTATGTGTCCATGTACTAAGTCAGAAGAAGGGAACATGGAGAAATATGCACTAGGTTTCAAATGTTTTTACGTGTAAATGACAGACTTAAGGGAAAGGTAGGGTAATATATTGTTGTTGTTCTTAGGTGCTGTCGAGTCAGCTCCAACTCGTAATAACCCTATGGACAACAGAATAAAACACTGCCTTGTCTGGTGCCAGCCTCATAATCTTTGCTATACCTGAGCCCATTGTTGCAGTCACTGTGTCAATCCTTCTTGTTGACGGCCTTCTCCCTTTTCATTGACCCTCCATTTTACCAAGCATGATATCCTTCTCCAGGGAATGGTTCCTTCTAAAAACATTGCTAAAGTAGATGAGATGAAATCTGGCCATTCTCAATTACAAGAAGCATTCCAGCTCCATTTCAGGACATATTTGTTAGTTTTGTGGCAGTTCATGGTACTTTTAGTATTCTTCTCTAAGACCACAACGCAAAAACATCAAATCTTCTTCAGTCTTCCTTATTCATTGTGCAGCTTTCACATGCATATGAGGTGATTGAAAACACCATGATATATGTTAGGCATACCTTAGTCTTCAAGAGACATCTTTGCTTTTCTAGACATTAAAGAGGTCTTTGGTAGCAGTTTGCCCAGTATAATATGTCATCTGATTTCTTGACTGCTGTTTCCCGTGGTGTTGATTGTGGAGTCGAGTAATCTGAAAACTTTGACAACGTCAATCTTTTCTCCATTTATTGTGATACTGCTTATTGGTCCAGTTGTGAGGATTTTCATTTTCTTTGTTGAGGTATAATCCACACTGCAGACTATAGTCTTTCATCTTCGTGAGCAAGTGTTTCAAGCCATCTTCACTTTCAGGAAGCAAGGTTGTGTTATTTGCATATTGCAGTTGTTATTGAGTCTTTCTCCAATCCTGATGTCACATTCTTCTTCATACAGTCCAGCTTCTCAGATTACTAGCTCAGCATATAGATTGAATATGTATGGTGAAATGATACAACCTAACACACTACCTTTCTTATTTTAAACCATGCCATATCCCCTTGTTCTGTTCAAACAACAGCCTCCTGGTCTATGTATAGGATCCTCATGATCACAATTAAGCGTTCTGGAATTCCTTCTTCTCAGTGATCTCATAAGTTGTTATGACCACACAGTTGGAAGCTTTTGCATAGTCAATGAAACACAAGTAAACATCTTTCTGGTATTTTTTGCTTTCAACCAAGGTTCATCTAACATCAGCAATTATATCTCTTGTTCCATGTCCTCTTCTAATCCAGCTTATATTTCTGGAAGTTTCCTGTCAATGTCCTGCTGCAACCATTTTTGAATTATCTTCAGCAAGATTACACTTGTATAGGATACTAATGATATTGCTTGATAATTTCCACATTCTGAAGGATCACCTTTCTTTGGAATGGCTACAAATATGCATCTCTTCCAGTCAGCTGCCTAGGTAGCTGTCTTCCAAATTTCTTGGCATAGATGAGTAAGTGCCTTCAGCATGGCACTACATCTCTATGGGAATTCCATCAATTCCTGGAGCCTTCTTTTTCACCAGTTCCTTCAGCAGCTTTTCATTTCACCAGTTCTTGATCATGTGCCACCACCTGAAATGGATGAATATTGACCAGTTCTTTTTGGTACAGTGACTGTGTATTCCTTCCATCTTCTTTTGATGTTTCCTGCATTATTCAATCTTTTGCCAATAGAATCTTTCAATCCTGCAACTTAAGGCTTGATTTTTTTTATTTTTTATTTTTTTTCACTGAGAAATGTCAAGCATATTCTTCCATTTTGGTGTTCTATCTCCAGATCTTTGCAGATTTGTTATAAAAATTGACCTTGTCTTCTCAAGCTGTTCTTTGCAATCTTCTGTGCAACTCTTTTGTCTTGTCATTTCTTCTATTTGCTTTAGCTACTCTCCATTCAAGGGCAAGATTTAGAGTCTTTTCTGACATCCATTTTAGTCTTTTATTTTCCTTATCTTTTTAATGACCTCTTGCTTTCTTCATGGATGATATTCTTGATGTCATCCCATAATTCCTCTGGTTTTTGGTCATTTGTATTCAATGAATCAAATCTATTCTTTAGATGGTCTCTAAATTTAGGTGGGATATAATCAAGGTCATATTTTGGCTCTCATGGACTTATTTCAATTGTCTTCAACTTCAACTTGAATTTACATATGAGCCGTTGATGGTGGGTGCCACAGTCAGCTCCTGGCCTTGTTTTGTCTAAAGATATTGAGCTTCTCCATTGTCTCTTTCCACAGATGTAGTCAATCTGATTCCTATGTATTCCATCTGGTAAAATCCATGTGTATAGCTGTTGTTTATGTTGTTGAAAAAAGGTATTTGTAATAAATAAGTTGTTGGTCTTGCAAATTCAATCATGTGCTCTCCAGTGTTATTTCTATCACAAAGGCCATATTTTTCAACTACTGGTGGTTCTTTTTGGTTTCCATCTTTCATATTCCAGTAGTAATCAATTCCTCTTAATTGCATGTTTGGTCAATTTCAGACTGTAGAAGTTGGTAAAAGTCTTCAATTTCCTCGTCTTTGGCATTGGTGGTTGGTGCAGAAATTTGAATAATAGTGGGATTAACCAGTCTTCCTTGTAGGTGTATGGATATTATCCTGCAACTGACAGCATTGTACTTCAGGATAGATCTTGAAACATTGTTTGTGATGATGAATGCCACACCATTCATCTTCAATTTGTCATTCCCGGCATAGTAGATCATAAGATTGTCTGATTCATAATGGCCAAAACGAGTCCATTTCAGCTCACTGATGTCTAGGATATTGATCTTTATGTGTTCCATTTCATCTTTGACAACTTCCAATTTTCCTAGATTCATACTTTGTGCATTCCATATTCTGATTATTAATGGATATTTGCAGCTTTTACTTCCCATTTTGAGTCATGCCACACTGGGAAATGGAGGTCTGGAAAGCTTTACTCCACCCACATCATTAAGGTTGAGGCTACTTTGAGGAGGCTGCTCTTCCCCAGTCATACTTTGAGTGTCTTTCAACCTGAGGGACTCATCTTCCAGAACTATAGGGTAATAGGTAGGGAAGTTTAAATTTCCATATACTAAAAGCCATTGCCATTGAATCGATTCCAACTCATAGTGACCCTGTAGTCCAGAGTAGAACTGCCTTGTAGGGTTTCCAAGACCATAAATCTTTACAGAAGCAGACTGCCATATCTTTCTTCTATGGAACTGGGGGTGGGTTTGAACTGGTGACTTTACAATACATAGTTGAAAGCTGACTTTTTAATAAGTAGCTGAAAGTTTAACTACTGCACCACTAGGAACTTACCATAGAGAACTTCACAAACATATACTAAACAAAAATGATTCTCACCACAATCGGAGGGAAAGGAGAACAAGCAGGTGAGATGGTGACAAAAGCCAGGAAAGAGGCCTTAGAGTTTGGTGTGGGGAGTGTTTGGGGCAGTGTGCAAAGATGATAAGTGCATTGTACATGGTAAATTTGGGGTTCACTTGAGACATGATAAGTGTATGACATCCAGGTGACTTGGTAGGTACAGCCCTGGAGAGATCTAGTGGGAGATAGTGATTTAGAGTCTTCAAGTCATTGTGGTATCTAAAGTTATGGGAATATATGGATGTGTACACAGATAGTTTGTCAAGACAAGAAGAGAAACATGACAATATGACCTTAGAATACTCTAATATTTAAAGCACAGCTAAAGAAAAAGAATAAGAAAAAAGACTGATGTAAATAAATAATAACAATATGGAACATTCAAATTTTCCTGGGCTCCAGAGTTTCTGGAGCCATAGAGGTTGGATAAACCACTGAAACTATTGCCCTGAGATAATCTTTAAACTTTAAACCAAAAATATCTCTTGAAATCTTCTTAAAACCAAATAATAATTTATCTTAACCAATAATGAATGTCTACCTTGAACCCAGCACTCTTTCAAAATCTGTTTCTATGTGATAAAATTGACAACAGCAACTCCAAAGATTAGATAGGAACCTTAGTGGGCAGTGAGTTTATGTTAATCGGGGAAGAACAACTCAGAAAAAGAGGGTGAGTATGGTGGCACAACTGGAAGAATATAATTAATACCACTGAACTGTACATGTAGAAATGTTTGAGTTGGTATATCTTTAGCTGTGTATATTCTCAACAACAAAAATTAAATTAAATTAAATTGCACATATTTACACAAAAACAAACAACAAAAAGCAACATAAATGTATGCAATATTTTAAATATTTTCTGGATTGAAAATCATAATTCTTATAATTTCACTCTTGGGATTTCCAGCAAACATATTGCACATGAGTACATATAATTCCTGGCAAGTAACCTTGAAACAATTCTGCCTGCCAATCAGTCAGCAACAGAATAGAGCTAAGAGAAATTAAATAGCTCACACAGTGAGGGAAGCAATCTTGTTAAGCTGGGTTTCTAAGTGACCCCAAACTGACATACCTCAAACTTGTGAAGTCTTTTGCTTTCAGCATGTGGAGACTGAATCTAAAAAAACAGCTTGTCTTTGTGGTATAATGATTACAAAACCTACAAGAAAAGTGAACTTTCAAAGTTAAACTTGAAAGAGCCACCAAAAGTGATCCTTGTTGTTAGTAAAAGGGAGTTACTCTGATGGGCTGAGAGCCTGGAGCTGGCAGAGGTCATATGATCTACTAGATAAAGCCCAAAGGTCTGTGACTGAGTGACGATGTAGGTTATCAGAGCTGGGAAGCTTAGAAATAAAGAGTAATAGAGAAACCTATTATGTTTGTGATTCCTAGACTGAGACTGCTATTTTGAAGAGGCCATTGAATGGAGGGGCAAACCAAGGCAAAACACTTTGGTGTTACTTCCTCTAACCACTATGGACATCTCTCTCTTTTTATTTTTCCCTTATCTCTCTCTCTGTCTCTCTCTCTTGAAGGCCAGTGAGAGAATGAATATCCTATTCCTTTTGTTGGAAATGGTTGTTACCTGTTGTGATAGTTGAAGATGTGTCAACTTGGCTGGACTCCAGTTGTGAGTGGTGGTTCCCATGATGGATCACATGACTGCGTTCTAAGCAGCCGGTCGGTCTA
>NW_006921682.1:1339724-1342681 GCF_000298275.1 Orycteropus afer afer | reverse complement strand
TGTGACTTGAACTCCTCTGCCGTGCGTGCGAAAGCCAGACGGCCCTGGGCCCCATTTCCCTCCAGAGACGAACTTTTCAGTTTGAACTTGTCGGCTTCTACACGCTTGTGAGCCATTTATCTAAGATAAATTTCTCTCTCTCTCTTTTTCTCTCTCTCTCTCTCTATATATATATACTTTGCTGGTTTTTGTGTTTCTCTAGAGAACCCAATCCAACACACCTGTGTATGCAAATATGTATTTATTTATGTATGCAAATAAAGGCAATCTCTGTTTACGAACATCTGGCTTACAAACATCCGATTTCAGGACAACACATAGTTACAAACCAACTCTCTTAGAGCCAATTACGTTAAAAGTTTGAGGTACATACATTGTTCATAACAACAAATGGGTGCTACTTTGCAATGCACATTAAAACATTGTTATTATTATTGTTTGGTGTGTTTGAGTTGATTCTGACTCATGGTGACCCCATTTGCAGCAGAATGAAACTCTGCTTGGTCCTGCATCATTCTCACAATCATTGCCATGTTTGAGCCCATTGTTGCAGCCACTGTGTCAATTCATGTCATTGAAGGACTTCCTGTTCTTCGTTGACCCTCCATTTACCAAGCATGATATCCTTCTCCAGGGATTGGTCCCTTCTGATAACGAGCAAAATAGATCAGAAAAAGTCTGGCCATTCTCACTTCCGAGGAACATTCCAGCTTCACTTTTTCCAGGACAGATTTATTAGATCTTCTGGCAGTCCATGGTATTTTCAATATTCTTCGCCAACATCACAACTCAAAAGCATCAACTCTTCTTCAGTCTTCCTTATTCATTGTCCAGCTCTCATATGCATATGAAGAGATTGAAAATACCATGGCTTGGGTCAGGCGGACCTTAGTCTTCAAAGAGATATCTTTGCTCTTTAACACTTTAAAGAGGTCTTTTGCAGCAGATTTGCCCCTTGCAATACATCATCTGATGTCTTGACTGCTGCTTACATTGGTGTTGATTGTGGAACCGTGTAATATGAAATCTTTGACAATTTCAATCTTTTGTCCATTTACTGTGATGCTGCTTATTGGTCCACTTTTGAAGATTTTCATTTTCTTTATGTTGAGGTGTAATCCATACTGCAGACCTCAGTCTTTAATCTTCATGAATAGGTATTTCAAGTCATCCTCACTTTCAGCAAGTAAGGTGGTGTCATCTGCATATCGCAAGTTGTTAATGATTCTTCCTCCAAACCTGATGCCATACTCTTCTTAATATAGTCTAACTTCTCAGATTATTTGCTCAGCATACAGATTGAATAAGTATGGTGAAAAGATACAACCATGATGCACTCCCTTCTTGATTTTAAACCATGCCATATCCCCTTGTTCTGTTTGAATGCCAGCCTCCTGATCTATGTACAGGTTCGTCATGAGTATAATTAAGTGCTCTGGAATTATCATTCTTCTCAAGATTATCTATAATTTCTTATGCTCCACCCATCAAATGCTTTTGCATGGTCAATAAAATATAAGTAAACATTTTTCTGGTATTCTTTACTTTCAGCCATGATCCATCTGACATTAGCTTTGATATCCTTCATTCCATGTCCTTCTGAATCTAGCTTGCATTTCTGGAAGCTCTCTGTCAATATACTGCTGCAACTGTTTTTGAATTATCTTCAGTAAGATTTCACTTGCATATGATATTAATGATATTTTTTGCTAATTTCTATATTCTGTAGGATCACCTTTTTTTGGAATGGGTACAAATCTGGATCTTTTCCAGTCAGTTGGCCAAGTAACTGGCTTCCAAATATCTTGTCATAGACAAGTGAGTGCCTCAATCATGGCATCCATTTGTTTAAACATCTCAACGGGTATTCTGTTAGTTCCTGGAGCCTTGTTTTTCACCACTTGCCTCAGTGCAGCTTTGACTTCTTCCTTCAGTATCATTGGTTCTTGATCACATGTCACCTCCTTAAATGGATGAACACCGACCAATTCTTTTCGGTACAGTGACTCTGTGTATTCCTTCCATTTCATTTGCTGTTTCCTGCATCATTCAATATTTTTCCCATAGAATCTTTCAATATTACAACTCGAGGTTTTAGTCTTTTCTTCATTTCTTTCAGTTTGAGAAATGCCCAACATGTTGTTCCTTTTTGGTTTTCTCACTCCAGGTCTTTGCACATTTCATTATAGTAATTGGCTTTGTCTTCTTAAGCTGCTCTTTGAAATCTTCTGTTCAGGTCATTTATCTTGTCATTTCTTCTATTTGCTTTAGCTACTCTCCATTCAAGTGCAAGTTTCAGAGTGTCTTGTGACATCCATTTCGGTCTTTTCTTCCTTTGCTATGTTTTTAATGACCTTTTGTTTTCTTCATGAATGATATTCTTGATGTCATCCCACAATTCCTCTGGCTTTCAGTCATTGGTGTTCAATGTATTAAATCTATTCTTTGGATGGTCTCTAAATTCAGGAGGTATATAAACAAGGTCATATTTTGGTTCACATGGACTTCTTTTAATTGTCCTCAGCTTCCCTTGAACTTGCATATGAGCAGTTGTTGGTCTGTTCCACAACCAGCTCCTGGCTTTGTTTTGGCCGAAGATATTGATCTTCTCTAGCACTGCTTGTCACAGATGTAGTCAATCAGATTCCTTTGTACTCCATCTGGTGAAGTCCATGTGTGTAGCCACCGGTAATACTGTTGAAAAAAGGTATTTGCAATGAATAAGTTCTTGGTCTTGCAAAATTCTGTCATGTGATCTCCAGCATTGTTTCTATCACCAAGGCAATATTTTCCAACTATTGGTGATTCTTCCTTGTTTCCAACCTTTGCATTCCAATTACCAGTGATAATCAACACATCTTGATTGCATATTCAGTCAATTTCAGACTGCAGAAGTTGGTAAAAAACTTCAATTTCCTCATCTTTGGTTTTGATGGTTGGTGCATAAATTTGAGTAA
>NW_006921682.1:1319986-1326188 GCF_000298275.1 Orycteropus afer afer | reverse complement strand
TAAGAATGAATGTAGGAAGGAAAGTGAACTAGGCCAAGATGTCACAGTTGGGTCTGTATACTCACTAACTTTGCAATCATAACTCCATGATACAGAAGAAGGTTTTTTCAAATCGCATTAGGAATAGAATAAGAGTTCAGGAAAAGCATGCTTAGATGAAGAAGATGGGTAAGGTGAAAGTGAGAAAAGTCTAAGTAATCTGTATTTTCCTGCCTAAAATTTTTACTTGTGGATTCTTTTCCAACATGTCCTGGCCACTTGCACACTTTGAATACTCCACCAACAAAACCAAACCCATTGTCATCAAGTTGATTCTGACTTAAAGGGACCCTCATAGGGTTTTCAAGACTGTAAATCTTTATGGACACAGAATGTCTTATCTTTCTCTGAAGATAAGTAGGTGGGTTCATACCACTATCCTTTTGGTTAGCAGCTGAATGCCTTAACCACTGAGCCATCGAAGAGAGATGAAATTTTGACTTGAAATTTAAAAACTGTATGTTGGACATTTTTAAGCTTTGACTATATCTTCTTGGCCCACTTACTTGCTTTGGCCATTGTGCAGGGACTTAGTTACTGCAATAAAACAGACTTCCAGCATCTTGCTTCAGTTGCAGGCATACCTTACCTTTTGCTTTTTGCCCTGGGGATTCTTTATCACCACCACATATAACATCTGCATGGCTCCAGTGAGCCATTCTAAAGCATATGTATACCTGCAAGTGCCAGGATATTAATGTCCCTTGAGGTATTTTAAGGAGATCTGGTGGTGTAGTGGTCAAAGCATTTGGCTGCTAACCAAAAAATCAGCAGTTCAAACCCACCAGTTGCTCCATTGAATAAAGATGAGACAGAATGTTTCCATAAAGATTTACAGTCTTAGAAACCCTATGGGAGCTGCTATGAATTGGAATCACCTTGATGACAGTAGTTGTTGGTTGTTTAAGGAGCACTGGTGGCACAGTGGTTAGAGTGCTTGAATGTTAACCAACCAGTGGGTTTTTGAACCCACTAGTTCCTTCATGGGTGAAAGACATGGCAGTCTTCTTCCAAGGTTTTCAGCATTGGAAATCCTATGCTGCAGTTCTACTCTGTCCTATATCAAAGTTATGAGTCAAAATTGACTTGACAGCAGTTTTTTTTTTTTTTTTTTTGGGGGGGTGCAGTTACTTTTGACAAATAGAGGACTAGAACTGGGGGTGGGGATAAATATTTCCCTCAACTCTGCCTCGGGTAGATACTTTTTGGAGGTTTATGCTTCTTAAGAGGTCTTTGTTGGAAACAAAACTTCTCTCCCCACAACAGCTATCTGTCTCACTCTCTTTATCTGTCTCACTCTCTCAAATCCATTTCTCCCACATCATAAGATCACCTCCCATAGAAACAGCCTTTACATAAGTCCTTGTTGTAAGTTCACCTATCTGGTGTTGTGGGTTCTGCTTTTCACCCTCCCTTCTTTAAGATAATAATTCATTCATTTATTTTAAATAAACTTTATTTTAGAGTGGTTTTAGATTTACATAAAAAATGTGAAAATAGTATAGAAAGCTCCTGTATACCTCATACCCAGGTTCACTTATAAACGTTTTCCATTAGTATGGTACATTTGTTAAACTAATGAACCAATAGTGATATTATTTAATAAAGTGTACACTTTATTCAGATTTCTTTCTCTTTTATATAATGCCCCTTTTCTGTCCTAGTATTGTGGTATAATGAATTGCTTTTATATGGCCTTTCTAGCCATGATCTTGTAATTCCTACAAAATAATTGAATGGGACTATACCAACTGATAGGAGCTCTGGTAGCATAGTGCCTAAGATACTTGACTGCTAACCAGAAGGCTGGCGGTTCAAACCCACTGGCCACTCCTCAGAAGGAAGGTTGGTCAATCCTACTTCCGTAGTGATACTGCCTCGGAAACCCAAGGAGGGGTCGCTATGAGTCAGGTCCTACTCAATGACACATAACAACAACAACATACAAACTGATAAGGTAGTGCCTAAGGCATTTGACTGCTAATCTGAAGGCTAGTGGTTCAATTCCACCAGCCACTCCTTGGAGGGAAGATTGGGGAAACTACTTCCATGGAGATACTGCCTCGGAAACCCAAGGAGGAGTAGACAATGACTAAGGAATACTGAAGAAAAATTCATGCATTTGAATTCTGTTAGCACATAATGAACATGTCTGTCTCATCTTTATTCAGTGGAGCAACTGATGGGTTTGAACTGCTGACTTTTTTGTTAGCAGCGAAATAATAAGTTGGATTCAACTCGTAGGGGGTTGAGATGGAAACTGAGTGATGTGTGGTTGACTGAGGGGACTGGTCACTTTGTTGCCTTGATGGGAGAGCCATGCCTTGAAATTAACAAGAGGTTTCCTTACATAAAGGTCAATTCCCTAGAGGTTGAGTCATACCTCACTCTCATCAAGAAAAGTCTGGAGGGGAGCATGACCTTTAGATGAAAACCTGAAGTCCCTGTGTTGAAAATCAACTAGAGCCAGAAATAACAACCATTGACAATCAAGATGGTATGAGGTGGCAAGAGCCAGCAATGATGGGATTGCCAGCCCAGACAGTGAGCACTGAGCTCTTTTAGGCAGGAGGCTTGCCAGCAGAGCTAAAAGAGCTGTAATTCTTGTACAGGGCAAGAAAGCCCTGATTCTGCCCTGTGTAGGGATTGTATGTCTCTCCCCTGACTAAACCGCAATCTATACCCATAGTGTGGGCCTGGTTAATGTGGTGTTAAGATATCTCTTCAGGTCTGGGTGGCAGTAGAGGCAAGTGAGGCCCAGTGGAAGAGCAGAAGCCTCAGGAACCATACTAGAAAAAAAAAAAAAAAGCAAACTCACTGCCATCAAGTTGATTCTGACTCATAACTATCTCCACTGGGTTTCCGAGTCAGTAAATTTTTACAGAAGTTGATTGCTCAGTTTTCCTTTCACAGAGTGGATGGTTGGTTTGAACTGCCAGCCTTCTAGTTAGCAATCAAATGCCTTAAGCACTGAGCCACTAGAGGTCCTTCAGGAGCCATACATGCTCCCCCAATCTGCAAGGTGATAGCCAGAAGCAGTGGTGATGTGAACACAGAATATGATCTGAATCACAGAGAGACTAACAATATCAGAATGTTATTGTTGTTGTTACTTATTATCAAGTTGGTCCTGACTTATAATGACCCCATGTACAACATAACGAAATGCTTCCTCGTCCTGTGTCATCCTCACAATCATTGTTATGCTTGAGCCCATCTTTGTACTGTTGTGTCAACCCATCTCATTGAGGGTCTTCCCCTTTATCCCTGACCTTCTACTTGACCAAGAATGATATACTTCCTGAAGGACTGGTCACTTCTGATACTATGACCAAGGTCAGAAAGATGAAATCTGATCATTCTTGCTTCTCAGAAGCATTCCTGCTGCACTTCTACCAAGACAGATTTGTTTGTTCTTCTGGCACTCCATGGTATTTTCAATATTATTCATGAATTTTTCTTCAATATTTCTTATTCATTATCTAGCTTTCACATGCACATGAGACTATTGAACATAATCATGGCTTGGTTCAGACACTCTTTAATCTTCAAAGTGACATCTTTGCTCCTCAACACTTTAAAGAGATCTTTTGCAGATTTACACAATGCAATACTTCCTTTCATTTCTTGACTGCTACTTCCAGGGGCATTGATTGTGGATTCAAATAAAATAAAATCCTTGACAATTTCAATCTTTTCTCCATTTGTTGTGATGCTGCTTACTGGTCCAGTTGTGAGGATTTCAGTCTTCCTTATGTTAAGGTGTAATTGATACTGAAGGCTATAGTCATTGATCTTCATTAGTAGATGTTTCAAGTCCTCTTTGCTTTCAGGAAGCAAGATGGTGTCACCGGCTTATTGCAGGTTAATGAGTCTTCCTCCAATCCTGATGTCATGTTCTTTTCTATACAATATAGCTTCTCAGATTATTTTTTCAGCATATACATTGAATAAATTTGATGGAAAGATACAACCCTGACACACACTTTTCCTGATTTTAACCATGAGTATCCCCTTGTTCAGTTTGAACGACTGCCTCTTGATCTATGTATAAGAACTCCTGAGCACAATTAAGTGTTCTGTAATTCCCATTCTTCACAATGTTATCTGGAATTCCCATTCTTCACAATGTTATCAATAGCTTATTACCATTCACACAGTTGAATGCTTTCATCTAGTCAATAAAACGCCAGTGAACATTTTTCTAATATCCTCTACTTTCACACGCAAGTAAGATCTTACTGAAAATAATTCAAAATCGGTTGCATCAGTCTATTGACAGAGAACTTCCAGAGATGCAAGCTGGATTCAGAAGAGGACATGGAACAAGGGATATCATAGCTGCTGTCAGATGGATCTTGGCTCAAGGCAAAGAATACCAGAAAGATGTTTACTTGTGCTTTATTGACTATGCAAACACATTTGATTGTGTGGATCATGACAAATTATGGATAACATTGAGAAGAATGGGAATTCCCAAACACTTGATTGTACTCATGAGGAATCTGTACCTTGACCAGGAGGCTGTTGTTCAAATGGAACAAGGGGACACTGCATGGTTTAAAATCAAGAAGGGAGTGTGTCAGGGTTGTATCCTTTCCCCATACTTATTCAATCTATATGCTGAGCAAATAATCTGAGAAGCTGGACTATATGAAGAAAAACATGTCATCAGGATTGCAGGAAGAATCATTAACAACCTGAGATATGCTTTTGATACAACTTTGCTTTCTGAAAGTGAGGATGACTTGAGGCACTTCTTGCTGAAGATTGAGGAACACAGTCTGCAGTATGGATTACATCTCAATATAAAGAAGACAAAAATCCTCACAACTGGACCAATAAGCAGCATCATGATAAATGGAGAAAAGATTGAGATTGTTAAAGAATTCATGTTGCTTGGTCCTCCAATTGAGACCAATGGAAGCAGCAGTCAGGACATTAGACGATGTGTAGCACTGGGCAGGTCGGCTGTGAAGGAACTCTTTCAAGTGCTGAGGAGCAAGGATATCTCCTTGAGGACTAAGGTGTGCCTGACACAGGCCATGATATTTCCAATCACTTCGTATGCATGTGAGAGCTGGACAATGATTAAGGAAGATTGAAGAAGAGTTGATGCTTTTGAGTTGTGGTGTTAGCAAAGAATGCTGAAGGTACCATGGACTGGCAAAAGAACTAACAGATCTGTCCTGGAGGAAGTGCAGCTGGGAAGCCCCTTGGAAGTGAGGATGGCCAAACTTCATCTCACCTACTTTGGTCATGTTGTCAGAAGGGACAATTCCCAGGAGAAGGATGTCATGCTTGGTAAGGTGGAGGGTCGATGAAGGAGGGGAAGGCCTTCAATGAGATGGATTGACATGGTGGCTGCGACAATAGGCTCAAGTATAGCAAGGATCATGGAGCTGGCGCAGGATTGGGTGGTGTTGCCTTCTGCTGTTCATGGGGTCGCTGTAAGTCCTAAGTGACTTGATGACACCTAACAACAACTACTTTCAGCAAAGATACATCTGTGTAGATGTAGTACTATAATTATGTTTAAATTACTTTCAGCATAAATTTTACTTGCATGTGAAATTAATTATTTAAAAAAAAAAAAAAAAACACCTCACTGTTGAGTTTGATCCGACTCATAGCTACCCCTCCTTGAGTTTTCGAGGCTGTATCACTACAGAAGTAGATTGCCCAATTTTACTCCTGAGAAGTGGCTGGTGGGTTTGAACCACCAGCCTTCTGGTGTGCAGTCAAATGCCTTAAGCACTAGGCCACCAGAGCTCCCAGAAGTTAAATGATATTGTTCTATAATTTCCACATTCTATTGGATCACTTTTCTTTGAATTGGGCATGAATTTCCATCTTTTCCAGTTGGTTGGACAGGTAGCTGTCTTCCCAATTTCTTGGCATAAATGAGTGAGGGTTTCCAATGTTATATCTGGTGGTTGAAATATCTCAATGAGTTTTCTGTCAATTCCTGTAGACTTTTTTTTTTTTTTTTGCAATATCTTCAGTGTAGCTTGGAATTCTTCTTTTGATATCATCAGCTCTTGATAATATGCTATCACCTGAGACAGTTGAACATTGACTAGTTCTTTTTGGTACAGTGACTGTGTGTTTTTTCCATGTTCTTTTGATTTTCCCTGCATAGTTCAATATTTTGCCCATAGAA
>NW_006921682.1:1307523-1319100 GCF_000298275.1 Orycteropus afer afer | reverse complement strand
TCACCTTTCTTTGGAATCGGTACAAATATGGATCATTTCTAATCAGTTGGCCAAATTTCTTGGCATAGACAAGTGCCTCCAGTTTGATAACCATTTGTTGAAACATCACAATGGGTATTCTGCCATTTCCTAGAGTCTTGTTTTATGCTAATTCTTTGAATGCAGCTTCAACTTCTTTCTTCAATAACATTAATTCTTGATTATATGCCACCTCTTGAAATGGATGAACATAGACCATTTCTTTTTTGTACAATGACTCTTCCATCTTCTTTTGATGCTTCCTACATCATTCAATATTTTGCTCATAGAATCTTTCAATATTGTAACGTGAGGTATGAATTTTTCTTCAATCCTTTCCGCTTGAGAAATGCTGAGCTTGTTCTTCCCTTTTGGTTTTCTAACTCCAGGTCTTTGCACATTTCATTATAATAATTGACATTTTCTTCTTTAGCTGCTTTATGAAATCTTCTCTTCAGGTTTTTTATCTTGTCATTTATTCCATTTGCCTTAGCTACTTTTCATTCAAGAGTAAGTTTCAGAGTCTCTTCTGATATCCGTTTTAGTCTTTTTCTCCTTTCCTGTCTTTTTAATGACCCTTTGTGTTCTTTGTGTATGATGTTCTTGATGTGATCTCACGATTCCTCTAGGTTTTGGTCATTAGTGTTCAATGCATCACGTCTATTCCTCAGAAGGTCTTTAATTCAGGTGGGATATAATTAAGGTCACATTTTGCCTCTCATGGACTTGTTTTAATTGTCTTCAGCTTCAACTTGCACTTGAATATGAGCAATTGATAGTCTGTTCCACAGACTCCTGGCCTTGTTTTGGCTGAAGATATTGAGCTTCTCCATCACCTCTTTCCACAGATGTAGTCAGTCTAATTCTAGTATATTCCATCTGGCTAGGTCCACATCTCTGGCTGCTGTTTATGCTGTTGAAGAAAGGTATTTGCAATGACTAAGTCATTGGTCTCGCAAATTTTTTTTCATGTGATTTCTGGCATCGTTTCTATCACCAAGGCCATATTTTCCAACTACTGATGATTCTTCTTTGTTTCCAACTTTCACATTCTAATCACCAGTAATAATCAGTACTTACTGATTGCATATTTGGTCAATTTCAGACTGCAGAATTTGGTAAAAGTCTTCAATTTCCTCTTCCTTGGCTTTGGTGGTTGGTGTGTAAATTTGAATAACAGTAATATTAACTGGTCTTCATTGTAGGCTTATGGATATGTTCCTATCACTGACAGCATTGTACTGCAGGATAGACCTCGAAAATACTTTGTGATGATGAATGCCATTCTATTGCTCCTCAATTTGTCATTCCTGGCATAGTAGATCATATAATTTACTGATCTGTCTGCTTCAAAATGCCCAAAACCAATCTATTTCAGCTCACTGATGCCTAGGATCTTTAAGCATTCCATTTCATTTTTGACAACATCCTAGATTCACACTTCATACATTCTGAGTTCCAATTATTAATAGATGTTTGCAATTGTTTCCTCCCATTTAGAGTCATGCAACATTAGCAATTGGTGCTCCCATGTACTAACTTTACTTCATATATATAATTAAGATCAACTCTACTTTGATGGGACAGCTCTTTCCCATTTACGTTGTGAATGCCTTCCAACCTGAGGGATTCATCTTCCTGAACTATATCATACAATGTTTCTGGGCTGTTCATAAAATTTTCCAGTAACATATCAGACAGTGATTCACTACTATTCATGGGGTTTTCACTGGCCAATTCTTTGAGAAGAGGATATCCCCTTCCTTCTGAGGGCCAATTCTTTGAGAAGAGGATATCCCCTTCCTTCTGAGGGCCAATTCTTTGAGAAGAGGATATCCCCTTCCTTCTGAGTCTGTCTTAGTCTGGGAGCTCTCTTAAAACCTGTCCACCATGGGTGACCTTAGTGGTATTTTAAAAACCTTTGGCATAGCCTTCAGACTCACAGCAGCGTGCAAGCCAGCACAGTATGGCAAACCGACAGATGAGTGGTGGAAGTAAATGCAGAGGGGTTGGAAACTGCGGTGAAAATTTTCACTGTAGCTAAAAGTGGACTCAGCACAGAGTTCTATTTTTTTCTAAAATTCTATAACCTGAGTAAGTTTCTTCTTCTTTGCTTTTCTCCCCTCCACAGTTTTATTAAGTCCCAACAGAAGTCATGTATTATGGAATAAAATCTAAGGAGTACTGAATCATGTCCTTAAGGAGCTTATGAGGTGTTGGTATATTGAAAGAAATCTGAGGAATGTAGTGTGTGTGTGTGTGTGTGTGTGTGTGTCCATGTGTACTGAGAACTCGGTGAAGGAGATGAGGTATGAAGAGAATCATATTAGAATGACTTGCTGGTCTTCTCCCTTCTGATCTTGGGTTCTTATTCAAGGATGAGCTATGCGCTCAGGGCAGGTGTGTGACAACAATAATTACTTGGCTGTTACTAAATTGCTCTCACAAGAGAGATTGAACCACTGACACGCATATGAGTTGAGATATTCACCATTATCTCTGCTGGGACAACTGAGGCCTAACAATTCTCTCTGCTTTCCAAGTAGACTTTCTGCAATCCACTGTCTTTGGCTAGATCACTTAGATTCATTATCTTCCAAAATGTGACCATGATGCACAATCATCAGTTATTTTGGAATAAGCTTAAAAGCAAATTACATACAGTTCCCTGCATTCTATAGAGTCCATGATTGACTTATAATCAATCACCAGCATTAAGAACTAGGGTCAGACACAATGGCATTGAACAAATGGGAAGAAATATTTGATCAACTGAATGCATTTCCCTGTGTCTCTGTGCCTTTCCCAAAGTAGATGGATATGAAAATCATGCACACATGTCTAGGAGATGCTTCTGTGTCTACAGTTACCCACACACACATACATGCACACACACAGACAGACATCCCTCTCCTTCTATTTTAATGAGAGAGGGTATAGTGTTATAGAGATAAAAATACAAGTTTTGGGGGTAAAGTGCCTAGATCAGAATTCTTGCTCTGACTCTCACTAGGTGATTTTAGTCATGTTAATTAATTTCTATTTGCTCCAGTTTTCCCATTAGTATAAAATACAGAATAGTATGTTTACCTCCAAAATTTGATGTAAGGATTAAATTAAATGTTACATATGCCTGGCCCACGATGTTGTTATTGTTGTTATGTGCCACCGAGTCGGAACCGATTCACAGCAAACCCTCCTTGGGTTGCTGAGGCAGTATCACCATGGAAGTAGATTGTCTAGCCTTCCTTCCGAGGAATGGCTGGCCCATGATAGGAACACCATAAATCTTAGTTTTTATTGCAATTCAAATATTGAGCTGGAGGTTAAGTGCATGTCTGAAAATCATAGTACTTTTGTCCCATCTCTGATCATCTCTGGGAAAGATCATATATTACTAAAGTTTGGGAAAACATCATTGAATACATTATATATAACATTTCCATCCCCATAAGTTGCTTCTGGAGTTCCAGAAACTCATTCTAGTTCTATAGCACTTGGAGGTTGTCTCCACAGTGAGTCAGGGACAATGTGATACTGTATATTCAGACAGACAGTAATTCAAATTCTAGTGCTCCCATGTACTAAGTGTGCATTTGTGCAAAGTTCCTTAACCACTCTAAGCTTTTGTTCATTCTTCTGAAAATGTGAGTCCTATTAAACAACTCACTCGGTTTTATGAGGATTAAAAATAAACTGTTATTAAAGACACATTGTAGATGCTTATAAATAATAATATTATCACAATAAAATTAAAATGGATTTTGTATGCCACACAACATTATGAAAGGAAAGTGTCAGGGAGATAGACGGGATTTTGACTGAAACAAATCAAGCAAGCTAGCAGAAGATGAAGCATAGAAAAAATAAGGATAATTTTTTTTTTTTTGTAATCAGAAATCTAGAGAAGAATCCCACATATTACTGAGAGGAAGGAAACTTGATATTGTTTTGTTTTGTCCTTTTTTTTTTTGGCACTGATTTAATTGACAATATTTTCCCCCTATATTCTCATGATTAAGTTTTTCCTGGAAATGAGAATACCATTTCTACCTTTTTCTTTTCTTTCTTCTCTTAATTTCCTCCTCCAGCTGAATCTCACTTTTTTGTGTGTGTATTAGTTCAAGTGTCCTTCAGAGAAAGTGAAGTCTTTCTCAACCCCAGATTTCAGAATTCTTTCCTCTGGCCTTCTGTGGTATTTATGGCCTGCACTACCATCCATGTAGTCCTTACCTGTTGTACATAGTTAAGGCACATAAATAAACAAGGTCTATCCATTGTAAACATACAGAGGACCTGATCTTATTCATCTTTGCTTCTCTTATGCAGACTATAATTTTCATGTATAATAGGTGCTCCATAAATGTTCCATTTGCTATTGATGATGATGATATCTCCAAAAGATATTGTGCTTTTAATAATTCTCTTTGAAACATTCTCAAAGAACACGTCCATGGAAATGAGTGGAGGACACACTTCTACAGTATTGCTATAATTCATGTAATAACATTTCTTATATTCATATGGCGCTTAATATGGTTTCTTTCACCTCACACAGTATTTCTAACAAAAAAATTAATATTCTGATTCTCAAATATCTCTGTGAGTTAGAAAAAGAAATAATATTCCTAATAGACAGGTAATAATAACTAACATTCAATAAGTGTGTACTGTGTTCCAGGTACCATTTTGAATATTTTACTTATCAAAACTCATTTAATCTTCCTAACAACCTTATAAAGTGAACAATTTATTTTGTAGATGACTAAAGTGAGATGCAGAAGGTATATGTATATATATATATATATATATATATATATATATTAGAAGGTAGAGTATATTTAAATGCAATTATTTACTCCTTCTCTGTAAGACGATCAGAGATCTTTAGCCTTTGTTATTTGACTTACAAAGCCTTCTTATCAGAAATATAGTCCTTTGCGCATTGTTATCATGGTTTAGGAGACACTGGGTGGTGCAAATTATCATGATTGGCTGCTAACCAAAAACTTGGCACTTTTAGTCCAGCCAGAAGTGCCTTGGAAGAAAGATTTAATGATCTATTTCTGAAAACCTAGCCACTGAAACCCCTGTGAAGTACAGTTCTACTCTGACTGGTTTGGTTTTTGTCATGGCTTGAGTCAATGAAATGTGAGTAGAAAAGAGAATGTGCTAATTTTAATCAAATGTTTTAAGAGTCATCAGTTGCCTGCCCATTGATTTCTTATACCTCTGCCATGAGGCAAAGATACTGGCTCTATCTCAGCCTATAGCCTTAGATGAAGAAGACATACAGAGCAGAGCCACAGAGCTTCTGAACCACAGTTGATCCACAGCAAGATGCACCATGAGTGAGAAATAAACCTTTATTGTGGTAAACTGTTGAGATTTTGGGGGATGTTTGTTATACAGCATAAGCAAGCATAAGATGACTAATATAGAAACTTTAAGTAACTTGCCTAAGGCTACATGGTTAATAAGTAACAAAAATGATGTTATGGATTGAAGAATAGTGTCCTCTCAATATGTGTTGGGATCCTAACCCACTATTTTTGTGGATGTGATCTTGCTTGGAAATTGTTTTTCTTTATTATGTTAATGAAACCATTTTGATGTAGGGTGTATTGAAAACCTAAACACTTTTGAATTATAAAAAGAATAGTTTAGACACCGACTGGCACATACTGAGAAAGACAAATTCAGTTTGAAGATCACCAAAAAACACAGAACACCAAGAGTTACTGATACGGAATCACCAAGTCATGCTGATTTGGACTTTCTGACTTTATAATTCTGAGGAAATAAATTCTATTCTTTAAAGCTGCCTACTTGTAGTATTTGTGCTTATAGCAGTCCAATGTAACTAAGATAAGTTTGATTCAAAATTAAGCAATCTTGCTTACAAAGCCACGTATTTAACCACCACACAAAACTGCTTCATAACAGGTAAAGAAAGTGAGACCCAGAGAGGAAATGACCATAGTTAGTCTAAATCAAACATAAAATGCTTTACTGAGTTTGGACTAGGTTTTTAAACTATGAGCTCGTCCCATGACACAGTTCAGATTTTGACTTCATAGAAACTGCAGAAGAGTTATTCATAGTGACCATGTACAACAGAACAAAAAGGCTTAGAATTCATTCCTATACATTGTGGTTGAGCTGCAAAGTGATTCTCTGAAGTGGAGCTGGAGTTGGCCACAGCACTCTTTTCAGCATTCAGACTCTTTACAGCTGTCGTCCTTCTTGGGGATTATTTATGAGGGATAAAGGCAGAGGGGGGCTGTGGAGAGTTATTTGTTTTCTGCAAAGCTAGGGGATTGGAAATGTTTTAGAAACATAACTGGTTGACACAAAGGATAAAAAGTTAAACATACAGAACCCAACATGTCCTCTCTTGGGACCTCTGTCTAGCTAACAGCAGGATATACTCCAACAGTGTTTTGTCCACAGACTGAGGAAAAAAGACAACCCATTCAAACAAAGGCTTGAATGTAATGGTTTGAAAGGACTTATACTGAGTTCTACAAGGTGTTCAAGAGAAAATGCAGCTTGAGGACTCAATTGGGTCTAATGCAGATGCAGTATCTGTTGTTGTAAAGTTAGAACACTTGAGGAATGAATTCAGGGATTTCTAGCTTAGTTGTTTGTATGCTTGAGTATTACTAGGAAATAGAAATATGCAGATTCCATTGAGAAATACTACTCTTTCTCCACACACAGACATACACACTTTTCAGGGTAACATAGGATAGAAAACATAACTAAAATTATTTACTTCAAAACACTTTTCCATTTTATCATTTGGAGGTGCTTAACAAAATAGCAGTGCCATGATAGTGTTAGATGGTTACTTTACTATTGCTTAACATGTTGCAGGGGAATCTTTCCCCCAAAGACCAAAATCAAACTCACCTGCCATTGAGCTAATTCCAACTCATAGTGACTCTATAGGACAGGATAGAACTGTCACATAGGGTTTCCAAGGCTCTAAATCTTTACAGAGAAAGACTACGAGGAGCTATTGGTGGGTTCAAACCTCTAACCTTACGGTTAGCACCTGAATACCTTAACCACTCTAGCACCAGAGCTCCTCAAGGGAGTCATAGGGTGACCTAAATGGTTAAGTACTTGCCGGCTGACCAGAAGGTTGGCATTTCAAACCTACCCAGAAACACTTTGGAAGTATGGCCTGGCATTCTGCTTCCAAAAGGTCAGTCTTGAAAACCCTATGGAGCAGTTCTAATTGCACACATTGGGATACCATGAGTTGGAATCTACTCAACAGCAGCTAACAACATGATGAATGACACTGAAAATCTTTCCATGTGCATATTATTCTACACTGCACAATGGAGTCACCATGAGTTGGAATCAATCAAAACAACTAACAGCAGCAAGTAGATTGCCCAACCTTCCTTCGGAAACAAAATAGTAGTATTTATTTAATATGAATAAAAAATGAGATATCCAACAAACTAGTCTGTGCTTAAATTCAAAGACTAGCATAAAAAATAAAGACAAAATAATACAGTCATTTGGTGAACTGGCTTCCTTTGGACAGAATAGGTATAGAAACCTCAAAGAGGAAGTCAGTGAAGTGTCCTAATAAATTACATTGCTTTCAAAGAGAGAAATATAAGAGGAAGAGATTTTATTTTTGGCAAATTTTATGAGCAGAAATGCAAAGTTTGACATACTTGGTTTATGCATTGAATTACTCCAAGTAATATACATTGTAGCTATTTCATGAAGAATTTTAAATATCCTACTTATTTTTTAATTTGTAATAATAATAATTGCCATTTTAAGAGTTTCTGTTCAGAGAAGAACTAAACAGGCAAAATAAAGAAGGTACACTTTCTCTACACATTGGAATTACACCGTGTGTAAATCCGTGACCCTTGTTATGGTCAACACCAAAGATTGTGAATTTTTCAAGAAGCCTAAAATGTTTTATAGGATGGTCCACAACAAGGCTTCCTATCATATTTTCCACCATCTCTGGCCTAGCAGGCAATATTGGAGAATGATGAACAATCTTTTCTCCATCTGTCTAATTGCAAATATTCTCTTTAAACTTTGGGGCCTACCCTAATTTGTAGTGTTATCTCTGTTTTATTTAGCTTTGATTTTACACTGGGTTTTTATACATTATCTCATTTCAGTCTTTACAATATTACTAAATAGGTAGTATTTCTGGATTTCAGATGAGAATAGAGAATCTCATTGATTTTAAAGGACATATAATAATGTTGACACTAAAATTTGAACTCAAATCTAGCTGATTTTCAGGCCTACGGCACTTATTCTTTCTGTCCTGCTTCACTGACTCCCTCAGAACCTTATCACAGATGATGAATTGTTTGTGAAAGTTGGATGGCTGGAGAAAGACATGGGTGGTATAGACAGAAAGTGGGAGGTTGGGATACTATATTAATGAGCGTAGTCTGAGTGAATAAGAACTGTAACTAAGAAAAATATGCATAAAGGGTATGTGGGTGGGACTAAAGGCACTTTTCAGAGTACAGAGTTAATAGAAACATTAATTTTAGAAAGGGATGAATTCTTGTAGGAAGGAGGAAGTTAAGACTGATTTTAGACATGATAATTTATAAATGATACTCAGAAGATTGAATGAATACATCCAGAAGACATTTGAGAGAATATGGCTGGTGCTTGAGTGAGAAGTCAGATTGGCAATGTGAAAGCAATGATTAGGAGCTCTGGTGGTGTCGTGCCTAAGGCATTTGACTGTTAGCCAGAAGGCTGGTGGTTCAAACACACCAGCCACTCCTTGGAAGGAAGGTTGGGCAATCTACTTCCGTAATGATACCGCCTCAGGAACCCAAGGAGGGGTCACTATGAATTGGATCCATCCCGATAGCAGTGAGAGTTTTTTAAGTAATGATTTGGCACAAAATTCATAAACTTCTAATTGGAATGGTTCTCAAGGGGACAGGGGATAAATACAAATGAAATTCTGGAAACTAAACCTTGGGAATGCTTTTGTTTTGGAGAGGTAATGAGGAAGAAAGTCCTTAGGTGGTGCAAATGGTTTGTTCTTGACTAGTAACATAAACGTTTGTGGTTTGAACCCACCCAATGATACCAGGAAAGAAAGGCCTGGCAATCTGCGTCTGTTAAAATTACAGGCAGGAAGGAGCAGTTCTACTCTGCAAACCATGGAGTCTATGTGAATTGAAATCAAGTCAGTGGCATTGGGTTTTTTTTTTAAGGAGGGACCTCTATGGGAAAAAACAAAAACAAAACAAAAAAAAACATGCTAAGGGATTTAGAATCATTTAATATCAAACAGACACTAAACAGCTTTTGCCTGAAAATTTCTTTCTTATTTTCCCCTCTGTTCATGGACTCCAAGAGTGACAATATAATCTTTTCCTCTTTTGAAATCTTACAGTCTAATTATCTGTTCTAAACAAGTTAGCGTTTGATTACATTCAGTCTTGCATTGTTCTCTTTCTCTGTTTTCTGCATAATTCTTCCCTCTTTGTCTCAAGGGTGAGGGCCGTGCCTTCTGCTTTTCACATTTGCTACAGTACTTAGAAATGCTGAGCACATAGTATGCACTTAGTAAATACTCAGATTTATACATAGTTTGTAATTGAGTGAATGGTCTGCATCTATGTCACCCTTAAAAGTTTTCTTAGATCCTGAAAGATGAATAAACACAAATGATATTATTTTTCATTTGTGAGTGAAGTAGTCAAAGTGACAAATCAGTGGCAGAACCAGTACTATTATTTGTTTCAATTTAATGAAACCACACATCTATTAAGCTCCTTTATGTCAGGAACCATGGAAGCATGAAAGGTATCTAAGTCCACAAACTAACCTCTAATCAGCCTGAAAATGGGGACCACAAAGCCTATGACATATAGCAGATAATACTTTGTGCTACAGTTATTTTTTTCATATGCACATGAGATCATGATAAATATATGATTAGTTGAGGACATTGCATTATTAATTTGATCTTATGGTAAATTTGAGATTTTACAGAATTAACTTTGAAACTGTTGAAAATGCTTTTAGAATTTCTATAGCCTCAAGGAATCCCATTCTACTTATTTTATAGATCTCTATAATATGGTGCATTATTATTGGAGATCATGTATATTACATATTAACTCTAATATTCAAGAAAAAAATGGCCATGTATCTGATATAGTTTGTTCAATCAACACATGGCTTTTGAGGTTTTTTTTTTTTTTTTTTTTTTAATGTTCCAGGGAGTGTGTCAGGTACCAAGCACACTGATTCTCAAAACCAAGGAGTTGACTGTCTGATAGGGAGACAAAAAATGACATTAAATTATTGCAGTGCAATATTTTCTGTTACAGCAGAGGCCAAGAAATATGATTTAATGGAAGCAAGGATTTTATAGGTAGGCAGATGTGAGTGTAACATCTGAACTGTGTGAATTTTGGCAACATAATTAGGTTCACTAGTGCTCAGTTTCTCATGTGTGAAAATAAGGAGATTTAAATCTGCCACGCAGAGTTCTTATGAACATTACCATTTTCCATGAAGTCATTCCAACTCATGGTGACAGAGATACGTGTCAGAGTAGAACTGCTATCCATAGGGTTTTCAATGGCTGATTTTTTGGAAGTAGACAGCCAGGTATTTCTTTTGAGGTGTGTCTGGGTGGACTTGACCTTCCAACCTTTCAGTTAGCAGCCCAGTTTATTAACCTGCACCACTAACAAATTCCCTCATGAGCATTAGAGATACACTATTAACTTTTACAGCTTTGTGTTCACCACAGAAAGGATGGATACCCAATAATGACTACTATTGTACAGATGACAATGATGATGATGGAAGGCTTGATGATGAAATATACTGATCTGTAGGAACTGAGGGGGAAGCCCCAAACTCAATTGCAGAGGATATTAAGGAAGGCTTCAGCAAAGAGGTAGGGATAGTAGCTCCAGGCAGAAAGGACCTTGTGCACAAATCCAGACCAGCCAAGGAACATCTCCTGCTGATTGAAAATAGATTAAAATGGCTGGGATACAGTCAAGTCTAAGATGAGTATTATATTGTTTTCGTTGATTTTAAAACATGCTTTTGAAGGGCCTTCATGTATATGTAGTTTATTTTTTTCTTCCTCAAATAACTTAAAAATGATGTTGGAAAAAGTGTCAGTAATAAATTTTATTTAGAGCTCTAAAAAGACCTTCAAAATCCTCTAGTTATTCCACCTTCTCACACTACTAATGAGGATATCAAGGTCTGAAGTGGGTGAGAGTCATACCAGTAAGGTAGTGGCAGAGCTGGAGTTTGAACTTGACAGTCCTGACTAGGTCTGGTTCTATTTCTACTACACCAGTCAGCTTCAATAATGAGAAAGCAGTGCCTATTAGCACATTCAGATTGTTATTATTGTAACAGCATGTCAAATAACTTCACATTTCCATAACATTTTGAACTTTTCACATCTGTTATCTAATTTGATTCTCACAATAGCCTGTGAGGTATTTATAAAGTAATTTCATATGGAAAATGAAACAGAGATAACACTACAAATTA
>NW_006921682.1:1302796-1307063 GCF_000298275.1 Orycteropus afer afer | reverse complement strand
TCAATCAGAGCATGTGGAGAAGGAGATCTCTGGCTATCCTGACCCTAACTTCTCTCTCACTGATATACAGTTTCCTTGATGTCTGGCTATAATTTTCACTAGCCTCAGCCTGGGCAGGCTGAACATGTTCCTGTGGAGGACTGCAGTGAGGGCCTTAATTCTTCAAACCATCTCCCTTCGTCCATGCTCTTTGCCATTTAGTCTATTTACATGGAGTCTACTTTCCACACACTGCTTTTTCAACTATCTCAACCACTCCCCAAATCTGTTCTGATTTCATGCCTTGCTTTGGATATTTGTAAACTCAGTTTCTTAACTTCAGTCAAAAATGAGGCAGAAGTGATATGCCAGTTCTGAATCTAGACCTTCAAGAGGCCTTGCGTGCTTTCTCTTGCTCTCTTCTGTTTCTACCATCACTGTAGACACACACAGGGCTAGCATGCTGAAAGATGAGAGAAACTTGGAGGAGAGCTAGGTTGCTTAATCATCTCAGCCTAGACCAGGATAGATCAGCCAGTGATCAACTGCCTCCAGAAATCTGAGTGACTGCAGCCAAAATCATCAGTCTACCTAACCATCAGCTGTACGAGCAACAAATACTTATTGCATTGTGCCAAACAGGTTTTTATTATTACTGTTATGATGATGATGATGATGATGCAACAAAAGCTAACTGATCAATCACTTCACCCCAGCTATTATAACTCCATAGTTGCCAGCCATCCTTACCTACTACCAGTGTGCTTCACCCAAAGACAACCAGGAACACATCTGTAGATGAACAAGTTAGGTTTACTTCACAATGAGTGAAAGAACACACACTTAGGGAGCCAAGGGGCTTTTCAATAAGTCAAAGTTGGAAAGAACCCATTATTTATAGGATTTGGGCCTTTGGAGATATTGGGTATGGGTCTAAGGAAGCAGGGACTTACTCTACATTGGGTGTTGTAGGAAAGCAATTCTATGACTGAGTATTTCAATACATTTTATCTATACAATAAGATAATGGTAGTTGTTTATAGGGAAGACAGAGTGAAAATAAGCAACAGTCATTAACTTAACAAGAGAGATTTTGGGTGCTTTGTGTAGCAAAGTGACTCTGTTTTTATCTCACTTTATCCTGATAAAGTAGTCTAGTTTGATATAATATTCTTTGAGATATTTTTGTTCAATAGGAGAATAAAATGGCTGAAAGCATCAGAGAAGTTTGTATTAACATTGATGTCTAATTGTAAATGTCAGATCAGTTCTGAACACTCAGAGATTGTTCTTCTTTTTCAGTAGTGGGGGAATCCTTCCAGAGTGTCTTAGTTATCTACTGCTGCTACGACAGGAATACCACCAGTGGATGGCTTTAACAAACAGAAATCTCTTCCTTCACAATTTAGGAGGCTAGAAGTCCTAATTCAGGGTGCTGGCTCTAGTGGAAGCCTTTCTCTTTCTGTCAGCTTACAGCTTAGGAGAAAGATCCTTCTAAGCATCTCTGGGCCTGGCTGAGGTTCACAGCACAGGCATCCTGGGTCCAAAGATGCACTCTGCTCTAGCTCTTCTTTCTTGATGATACAGAGATCCCTCTGACTTCTGCTGGCTTGTTTAATCTCTTTTATATCTCAAAAGATATTGCCTCAAGATAAAACTTAATACTGTAGGTTGCATCCTGCTTCATTAACATTATTGTCTCTAATCCTGCTTCATTAATATCATAGAAGTGAGGATTTATAACACATAGGATAATTATATCAGATCACAAAATGGAGGATAATTACATAACACTGAGAATAGCCAAGTTGACACATATTTTCGGGGACATAATTTGATCCATAACACAGAGGACTCATAAACTCACTGCTGTCAAATCGGTTCTGACATAGCGACCCCTCCTTGGGTTTCTGAGGTGGTATCTCTACAGAAATAGATTATCCAATCTTCCTTCCAAGGAGTGGCTTATGGGTTTGACCCGCCTGCCTTCTGGTTAGCAGAGTGTCTTAGGCACTACATCTCCAGAGCTTCTAAAAGGATTCATAGGAATTTTTAAATTCAATTGGTGCCATACACAAGCCAAAGTTGTCTCTAGAGAGTTAGATTCAGAGCCTTTTCTATTTTTCTTAACTTTATCTTGCAATAGTTTTAGATAATACCCAATAACAAATTTAAGCAGGTAGTGTGCAAAGACCCCTCCTCCTCTGTGCTAGTGTTGTTGTTGTTGTTGTTATGTGCCATCGAGTTGGACCCAACTCATAGCGACCCCTCCTTGGGTTTCCAAGGCAGTATCACTACAGAAGTAGATTGCCCCATCTTCCTTCTGAGGAGTGGCTGGTGGGTTTGAACCATCAGCCTTCTGGTCAGCAGTCAAGTGCTTTAGGCACTATGCTACCAGAGCTCCTGTGAAGTCCTCCTTTATTTGATACCTCTCTTTTCTTCCAGAGCAGGGAGGAAAACCAGGGCTTTCTTTTTTCCATTGTTGTCTACTTCTCCCTTCTTTTTCCCTAACTCAGGCTGAAAATGGTGCTTATTATATTTAACTTTAGAGAGACAATGTAGCATAGTGTATATGGGCTCTAGAGAATTCTAACTCTGCCATGCTGGACTGGATCCTGGACTGAAAAATAGTTTTCAAACTGGATCCTGGACTGAAAAATAGTTTTCAAACTATTACATCAATTACAAACCACAGTGATTTTTCTGCTCCACACAGTGACAGTTTCTGTTCATTCTTTCTGCCAGCTACTTCCCTGAAGTGAATGAGGGAGAAAGTGAGAAAGGGGCATGATCTCTGATTTTGTGACTATGGTAACAAATGGAGAACCAAAAGTGCCTATTTCTTTGCACTGTTCCTGGTTTTTCACTAGACTCTTGGAAATACATCATATTTTCTACTAATAAGATTAATTCCCTCTGAAAAACCTCCTTTACATTCTATAGAAAAAATAATATTTCTTGTATTAACATCTTTGATGCTATTTGGCTTAAAGAAACCCAAAATGGGGGCACTCTGGCATAACTGGTAGAGAATAGAGTGTCTGGAGTTAAGTTGCTTGAATTGCATTCATGATTCCCTCCAAAATGTGAGTGTGGGTAACTTGCTAACTTTCCATACCTGAGTTTCCTGTAAATAATGTGGGTATGATACCAAAATCTGCCCCATCACATTCTTTGTGAAGAGCACATGAGATAATCCACCAAAAGCACTTGGAACAATATCTGTTATCTACTTCTCAATTCTTGGGCTGGAAAGAGTATTTATTGTGCTTTAGAGAGCATTTTTATTTGTAAACTAAGTCTCTTGCCTCATTAGGCCAAGAAATATTTCTTGTTCCAGTCCTCAGCTACATCATAAATATATCTTGCCCAAGAGGCCTCTCTCTAGACTGGAGAATAAAGAATAGAGAATGAGTGGGCCCTTGATCCACACTTCCTAGAATTTTGTTTCCTGTTGTATCTTCAGTCCCTATTGTGTACTTATATGGGGTTGATGCCCAATAATTATTTGTTGAATGAATGAACAAATAGTCAGTCCAATAGTTCTTCATCTCTCTTCTCATTAATCATGTGCTTAGAACTAGTTAGCTTATAAAATATTGCATGGAACTACTTTTTCAACACGTTTGCTAGAATGCCACTGGAAGCTGATTTACAAACTCCTGAAAGGCAGTGGAAGGACTGTGGCTGGTAATAAGTTTTTTGTACATGCTCTGTTCTTTGCAGAGTGTATGAGAAATGTCAGCTGGATTTGAATTCCCTTAAACTGTAAAGTTTATTTGTCCATTCTGTTCATTTCTTTCTCATTTCTCCTTGCCTGAAAATATTCATTATTTCTTCACATTTAAACATAACCAACATAATCAAGATAATCTCTTATGAATACTATTTCTATATATGAGTGAGAATTGGTAACATTTATTGTAATTTCTTGAAAAGTCAATGTTGGAGAGTATCAGATAACAATATTTTGCAAAGGGTTCAGGAACCAGGTGAAAAAAGAAGGGAAAGGACTGCTGAGCCACCCCAGGTTGTCTCACTGTGCCTGGAGTGGGAGAGACCAGGAAACATCAGCTTTGTCTCCTTCTAGAGACTGCTCTGCCTTTGTGGCCACAGCCATAGTGAATTTCTTAGGGTTATTCTGATATTCCTGGATGGGCAGAAGACAGTACAGAGACTGAAAGAATGGGTGATTTCTAATTCTATTAAAAGGCAAAGTCTCCAAGGTCATGCTCTAATTACACCGTAATAGCCTTCAGTGCTGAGTATACACCATTGTGGGTTCAAA
>NW_006921682.1:1283887-1302156 GCF_000298275.1 Orycteropus afer afer | reverse complement strand
ATTAGAACCTCCACCTTTTTTGTTCGCAGCTGAGTAAGCTAAGTATTTGTTCCAGCCAAGGACTCAGTGGTCCCTAAATAGTATGTTCATACTCTGGCATGCAGGGAGAATATATTAGAGCAGGTTTACAGTTAATTTTGAACTCATTTTTAAAATTTATGAAGACATAAATATACACATATTGGTGTTACTCAAAAAAGGTGGTATCATCTGGGATTTTATAAAATCATTTACTTTAAGAATTAGAAAGGATTTTCAACATTATTTATCTTGTTCAATGGTGAATCTCAGGTTTGGTCCAGCATCTGAGTGGATTTTAGCTAGCTATTGCTATAAAATACAAATTCTCTGCAACTCAGTAGCTTAAAACAATAAGTATTTTAGCATTTGTTATTGTTCATAAGGGTATAGGTCTGTTAGTTCTACTGGTCAAGGCAAGACTTGGCTGATCTTGACTGGGTTTGTTCTTATGTCTGTGGTCAGCTGGTAGGTGAGTAGGAAGCTGTCTGGCTGATAATTTTGCCAGCTGGCATAAGATGTTGTTACTGTTATTAGTTGTTGTTGAGTTGGCTTCAACTCATGGAGATCTCATGTACAAAAGAACAAAGTTTTTTCCCAGCCCAGTGCCATCTTCATAGTAATTGGTATGCTCAAGTCCATTGTTGCACCCACTGTTTATTTTGAGTATCTTCCAACCAAGTGGGCTCATCTTTGAGTGCTATATCAGACAATATTTCTGTTGTAACCCAAAGGGTTTTCATTGGGTGATTTTTGGAAGTAGATCATCAGAACATTCTTCCTAGTCTGAGCTGGACAAGAAGATCTGCTGAAACCTGTCCACCATTGATGACCCTGTTGGTATTGGAAATATTGGTGGCATAGCTTCCTGTGTCATAGCAATATGAACACGACCACAGTACTACAAACAGACAGGTGGGTATGAAAGTGAAATAGATGATACTGCATAACCTTTTGTCAAATGAATCAATGACCTTAAAGAAGACTTAGTTTCCCGTCATTGTATGCTTCAATGCTCTTTAAACACCTTTAAGAATGGTTGCCCATTCTTTGTTTGCACATCATCTGCAACAGGAAATTGTGATTACAATTGTAGCTCAGTTCTTCTGAGGCAAATAAATTGAATTAAATCGAAGAAGTTACTTTACTTCTTTGAAACTCATTTTCTTCTGTGAAGTATCAAAAAGATCTTCTAAATCCATCATAGATTTACATTATGTTTTCTCTGAGATTTTATGTGAGGTTTCTGAAATAGGGATCATTTCTTTTCATCTCTTCACCCCTCCCCTCCATTTAGTATAAAGGACTCATGGATCTTTGAGGGTAGGGGTATTATGAAAACACACACCCACATTTTTGCCAAAGACCTAGAGGTCAGACTTTGATGAGTTTTAGGCAGGTATTTTCTATATCACTTTTAAAATGGTGTCTGTTATAGAACATTTCTTACTGCATAGAAAGAAGACACTTCGGAAGGGGTCACCTGGCATTTCCAAAGGGCTTTGTAGACATTCTGAGCTTTCCCTGTGGCAATTCTATGAGGTCAGTCAAGGTTTTCATTTTCTCAATTTATAAATAAAGTTCTAGACGCAGGTAGTTTGCCCTAGTTCACAGGATGTGTCAGTGGTTGTACTTCCATGAAAGCCCATGGCCTAAGGCTCCATCAGTTAGCTGACCTTTCTTTTCATTGGTAGGTGAAGTCTGGTTGATTCTATGGCTTTGACTCTACCCTGCTGCTCTTACCCAGCTGAGAGTCAGAATCTTGGACTGTAACTGTAGAAAGGGATTTCAGAGGTCTTTTATCTAGGGCTGGGTCCTGTACTTCCTCCTATTAGCAGAAGTATAATTTCATGATCTGATCATGAATTTAATGTAGTGGAGGGTAGATAGCATTTTTAAAACAAATGAAATACAATAGAAAAGAAGAAGAGAATATCAGTTTTTATTCATATAGTAAATGTTAATTAAAACTTTTATATTGACTAAATAAGTTGTGTGTGTGTGTGTGTATGTGTGTGTGTGTAGAGGGTTAGGAGTCCCTGGGTGATTAAGCGGTCCACTAGTAGCCAAAAAGTTAGTAGTTTTATTACATCCACAGGAAGACAAGCCTGGCAATCTGCTTATGAAAAGTCAGTCATGAAAACTCATGAATAAGTTCTACTCTGTACATGTTGGGTTGTCATGGGTCAGAATTGACCCAACAGAAACTAACAACAAACATACACATGAAAAGTTACTTTGCAAAGCACAGGAAACCTTGAAAATAGAATCATAAAAATGGCTCAAAACATGAATATTCTAGCAACTCTGAATCAGAAGAAATCATTTTGGGGTAAAGGAATTTGTGAGGTAGGGAATAGGGGAGAACTACTTGAAGGAAGTTTGGCTCAGTGATGTTTGAAGGATTGGTAGAATTTAGAAAGTTGTGGAAAGAAGGTGGCATCTTGGGAAGAAGAAAGAGAACAAATAAAGGTCTAATGAGATTGTACCTATTCATATGAGTTCTCATGGAAAGTGTAGATAAAATAGAAGAGGGGTTAAACCTGAAAAAGAAACCTGGGATCAAATTGTGGAGTGCTTAGATCACAAGACTCAGGATTTAGGATGCCAGCGCATGGGGCCCATGAGAGGTTTCATCACAGTACTGATATGAGAAGAAAGCAGCTAAGGAAAACAAATTTCTACTTTGGTGAAAGCACATAGTTTTTGAGATGATATATCTTGTGAAATTTTAATCATGATGTTGTTTTTAGGTGTCATCAAGTTGATCCCAATTAATAGCGACCTTATGTACACCAGAATGAAACACTGCCCAGTACTATGCCACCCTCACAATTGTGGCCATGTTTGAGCCCATCCTTGCAGGCATTGTGTCAATCCATCTCATTGTTAGTCTTCCCCTTTTCACTGACCCTCTACTTTGCCAAGTATGATATCTTTTTCCAGGGATTGGTCCCTTTTGACAACATAATCAAAGTATGACAGGCAAAGTCTTGTACTTCCTCTTACAGCAGTCAATATTTTTCATCAATACCATGATTCAAATGCATCAATTCTTCTGCGGTTTTATTTATTCATTGTTCAGCTCTCTTATGCACACGAGGCTTTAGAAAATACCATGGCTTTGACCAGGTGTACCTCAGTCTTCAAAGTGACATCTTTGCTCTGAAACCATTTAAAGAAGTCTTTGATAGCACATTTGCCTAACATAATAAGGCCTTTGATTTCTCGACTGCTGCTTCCATGGGTGTCAATTGTGGATCCAAGTAAAATGAAATCCCTGGCAACTTCCTTTTTTCTCCATTTATTGTGATGTTGCTTATTGGTCCAGTTATGAGTATTTCTGTTTTCTTTATGTTGAGGTGTAATCCATACTGAAGGATGTAGTTTTTGATCCTCATTAGTAAGTGCTACAAGTTTTCTTCACTTTCAACAAGAAGACTGTATCATCTTCATATTCCAGGTTGTTAATGAGTCTTCCTTTAATCCTGATGCCACATTCCTGTTCTTATAGTCCAGATGTTTGGATTATTTGCTCAGCATACAGATTGAATTAGTATGGTGAAAGGCTATAACACTGATGCACACCTTTCCTGATTTTAAACCATGCAGTGTAACCTTGTTCTTATCAAACGACTGCCTCTTGGTCTGTGTACAAGTTCTGCATCAGTACAATTAAGTGTTGTGAAACTCCCTTTCTTCATAATGTTATCCTTGATTTATTTTGATCCACATTTAATCACGGTAGGTTAATTGATTTCCAGATATTACACCTCTATATCACTAAAAAATAAATAATAAGATGAAAATGTAAAATTAATTCAACTTGAATAATTCAAGTTTGAGGCCAGACTGTTTCATACCTTACCTCATGGATTTTGTTTATAGCAGACTTGAAGAAATTTCTCCCAAAGGAGTGGGCAAATGGTTGACAAAAGCTGCTAAACTCTGGAGATCAATCAAGGAAAGTAGAGTCACCCAATATTGTTGGGACCTGGAGAAATAATTAGATGGGACTGATGACTAGCACCAGACATAAAAATACTCAAGGAAGCTTGTAGATACTATCCTGTCGGAAAGCCCGTTTTACGTTAGAAGCCTAAGAAAATGACTAGCTAGATTTCAGCATAGATGTTACAATCAACAGCATGAGAGAAGAGAAAAAAAATAAATGATTTGAGGATGACAGACTTAATCCAAGAATACAGATATTGTTGCCTGTAAGCTCAACACAAAACAAATAATTGTAATATTTTTCTCATTCTTAAGACTGGAATCTTTTTTCACTATTTCCATATTCCAGAATCATTCTTCCTCTCTTTATACCATCTTAAGGTTTATCTCTTATACTTAAGTCAAGACTGCTGTAAAAACCAAAAGATACAGAATCTAAATAATCTCTGTACCTCTTATACATTATGTGTGTCCAAAATATCATAGTGTTTGATTATTCTTGTTATTATTTGCATTATTATTATTATTGCTTTACTATTTTTGTCTGCTTTCTGTATATATTATTATATATTTTAAGAAGCAACTGAGTTAAATCAAAGACAACAATGGTAAGACTTTATTAGCTTCTCTGAATAAGAAACACACCCTGTTGATCTTATTTGCATTTAATTAGCCAATTGTTACTGTCTATAGTTTCATATAACTCAGTTGATTATCAGAATGACAATATAATATAGCAATATAACATCTGGCAGAGAATTTGGAGATCATTCATCATCCTGCCCAATGTAATATCTGATAGATAGTTGTCCAGCTTCTGCTTGAACATATTTCAAATAATTAAGAACTACTGCACAAAATTAACATTACGTTTGGGCTAATTATATTTTAAAAATTCCTCACATATTTTGAAATAAAATCTACCCTCTTTATTTGAGTGTAATTGAACTAAGTTGTATCCACTAAATACACACAATATCAGTTGCTGGTCTAATTATTTTTCCACTTGATAAACCTTCAAATACGTGGAAAGCTTTAATTCTGCCTAGATACAGGCAATATAAATTGTCTTTTCTTTTTCCCTCGTCTTGTCTTCCTCCTCTTCCTCTATTTCCTTCACTTCTTCCTCTTCCTTCTGGTCATCCTTCACCTCTTTCTTCAGCACACAATCACAATATCTCTGACAGTCCCTCAAATATGTTTTTCGACTCTTCCTCATTGTAGGCATCTTTTTGTTGTGTTTCGTTTTGTTTTATGCTTTTGTTTGAAGTTAATTGATCCTTTTTGTTAGGAAAATTGGAACTGAATATAATACTCCATCTATGGTTTGACTTTGGACAGTCATAGAGAGACCATTATGTATTTTTGATATGGCATAGAATCTGTAGTGCAAAAATGTATCAGACTTCTGACATTGCCTTTTCAATTATGCTTGGCTCCATCTGCCTCCCGATCTCTCTTCCACTCACTCTATGCATAGTCTGGATGCAAATGACTAATCTCATGACCATCTCCCCCTCCTCTGGGTTCGGGATGCTCTTCAGCACTGCCTTCATTTTTCCACTGTAACATACCTCTCAGTACTGCCAGTGCTTAAATTCGACTCGACTCAACTAACAAAGACTCTGGTTCAACTTATCACTTCAGGACTCAGGCAAAGCATCACACAGCATGAGGTCTGGCTTCTCCAGTGGCTGCTCAGAGGGTTAGGTAACATAGACAGATGTGGAGGGTGTCAATGCCTCACAAATTTTGACCAATGACAAGCAAGAGATAAAAAGAAGCCAATAGACAATTTTTCCATTCTCCTTCTGATAGATTACTCCAAGATGAATCATCCAAAATGCATAGAGACATTCTGTGGGGCTTCCAAACAAGCTAAGTTTTCTTGTAAAGTTGTGGGCAACATGGAATGCACAATCATTTATTTGCTGTCCCTCCTTTCCTACCTTACTTCTCCTTTTCATTGATCTTTCTCTGCTAGTATTGCTGTGAAATCAAAATCTTTGTCTTGCTCTGTCTTCTAGGCAAAGTGGGCTAAGCCAAGATTGAGTCTGTGGTAATTTATTCTACAAATATTTCCTAAGTGCTTTCTATGTATATATTCCAGACAGTGTGCTGAAAAGTTGTGACACTTTCTTGGAAAGTTGTTCACAGTTTAGTTGTTGTTTTTATTGTTATTTCCTGTTTATGAGTCAATCCGAGAGTCATCGCAACCCCTTGCACAATGAAACAAAATGCGGCCCTGTCCCATTCCATCCCTGTGATTGGGTTCAGATCAGACCATTGTGACCCATAGAATTTTCATTGGCTGATTTTGGGAAGTAGATCATTGAACCTGTAGAAAGTATTATTATTATTATTTATCCTTTAAATAAACATTTTTATTAAATTAAAGCATTTCTGTATTAGTACAGTTTATATTTAATAGAAATAATCATCCTTTCATATCATTAATATTTAAAAGCATTGGATTTATGACAATATATAAAGTTCCATGTAATGAATATCTAATAATCATTTATTAATTTGGATGTGTCTGCTATTTCCTCACTCTGTGTCTCTTCCTCTATCTCTAATCCCCTTCTACTATCTCTTGGTCTCCATCTCCTACCACTTTTCCTTCTCTTTTCTAGTACATATAATGTTGAGATGGTCATATTGGCTTGCAAATCTTGGCCTGAATTTCTAAACCTTTGGGAAAGATTCCTAAAAATAGAAAATGTGTCAAAGGATAAGTGTGGAGTGTGTCAAAGCTAATGATAGGCACTGCTAAATTCCTTTATAATAAGTTTATCAAATCAAATTTCCACCAAAATTAAACATCAGGAATTCCTTTTGTCCTCATTTGCTATTTGATGTTATAATAGATGAATATAGTAAGTTGCCCTTTTATGACAGCATATATAAGTTTTAAAAGTTTGAAAACCTTTTTTCTTCTGTGAATTATATCCTCAAATCTATTTGAGGTTTAATATTTTTCTTAATAACTTGTAGGAAACTTTATATATCAGGAATACCATCTGTTTTCCTATAGTATTCTTATACATGTTTTTCTTAGCTATCTGTTTGTATATTTTTAAATTCATAAACAGATCTCTTTGAATATTATTTCCCAATACTTTATATTAGTTATGGTTTTCAACTTTGTCTCATATGTTGTTGCTATGTGCCATCAAGTCAGACCCAAGTTGTAGCGACCCCTCCTTGGATTTCCAAGGCAGTATCACTATGGAAGTAGATTGTCCAACCTTCCTTCTGAGGAGTGGCTGGTGGATTTGAACTGCCAGGCTTCTGGTTAGCAGTCAGATGCCTTAGGCACTATGCTACCAGAGCTCTCTTGTCTCATATAGGGATTTGATTAAAAAAAAAAAAATCCCATTTTTCAAACCATTGATTGAAAAATAAAAATAAAAATCATGTAAACTTAAAAAGGCAAGACCAGAACAGTGGCAGTCTTGGGATTTCCCTTCAAGTTGATATTTATCATCTACGAAAGTTAATTTTGTGCTCTATCATTAACAATTTTTGCCTTTTTCACAAAAACATCTGAGAGACTTACTGTATCCTGCTCTCAGCAAAGTGTTTGGCAATGTCTATAGACAACATCCTTCTCACTACTCTCCTATAGGGCTGTCACAGTTATCACAAAAGGGAATGGTTGGACTTGGATGGGATTCATTCTTGAACATGTGTGACAAGTACTGAAAAACAGCCTAAGCTCCTTCTACTCTCATTCTTTATTCACTCAATAATGCATTTCACATTATTTCTGGGAATAGAGCGATAAAGTAACACTTCTAGGTTCTATATTTTTCTTTTTGAGAATTGGGACAAAACTTGTGTGAATACTCATGAACAATAGGGCTGATGCTACAGTAACTATCAATAAAGATAATCAGCAATATTTCTGTGACCTCCTCTGAACCCTGAGAGCCTCCTCTGGAGCAGGAAATCAACTTACATCATATTATTGGGCACTATTCCTTTTCTTTTCTTTCTTTCTTTCCTTTTTTTTTTAAACAACTATTTATTGTGATTTGGATGAAAGTTTGTAGAGAAAATTGGTTTTCCATTCAATAATTCACATACATTTTGTTTTGGGACATTGATTGCAATCTCTACAATGTAACAGCACACTTCCCCACTTCCTCCCTGTGTTTCCTGTTTCCATTTGTCCTTCTTCCCTACCCTTTTCTACCTTCTGAGTTTTGTGCCTGGGCAAATGTTGCTCTTTTGATTTTATTTGTTTAGTTGTTCTGAGGAGTGTGTACCTCCCTGTTGTTATTGTTCACCTTATAGGCCTGTCTGTTGTTGGGGCACTATTATTGTTTGGAGTGGAATTCCTTCTCAATTTTCTTTTCTTTCATTATGTTTTATAGTTTTTAAATGATTAACACATTAGTAGTGGTTCTACAGTCTTTCTGTCATCCTTACAATATGTAATAGTGTTTTGAATGTGCTGGTAATTATGGTTTCTTCTTCATTCTTGTCCTCTCCTTAGAACTACAAGGATAAAATCAGTTGGTGTGAAATCACTATTCACAGTGTATGGAGACCAATGTGGACCGTGGCTGTCTGCAGTTTACAGGCTGCTTATCATTGGTTCTGAGCACCCACATAGAAATCTATAGCCATAATTCACTCTTGACCCTGCTAGAGGCCCTGCTCAGCCCACACTATCAATCATTGAGCACATGAGCTCTGGACCAACATTTGCATTCCTCAAGGAAAGGTTGGGACTTCCAGACTAATTTTCATTTATGTAAGCTAAATCTCATTGTATCTAATGTCTATCAACAGAATAGTTTCACCTTGTTTCTCATTTTCTTCTTTTAGAAAAGGAAAGAGAATAACAAAGCTATAAGATGATACCTTTATCTAGGGATCCTTTTCTCCCTCCTGGGAGAAGATTTTTGGAAAATTACCTTCACCTTGTCTGGTGCACAATTTCCTTGAATGTCACCACAGGACTGACTAAAGAAGACAGAACAGTCTGATTTGGATGAGTATGTCTCCTGTGCTACTTAACTTTTAGGCCAATAAATGTCCCTGGAGCCAAGATCCAAAGATGGATAACACATATGTTTAACTTTAACCCGCAAGTTGTTAGGGGCAAAGAGCACAGAAAACTCAATTACAAGCTCCAGTTGTTCCTGATCAGACTTGACGTGTAGGCTTGGACAATAAGATTTGCGACCTAAGAAGAATAAATGTAAACCTAATGCCAATTAGCATGTATAAATAGTTTTATTCCAAGCACTTGCTTTCAACTTCACCCTCTCCAAACAGAGGGGAAGGATGTGATACAGGCTTCAGAGTCAAGTAGACCTGGGCTCTAGTTTCATCTTTCTCACCTCTTAGCCGTTTCCTCTAGGCATGTTACCTAACTCGGCCATACTTCAGTTTCTTTACCTGAAAAATGAGAATAAAAGCAGTCCTGTCTCATAAACTTGTCCTCTCCCTCAGCATTCTCTCCTCATTTAGCAATGAAGCAGACAAACCATTGTTCATTAAAAAGGAGAAAGAAGCCATAGGGCTTTTCCATAGGTGTGCATTAGGGGCTAATTATGAGTTATAAATCTTTCCATTTCAGCTAAAGTTCAATGTAAAATCTGTAGTCACAATAATATAAATAGCAATGAAAGTAATAATATACCCTCTGCCATTGAGTTGATTCCAACTCATAGCAACACCCAACTTGACAGAAGTAGGATGCCCCATCTTCCTTCTGCTGAGGGACTGGTGGCTTTGAACCACCAACTTTCTGGTTAGCAGTCAAATGCCTTAGGCACTGCACCACCAGAGCTCCTTAATGATAATATATAACTTTTTAAACACTTCACATGCTAAATATTGTGAAAAACACTCCCCATTCTTGATCACATTTATGCTTTATGATAAGTCTATGTTAGAAGTAATTATGGTTCTTCTTTTACAGTTATGAAAACAGACTCAGAGGTTAAGTAAATACCCAAAGTCATTATAATTCTGTAAAAAGGAAAAAATTAAAAATGCCTATCATATGTCAGACACTGTTTTAGGAACTGGGGATAAAGTGTGAACATAGTGACTAAAAATCTCTGCCTCATGGAGCTTACATTCTACCAGGGCAGGTACATGATAAATAAAATAAAACATTTAATGTGATAGATATAACCAGTGCTAAGAACAATAATTCAGGTATGAATTGTATCAAGCATGAGAGGAAGATAGAAATTTTAGATGGATGACTAGGGAAGGTTACACTAAGAAAGTGACATTTAAGTAGAGATCTAAAGGAACCGAGGAAGTAAATCAGGCACACATCTGGAGGAAGAGCATTTCAGGATGGTGAAAAGGCTAGTGAAAAATTCCTCAGTTGGGAGTAGGTCAGTAGTATTTGAGGCACATACAGAGGCCAGTGGGTTGTGAGTGACGTGATGAAGTCAGAGAGATTACTAAAGGTTTGTTCATATAGTCAACAATATGGGGAACTGTGGTAGTTAAATTTGTTTGTCAGCTTGGCTGGGCCTGGTTGAGTGGCTGGGCAGTGGGTGGTAGTTATACCCTGTGATGAGACTAGCAATCCACTCCATGATGGGATCTACCACAAGCAGCTGAGTAGCTGCCTTTGGGATGGGGTCTGCTTCCTGTATATAAGCAGAAGACTTGGGGATAGTCTAAAGCTTATGGAACACTTGAACCCTGCATGTAGCCATGTCATTGTTCAGCAGCCTGCCATGCTCTGCCGACCTTAGGACTTTCAGTGGACTTGAATGAATGGCCTGCCGTGTGGTTTGATAACATCAGTACTGTGCCTTTTTATTTATCAACCTTGGGCTTGGCAGCCTCAGCACCCAGCAGCTGTCTGAATGAAGAAAAACCTCTAGCTTCAATGGGCCGGGAGCTGGAGACAGAGCTGGACCCCAAGGTTGAGGGGCTTTCACCCAGCCCCTAGAGCCTGGCACTTTGAACTCAGACTTAAAGCCTCCAAACTATAAGAGAATAAATTCCTGTTTGTTCAGCCATCCCATTTGTGGTATATTCTTGTCAAAGCGGCACCAGGTAACCACAACAGGAACTTTTCAAGAGTTCTGAGTAGAAGAATGAAATGATCTAACTGCACTTTGGTTTTTAAATAAAATTTTTATTTTAAATATGTTTAAATAGTAGACAAACCTAAGACAGTAACATTGGCACATTAGTACTATGTAAACTACAGACTTTATCTAGATTTCACCAATTTTTGTACTGCTGTCCCTTTTCTGTTCCAAGATCCAAATTCAGGATAATATATTGCATTTAGTCATCATGTGTCCTTAGTCTCCTTTGATCTTTGACAGTTTCTCAGTATTTTCTTTCTTTTTTTTTTTTTTTTTTTTGTGATCTTAAGAGTTCGAAATGTACTCGTCATGTATTTTATAGAGTGTTCCTTAGTTTTGGTTTGTCTAATGTCTTTTTGTAGGAGCTCTAGTAGCGTAGTGCCTAAGGGGCTTGACTACTAACAGAAGGCTGGCGGTTCAAACCCACCAGTTCAAACCCACTCCTTGGAAGGAAGGTTGGGCAATCTACTCCTGCAGTGATACTGCCTCAGAAACCCAAGGAGGGGTCGCTATGAGTCGGGTCTGACTTGATGGCACATAACAACAATAACAAATGTTTTTGTGCTTGGCTATGAGCCAAAAGGTTGGTGGTTTCAAGTGCACCCAAAGATGTACTTCCAAAAAGTCAGCCACTGAAAACTCTATGGTGCTCAGTTTTACTCTGACACACATGGGGTTGCTGTGAGTTGAGAGGGACTCAATCTCAACTCTTTAAATGTTTTCTCATGTCTTAGACTAGAATTATGGTTTGAGGAACAATAACAGTTGAAGTGCTCTTCTCATCACATCTTATCACAGGATACATGATATTAAATATATAACAGGGTGATTAAAACCTTGGTGACTTGATTAAGGTGATGTCTGCAAGTTTGTGCACTGTAAAGTTACTATTTGTCCCTTTCCATACTTCATTCTTTGTAAATTCTTCACTAAATCCAGTCCACACTCTAGGGGAGTGAGATTAATCTACATTATCTCTTACTGTCTGGCAGTTCCCTCTGGTTGCTGTGCTAAGGAAAGTCTAGGTGAGAGATTAGTTTGGAAACTATTGCACAAATATAGTCAGAGATAATGATAGCTTGGACCAGGGTAGCATCAATGGAAGCTCCTGGAAGTAGTTGAATCTAGATGTATGTTGAATGTGAAACCTAATAAGATTTACTGATAGATTGCTCATAGGGTATAGAAATAGGAGTTTAGGATGATTCCAGCTACCTGGATGTATGGAGATGTCATTTGCTAAGATGAGAGAAAGTGCAATGCAAGCAGCTCACATTGCTGATAAGGTGAGGTGAGTGAATATGTAAGCTTGGTTCTGTGTGATTCCAAAGTCCAAGCTTTCAACTTCTGTACTACTCAGCTTCTGTGTCTCTAATTGTTTGGGATGTATCTTCTGGCAGAAAGTACAATAAAAGTTCTATGTATTCTTACTGTGAATTATCTTGTCTTCTCCCTTTTGTAGCTGATTTTCTTAAGTGAGACCTTTCTCCAGGTCCCCAGGTGTTTCTTCTTGCTCAGTAGTTAACAGGACAGCTTGCCAATAGCAATATTTGGAATGGAGAGCATTCTGGGAGAGCCATCTCCTATTATGGTCATCATGGACTTTTGCTGGATTTCTTTATTATCTCACTGCAAATGCTGGCTTCTTCTCTGCTAATTAAGCAGCAACTTTTTATCATCATTGACAAAATTATCCAATAACACATACCCTGAAGCAGTCCAAATTGGTCAAGTAAAGGGGATGCTCTATGATATTTAGCAGTAAAAATGATGCTATTTTAGAGACATTTGGCCAGATTGGATTAGCTGATCGAACAGGCTAAATGGGAAAGGATACAGATATATTCACTCATACACCTCTTTTTGTTACTCTTTTGTGGAATTCATGGGGATTCATGCAGTTAGAGATGAAGCTCAAACTGGAAGGCAGGGTCTCTTTAAATCCTACCTGGAAGCATGTATACTCGAGGTGGTGTTTTCAGTTAGACATGGACATGGGCTGGTGGTTAATATATATGACAAAAATATTTTCTCATTATATTTTCTCATTATGTCTGTCATGGTACCCAAAGTCCTACATATTCTACATATATATTCTACATATTTTGCCCCTGCCAATCTCACCTTTCTAAAACTCACAGTATCCAAAAAAAGAGAAAGAAACATTCTTTTTGCCCTAATGCTTTCAATATTTTTTTTTATTTCAGTGCCTTTTGCAGATGTTCCATTTGTCTAAAGTCCCCCTGCCTTTGATTGGCATATATATATTATGTGTCAGTTAAAATGTTACCTTTCCAGAGGGGGCTCCTTTCACTACCAGATCTAAAATCAGAAGATTCTGTTATTCTTTCTTCCTGCAAATACTCCTCTTTACCAGTTACTTTTTAGTATATAACTCTGTTCTTTTCAGTGAAAGCATATAGGATAATGTGACCTTATTATTGTTTATTTTCTGGTTTTCTAGGATGATTTTTTGACTCTGTACATTAGACTACAAGGTTTTTAATGTCAAGGGCATTATTTGCTTTTTCACACTGTGTTCTCAACAATGTCTCAACTATTTGTTGTTGTTGTTGGGTGCCACTCATGGCAACCATATGAAGAAGAATGAAGCATCAGGATTAGAGGAAGACTCATTAACAACCTGCAATATGAAGATGACACAACCTTGCCTCAACTATTAGTGATAACAAGTATTCATTAAATGAATGAGTTAAGTGTCCTGGGATTTCCTAAAACATTGTGAACAATTAACTTCATCACCTTATGTAGGAACATATGAGAAAATGGTATCCTAGGATAAATAAACTATAAGGGAACCTTTTGATATGCTGATTCAAAATACATATTTTGAGCCATGTAAGGAACAGCTAGAGAAGACTGGAGCAACAGGGGAATTCAGTGGGTTGAAGTCAGAACCAGGCATCTACCACCCATTATCCAGTTTGTCCTACTGTGGTGGCTTGCATGTTATGTGTACTGGAAGCTATGTCTCTAGTGCTTCAAACACCAGCAGGTCATCCGTGGTAGACAGGTTTCAGTGAATCTCCAGACAAATATTAGAAGGAAAGGTCTGTCAATTTACTTCTGAAAATTTTATGTGTTGTTGTAAGGTGCTATTGAGTCAGTTGTGACTCATAGTGACCCTATGTATAACAGAAGGAAACACTATCTAGTCCGGCACCATCCTCACAATCTTTCCTATGGTAGAGCCCATCATTACAGTCACTGTGTCATTCCATCTCATTGAGGGCCTTCCCCTTTACTGATGACCCTCTACTTTCCCAACATGAGATCCTTCTCCAGGGAACGATCTCTTCTGACAACGTGACCAAAGTAGGTGAGATGAAGTTTGACGACCCTCACTTCTAAGGGACATTCCTGCTGCACTTCTTCCAAGACAGATTTGTTCATTCGGGCATTCCATGGTATTTTCAGTATTCTACACCAACACCACATTTCAACTGCATCCATTCTGCTGTCTTCCTCATTCATTGTCCAGCTCTCACATGCATATGAGGCTATTGAAATTACAATGGCTATCAGATACATCTTAGTCTTCAAAGTGACATCTTTGCGCTTAAACATTTTAAAGAAGTCTTTTGCAGCAGATTTTCCCAATTGAACACATCATTTTGATTTATTGACTGCTGCTTCCATGGGCGTTGATTGTAGATCCAAGTAAAATGCAAGTACTGACAACTTCAATCTTTTCTCCATTTATCATGATGTTGCTTTTTGGTCCAGTTGTGAGGATTTTTATTTTCTTCATGTTGAGGTATAATCCATACTGAAGACTAGTCTTTGATATTCACCAGTAAGTGCTTCAAGTCATCTTCACTTTCAGCAAGTGAGGATGTGTCATCTGTATATCACAGGCTGTTAATAAGTCTTCCTCTGATACTGATGCTGTGATTTCCTTCACATAATCTAACTTCTCTGATTATGAGCTTAGCATGTTGTTGTTGTTGTTATGTGCCGTTGAGTCAGACCTGACTCATAGCAACCCCTCCTTGGGTTTCTGAGGCAGTATCACTATGGAAGTAGATTGCCCCATCTTCCTTCCGAGGAGTGACTGGTGGGTTTGAACCGCCAGCCTTCTGGTTAGCAGTCAAGTGCCTTAGACACTATGCTACCAGAGCTCCTGTGAGCTTAGCATACAGATTGAATAAATATGGTGAAAAATTACAACCCTGACACACACCTTTCCTTATTTCACACCATACAATATCTTCTTCTTCTGTTTTAATGACAACCTCTTGATCTATATATAGGTTCTGCTTGAGCACAATTAAGTGTTCTAGAATTTCTATTCTTCTCAGTGTTGTCTATGATTTGTAATGATCCACATGGTTGAGTGCCTTTGCATAGTCAATAAAACAAGGTAAACATCTTTCTGATATTCTTTGCTGTCAGCCAAGTTCTACCTGGCTTATCAACAATAATATCCCTCATTCCATGTCCTCTTCTGAATCTGGTTTGAATTTCTGAAAGTTCCCTGTCAATGTACTGCTGCAATCATTTTTAATTATCTTCAGCAAATTTTACTTGCATGTGATGTTAAAGATACTGTTAGAAAATTTCCACATCTGTTGGATTACCTTTCTCTGGAATCTGCACAAATCTGGATCTCTTCCAGTCATTTGCCAGGTAACTGTATTCCAAGTTTCTTGGCATAAAAGAGTGAGTGCCTCTACTGGTGCATCTATTTGTTGAAACATCTTGATGGGTATTCCATCAATTCCTGGGGATATTGTTTTTTGCCAATTCCTTCAGTGCAGTTTAGATTTCTTCCTTCTATACCATTGGTTCTTGATCATATGCTACCTCCTTAAATAGTTGAATGTCAACTAATTATTTTTGATACAGCGACTCTGGATTCCTTTCATGTTCTTTAGATGCTTCCTGCGTCATTCAATATTTTGCCCACAGAAACTTTCAGTATTGTAATTCAAGGGTGGAATTTTATTTTCAGTTATTTCAGACTGAGAAGTGCTAACTGTGTTCTTCCCTTTTGATTTTTGAATTCCTGCAAATTAGCCAATGAAAATTCTGTGAATCACAAGAGAATATTGTCTGATAGAAGATGAGTTCCTAAGTTGAAAGGCAGTCAGAAAACACATTAACTATAACAATGGACTTGAGCATACTGAAGATCATGAAGATGATGCAGGAGCGGACAATGTTTCATTGTGGTTCATATGAGGTCACCTCTTGTTGGAGCAGACTCTACAGAACTAAAAACAAGTGACTCTCTACCAACATGCAGCAGCCAACTTGCAGCACATCCCTATTTCTAAGATTATTTTCCATGCACTGTTTCTCTGCCACACACCATGCATCCAAAGAATCCCAAGTTGTTTTACTGTGTGATTCCCAGAGGCATTGTCAATAAATAGAGAGGGAGGAATAAGAAAGTATTTGGAAGCCAATTACCTTTAAAAGTTCTTTTATTTATTTACATTCCAGTCTCTTGGGAGCAATGGCAGAATTCTCTTACCAGTCCTTGATTTTTAAAGATGAAAACTGAATAAGAATCTGTGTATCTCAAATTCAGCTTCAGAGAAATCCAATGCTTTAAACATACACATACACAGACACACATATAGCCACACAGAATGGAAAAGTATATAAAAAGACTGTGTCTTCTGGGTAAATGTGTTCTTCTTATAAAATTAGAGGCCAAAACCAATATAATTTTGCCCATTTACAGACTACAGCACTTGGTAATAAATGCTTTAAAGTGTCCTCTTCCTTGGAGCTTTCTCTCAGCCTTTGGATACATATCAAATCAGATAAATGTGAGCCATGGAGCTGTTGTTCAGATATAATTCTCTGATACACTATCTGGATCTACAATCTATTTAACCTTGGCAGGAGGCAAAACCACACCAAATTTAGAGGCAGGAGGGGCAGTGAAAAAGTTCATTTTGAGCCAGGCTGTACTTCTTGCTAGATGCTAGAATGAGCCTGGAGATGTAGGAAGGAAAGCCAGGCCTATGGCTTATAGGACCAAGTCAGGTTTTTTTCTGAAAGACCAACATGTTGTAAGATTTGAGAATAAATAAGCTAAAATAAGAGATGGTTTTAGCAAGAAAACTTGTCCTGAGGAGTAGGAGCAAATAAAATGGGTCCCTCCACTGTATACAGGAGCTCTGGTGGTGCAGGGCCTAAGACATTTGACTGCTAACCAGAAGGCTGGCAGTTCAAACCCACCAGAGACTCCTCAGAAGAAAGGCTGGGCAATCTACTTCCATAGAGATACTGCCTTGGAAACCCAAGGAGGGGTCACTATGAGTCGGATCTGATCTGACGGCAGTGAGATACTGTATACATACCACCTATATATTTGAAGGAGCTCTGGTGGTACAGTGGCTAAGGCATTCAGCTGCTAACCAAAGTCAACAGTTTGAAGCTAGCAGCCACTCTGCAGGAGAAAGACCTTTCATAAAGATTTACAGCCTTGGAAACCCTATGAGGCAGTTCACTCTGTCCATCAGGGTTACTAGGCGTCAGAACCTACTCAGGGGCAGTGGGTTTGGTTTTGGTTTGATCTATCAGTTTATCATACTATGGTGGCTTTTGTGTTGCTATGATGCTGGAAGCTGTGCGTCTGTTATTTTATATACTAGCGGGGTCATTCATGGTGGACAGGATTCAGTGGAGTTTTCAGATTACGGTGAATCAGCAGGAAGGTCTGGTGATCTAATTCTGAAAATTAGCCTATGAAAACCGTAAGATTCACAACAGACCATTGTATAGCACACTTGCTTTGAACGCTTCATCAGGAGGGACCAACGGCTGGAGAAGCACATCATGTTTGATTAAGCAGGGGGCTAGAGAGGGTGAGGAAGACTGTTGGTGAGATAGATTCTCAAAATATCTGCAATGCTGAATGTGGACAGGGTGACCATGGTGAGGATGATGCTGAACTTGCTAGCATTTTGTTCTGTTGCATAAGGTCTTCATGAATGGGAGTCAAATTGATGGCAGCTCTCTATCTGCCTATACTACATCCATCTAATATAGGCAATCTCAGATTTATTTTATTCCCATTAAACTGTTGTTTATGGTGCTTTTTTTAAAAAAAAAAATCTGTTGGACATTCAGTGTCTCTTTGAGGAGGATCTTGTTTTAACTTATTTGTTTCAATTTATTTTGCAATATGATACTGCTTCCCACCCTCCCCTTATTTCAGTGTGTAACAAGAAA
>NW_006921682.1:1280414-1283234 GCF_000298275.1 Orycteropus afer afer | reverse complement strand
CAGTGTTTTCTTTAAGGATGCACAGTACTTGTTATGCATGATGTTAAAATTGCTGACAAGTCAGCAGGGAGGGTCGGACCTGACTCTGAGAAATTCTGTCTTCCAGATTTTGGAGCCAATAAAATTCCCCCAGTTTTGCTGAAGGCAGTAGGTCAGCTGCAGACTGCTGGGTGCTGTGTCAAGGGTTGGGCCACATGCAGAAAAATAAATCTAATCTTCAGCCACCATTGTTCTTTTCTTAATCTACCACACCTACCAGAGAAACAAGATCTGGTAGCTCAAGTGGCCAAGACTGGTACAACGTGTACTTTATACTTTTTCACAAATTAGATTCTCAGGGATGCAGAGCAAGGGACAACAGAAGGACCAGAGGGAAAGAATAGAAGAGGAGGAAGTCGAGGAGGAGTGGACTGGGACAAGGGGTTCTACAGAATCCAAGTCTCCTTTCTTTTCCTTTTGATATCTGTACAACAATTGAATAATTTAGATATATTGAAAATATCATATCAATAACTGAAGTAGGCTTGTAGTTGCCTTTAGAGGAAACCTGAATTGTTGCAGCTTGTTTCCTGGCTTTGGGAATGAGAGAATTAACTCAGTGAGAGATGTGGTTGTGCATGTATTATTGGAACCTCTCCTAGCAGAAGTTAGAAGAGATTAGAGTTTCTTAACATGTGCATTTTTTTGAAATAAGGTGTATCTTTCAAGTGATATTTTAATTCTCAGTTTGCTGCCTGTGTTGAAGGAAGAGAGAAACAGCAATAAAAACTAAACCAAACTCACTGCCATTGAGTCCATTCCAATTCACTTAACATGTTAATTGCTTTTACAAACCACAGTGAAACTAGGCAGCCACTCTAGGGCTTGGGTGGGACATGTGAGCAGCAGGAATGAAAGGAACTGAAGTTAACAAAAGACTAGGACTTAAGATGGCCTTTAGATTGGCTAAGAGATTACTCAAAGTCAGAACTATTTGAGTAGATTCATAGAAGTAGTGAGGTAATTCTAGCAGAAGAAATCTTGATCCACGTGCGGGTTGGAGAACACTTCACAGGGAATCAGCTTTGTCTCTGGAGAAGTTGCTCTTTAGTACCAGAGTCAGGTGTGGTGTTTGCCTGGGGCTTGAGGTTTCTCATCTTCCCCTTCCCCAAGAAATAGCAGCATCCTTGTCACAGGGTAGACCACCACACATTCCAATCTGATGTGGCTCTTTGAGAAGGTGCCTTGTTTCATGAATATGGAGAGTATTTGGTTGCAGTGGCAGGAATCTACACTACATCTCATCTCATGCTTTCCCCTCTGAGGACTGACATCCCAAATCAGGATTGGAACTAGAATGAGGTGAGTGAGACATTTTCTTTGGGTGCAAAATATAATGAACTGCCAATAAAATGGTGGTATAGTACCTAAGGCATTTGACTGCTACCTGGAAGGTTGGTGCTTCAAACCCACCAGCCACTCCTTGGAAGGAAGATTGGGTAATCAATCTACTTCTGTAGAGATACTGCCTTGGAAACCCAAGGAGGAGTTGCTATGAGTTGAAATTGACTTGACGGCAGTTAGTTTGGTTTGGTTTGGTTTGGCTGATAAAATACAGTAACCAAGACAGTTAATATTTTAATGCAATATTTAAAATGTAAAACTTAATGCAAATTTCCTCTTTTAAACACACATCAACATGTTCAATAAAGACAAGTTCTGTATTACTGATTTTTTTTTTTCTTTTTCTCTGCATGCTTCATTGTGGCTCTGCTTGGCACTGATCCTGATAACACTATTCTGAAGGCAGAGATCTTCCTTCTCCTTGGTGTCACTTGTTCTCCAAGGAGGAAGAGGACATGACAATGTAACAGCTGAGCCAAGGCTGGAGGCAAGAATTTATGCCCCAAATGATCAATTGTACTAAGCCTGTGGCTGAGAGTAACCTTTCAATTAACTGACTATTCCCTACTCTACTTCACGCCTTCAGTTTTTCATTTTATTTATTTATTTTTATTTGTTAGTTGCCATTGAGTTAGCCCCTGATTTAGAGCAAGCCCATGCACAATGGAACAAAGTGCTACCTGGTCTTATGTCATCCCTTTGATCAGTTGCAGATCAGACCATTGAGATCCATAGGATTTCTACTGGATGATTTTCAAAAGTAGATCACCAGACCTTTCTTCTGAGTCTATGTTATTCTAGAAATTCTGTTGAAACCTGTTCAGCTTTGTAGCAACAGGGAAGCCTCCATTGCCAGAAGGGAGTGACTGCACACGAGGTGGATTGGCCTAGAATCAAACCCAGGTCTTTAGCATTAAAAGTAAGAATTTTACCACTGAATCACCAATGACTGTGTTGAAAAAGTACTAGCCGATCAAGTGTGTTCTGAGCCTACAAAGGTAAAAGTAGAAAAATATTCATTTGAGGAGTTTTCTCAGATGGCAGTGCCACTTTCCTGGTAAGACTTTAAGGAATGGCCATGAATAAGATATCCTGTGTCATGAAGGTTCATCTATGATAAGTAAGGATTTGATTCTGGAAGAAGACATTTGATGGGGGTCTGGTGGATACTTTCTTCTCATTGTACATTAGATGGCTCTATGAACCTTAATACCCAATTTAACTTCTGTCAGCAATATTTTCTTCTGAGATTCTCTTAGGATAAAGTTGAATTAACAATCTCAAAGACCTCTGGGGTGATAGAATTAGCTTAAGGCTTTGGTCTTTGTTAATAATTATAGTGAAATGTACAGCATCAGTCAAGGAAGAAAGGAGGTAAAAAAATAGTTATCCTTTCCATTGGTTTAAAAAAAACTCAACATGATATTCTGATTAATT
>NW_006921682.1:1276725-1279184 GCF_000298275.1 Orycteropus afer afer | reverse complement strand
CTCGAGCTGAAAGAACTGAAGAAAAAATTTAAGCCTTGAGTTGCAATATTGAAAGATTCTAAGGGCAAAATATTGAATGATGCAGGAAACATCAAAAGGAGATGGAAGGAATACCCAGAGCCACTATACCGAAAAGAATTGGCTAATGTTAATTCATTTCATGAGGTGGCATATGATCAAGAACCAATGATATTGAAAGAAGAAGTCGAGGCTGCACTGAAAGAATTGGTGAAGAACAAAGTTCTAGGAATTGACAGAATACCCATTGAGATGTTTCAACAAATGGATGCTGCACTAGAAGCATTCCCTTGGCTATGCCAAAAGATTTGGAAGACACCTACCTAGCCCACTGACTGGAAGAGATCCATATTTGTACCCATTCCAAAGAAAAGTTATCCCATAGAATATGGAAATTATCAAACAATATCATTAATATCATATACAAGTAAAATCTTACTGAAGATAATTAAAAAATGGTTGCAGCAGTATAATGACAGAGAGCTTCTAGAAATGCAAGCTGGTTTCAGAAGAGGATGTGGATTAAGGGATATCATTTCTGATGTCATATGGATCTTGGCTGAAAGCAAAGGATACCAGAAAGAAGTTTACTTATGTTTTATTGATTTTGCAAAATCATTCAATTATGTGGATAATAAAAAATTATGGATGACATTGAGAAGAATTGGAATTCCAGAACACCTAATTGTACTCATGAGGAACCTGTACACGGACCAGGATCCTGTCATTCAAACAGAACAAGGGGACAATCCATGGTTTAAAATTAAGAAGGGAGTGTGTCAGGATTAGATCCTTTCACTATACTTATTCAATTTGTATGCTGAGCAAATAATCCAAGAAGCTGGATTATATGAAGAAGAACATGGCATTGGGATTGGAGGAAGACTCATTAGCAACCTGCAATATGCAGATGACACAACTTTGCATGCTGAAAGTGAGGAAGACTTGAAGCACTAACTGATGAAGATTAAAGACTACAGTCTGCAGTATAGATTATACCTGAACCTAAAGAAAACAAAAATTGTCACAACTGGTCCAATAAACAGCTTCACTATAAATGGCAAAATGATTGAAGTTTTCAAGAACTCCATATTACTTAGTTCTACAATTAACACCAATGGAAGCAGCAGTCAAGACATCAGATGATGTAATGCATTGGGCAAATCTGCTGCAAAAGACTTTCTTTAAGTGATGAAGAGCAGGGATGTCTCCTTGAAGGCTAAGGTGCATCTAACCCAAGCCATGTTATTTTCAATAATCTCATATGCATGTGAGAGTTGGACAATGATTAAGGAAGACAGGAGAAAAGTTGATACTTTTGAGTTCTGGTGTTGGAGAAGAATGCTAAGAGTACCATGGACTGCTAAAAGGACTGACAGATCCATCCTAGATGAAGTGCAGCTGGAATGCTCCTTGAAAGTGAGAATGGCCAGATTTCTTCTCACCTATGTTGGTCATATTGCCAGGAGGAGCCATTCCCTGGAGAAGGATATCATGCTTGGTAAAGTAGAGGGTCAACAAAGAAAGGGAAGGCCCTCAACAAGATGGATTGAAACAATGGTGGAATGATGAGCTCAGGTATAGCAAGGATCGTGAAGATGGCACAGGACCAGGCAATGTTTTGTTCTGATGTGTATAGGGTACCTATGAGTCAAAGATGACTAGACAGCATCTAAAAACAACAACAACAACAACAATGAAGACAGTAGTCTCTGATATTCTTCAGTAAATGCTTCAAGTCTTCTCATTTTTAGAAAGCAAGCATGTGTCATCTGCATACTACAGGTTGTTAATGAATCTTTCTCCAATCCTGATGCCATGTTCTTTTTCATATAGTTCAACTTCTTGGATTATTTACTCAGCATACAGATTTCATAAGAATGGTGAAAGGATATAACCAGACACACCCCTTTCCTAATTTTAAACCATGCAGTATCCCCTTGTTCTATTTGAATGACTACTTCTAAGTCTGTGCACACATTCTGCATGACCACAATTAAGTGTTCTAGAATTTCCATTCTTCACAATGTTATGCAAAATTTGTTACAGTCCATACAGTTTATTGTCTTTCCATAGTCAATAAAACACAGATTTTATTGCTATTCTCTGATTTCAGCAAAAATCCATCTAACACCACCAATGATATCCTTGGTACCACATCTGAATAAGGAAGACCGAAGAAGAGTTGATGTTTTTGACTTGTGGTGTTGGCAAAGAATGCTGAAAGTACCTTGGACTGGTAAAAGAACTAACAAATCTTTCCTGGAGGAAGTGCAGACAGAATCCTCCTCGGTGGCAAGAACGGCCATACTTTGTCTCACCTACCTTGGTTATGTTGTCAGAAGGGACCATTCCCTGGAGAAGGACGTCAAGCTTGGTAAAGAGGAAGGTTGACGAAAGAGGGAAGGCCCTCAATGAGATGGATTGACACAGTGGTTGCA
>NW_006921682.1:1268580-1269718 GCF_000298275.1 Orycteropus afer afer | reverse complement strand
AACCAACAAAGAAAGTTTCCCTCCTTATATAAACCTTTCCTTGAACCTCCACAACATCGAATTAATACTATTAATAATATATTTGTCCTTCTGTGACTGACATTTCACTCAGCATAATGTCCTCCAAGTTAATCCATATTATGCAGTGTTTTGCAGACTCTACATTATTCTTTAGTGCTGCATAGCATTCCAATATGTGTATGGACCATAGTTTGGTCATCCACTCTTCTGCTGATGGGCAAGTAGGTTGTTTGCATATTTTTGCTATTGGAAATAGTGCTGCAATGAACATGAGTGTGCATATATCTGTTCCTGGCTCTCACTTCTCTAGGATGTATACCTAGTAATGAAATTGCTGGGTCAAATGGTATCCCCAATTCCAGCTTTCTAAGGAATTGCCAGTCTGCTTTCCACAGTGGTTGTATCACTTCACAGTCCCATCAGCAGTGTATGAGAGTCCCAACCTCTTCACATCCCCACCAGCATTTGTTATTTTCCGTCTTCTTGAATCTTGCCATCAGTGCTGGGATGAGACGATATCTCATTGTTGTTTGGATTTGCATCTTTCTGATGGCCATTGATTGTGAGCATCTGTTCATGTATAAGCTGGCCGCTTGAATATCCTCCTTGGTGAAGTGTCTAATCATGTCTTCTGCGCCCATTTTTCAATTGGATTGTTTATTGTTTTGGTGTTGAGGCATTGGAGTTTTCTATAAATCTTAGAGATAAGTCTCTTGCCAGATATGCAATTATTGGCAAATGTGAATTTGTTGCTGTCATTTTTGTTATGTGCTTTTTCATGGTGTCAATTTCTTTGTTCCACATATTTTTCTATTCTGAGCTTGTTTTGTTTATGAATCGTATTATCACTTCTTTTGTTGCTATTGTTTTAGTATTTGCTAAATATTTGTGCTGGTCCTCTCTTTTATTTTGATGTGAAGGTTTATAGTTTTTTCTTTGAGGTTACCCTGTGATGTAGTTTTCTTCCTTAGTTTAGAACAGTCCATTCTATCTTATAATTGTCTTGACATCCCTAAAATCTAAAAGTTCTGTAATGACACAGTTTTTTTCCTCTTTTTGGTTTGTGGTTGTTTTCATTTATCAATTGATGTCTCTGGTTCCCTGTTTACAATCTTGT
>NW_006921682.1:1265593-1266605 GCF_000298275.1 Orycteropus afer afer | reverse complement strand
CTTTAAGAAAGGATTGGTTCAGTCTTACCCTATATCAAATAGGGTTTGACCGACTGCCTCCAGCTTTTTCAACCTATTGGAAATATTTGCATTGATTTATATTCTCTAGAAGTCCTAGAGAGAGGTATTTCTGTCATAAAGATAGCATGTCAGATTCAGGACAGTGAGTCTGATGAGAGTATGCCCTTTGGGAACTGTGTCTGGTGAGGCTAACTCTTGGGATCTAAATCCCCTCCAAGCTGCAACTATATTATTTTCTTGCTTAGGCAACAGAAAATGCATTGTTTGAACTCAGCAAAAGACAGAGCTAAAAGAAAAAGTCTCATAGCCTCTTGTTAGCATATAAATTAGCTATCATATTTTGGTAGACAATATGCCCTGCAGTATTTATCTAACTCTATGCATTAATGAGCTGAGCCATTATGGGACTACATTACAATAATTAGTGACTCTAATTCACAGTTGACCAAATATACTTTCTGGAGAGGATTATTTGCTAGATCTGGTTTTCTTGAGGTCTATAGGAAACATATCTCTTCCTCTATCTCGCCTCTGAAAAAAAAATGTTATGCTAAATTCATAATCAATACCAAACCAGTTTTCAAAATGATCGGATATTTGCCTGACTGGTAAAAAGGGGGCCGAATTACAATTTATGAAAAGTAAAAACAGAGTAGTTTGAACGGGAAAAAAAAATGTGGTAAGATCAGAGGGAAAAATTGCTTAGATATAAGCTGACTGGGAAAGTGGAGGGGTTTAGAAGCACTTGATACTTGCTTTATTGATGTTGCATGCTCATGAGTGAAAGAAAAGTATTTGGCCTCCCCTCAAAAACAAAAATAAGTACTTCTTCCTGTGAAAAATAAGCATGGAGTAAGGAAGGAAGTTAACATTGGGGGCGGGGAGACAAAACACTAACATTGAAGGTTTGAATCTGTTGAATCTAGAGTAGGTGGAGACACTATACATTTAAGATGCTTGATAAAGAACTTCTTTATCTTTTTTTTTTTTT
>NW_006921682.1:1263881-1264938 GCF_000298275.1 Orycteropus afer afer | reverse complement strand
CCCACAGCAAATAGGAGCCTTTTTCTATAGCTGGTGCACCAGTTTTGGACTTCTTGTCTCCTAAGTTATGAGAAAATAAATTTCTGTTCATTAAAACCACCCACTTGTGATATTACTGTTACAGCAGCACTAAGAAATTAAGACAAAATAAATAGAGTACACTTCAGGTCTTGAGAAAATTTCTGTTGTTATTGGAAGGAAGATGAGGCAATTTACTTCCGTAGTGATACTGCCTTGGAAACCCAAGGAGGGGTTGCTATGAGTCGGGGCTGACTTGATGGCACATAACAACAACAACAACAACATTGGTATTTTAGGTACCAACAAGTTGTTTCCAACTCATAGCAAACCTACCTACAACAGAATGAAACACTACCCAGTCCTGTGGCATCCTCCCAATCATTACTATGTTTGAACTCATTGTTGCAACCACTGTATCAGTTTATCTCATTGAGGATCTTCCTCTTTTTTACTGACCCTCTACTTTACCAAGCATTTTGTCCTTCTTCAGGGACTGGTTCTTCCTAATAATATGTCCAAAGTAATAAGAAGAAGTCTTGTCATCCTCGCTTCTAAGGAGCATTCTGGCTGTACTTCTTCCAATACAGATATGTTCCTTCTTCTTGTAATCCATGCTATATTCAGTATTCTTCACCAATACCATAATTCAAAGGCACCAGTTCTTCTCTGATATTCCTTATTCATTGTCCAGCTTTTGCATGCATATGAGGTGATTGAAAATACTATGGCTTGGGTCTAGCACACCCTAGTTCTCACAGTGATATCTTCGCTGTTTAACATTTTAAAGAGGTCTTTTGCAGCAGATTTGCCCAACATAATATGTCATTTGACTTCTTGACTACTGCCTCCATGGGCATTTATGTTGAGATGTAATCCATACTGAAGGTATAGTCTTTGATCTTCATCAATAAGTGCTTCAAGCCTTCCTCACTTTCAGTAAGCAAAGATGTGGTTTCTGCATATTGTAGGTTTCTAATGAGTCTTCTTCCAGTCCATATAGTCTTTGTAAAACACTTGCCTACTCCATTCATTGGGC
>NW_006921682.1:1259834-1263281 GCF_000298275.1 Orycteropus afer afer | reverse complement strand
GTATTTTGGGATCTTCTGCTCACAGATACCGTGTTCCTCTTGGTACCAGTGTTTCAAGTTACACCATTCCTAGAAATTAACTTCCAGTAAAGTGTGATTCTGGCTCTTCAAACAAAACTGTCTTAGAACATGTTGAGAAATGTGGGCCCACTGAGTTTTGTGTGCATACAGAATGGGCATGCCAAAAAAGGAACATGTTTTTAAGTCTGGATACATTCAAGGACAGGTGTATTGAATAACATAATGACAAATTTTACCTATTTATTCTTCAAAGTGAATCTCAACTTTTATATTTATATCTTGTAACAGTAATTTAAAAATGTCTTTCAAAAGAAATTTCAGGCATTTCCTGAGAATCCTACAGAAGGCTTTCCAAATATTTCTCAATTAATATTACTGTTGTAAATAATTTTCACAATTACAGAAATAATCATCATTACCTTCCTTTCTATTTTTAGGGTGAGTTTTACTTTTAAAAATATTTTAACATAATTTTACATTTGAACTAGATTATATATGAGAGATTTTTTAAAAAAAAGTCTTTTAAAATGCCCATCAACAAATGAATGGATAACCAAACATGGTACATTCACACAATGGAATACTATGCAACATTATAGAATAATGAAGAATACACAAATCATTTCACAATGTGGATGGATTTTGAGGACATTATGCTGAGTGAAATAAGTCAATTGTAGAAGGACAAATATTGCATGAGCCCATTATTGTAAGAAGTCAAGGATAGCTTTGCTCAGGGAAGGAAATTCATTTGGTGGTTACTGGACACGGGAGGGAAGAGGAGGGAAAATTTTAGACTAGCTAGGGGTCACATGTTGGTTTGAGTGAGGGGAGGAATGGTATAGAAAAAGTCTGTGACCAGCAGGATGACATTGGGGAAAGGAAAGACACTGAATATTGCACATAAGATGTAGACAACAGAGGCAAATACTAGTACATGCATAGTACAACATTACCTCTAACACCAAACACCAGACTATGGATAAAAGTACAGACAGGTGAGAAGATCCAGAGGGGGCATGTGAACATGAATATACCCTAGACCAATGATAGACTTGGCTGAAGATAACCTTATATATACACTTGTGCTGCAAAATTAGCCACATACCGAAAAAAAAAAAAGAAGTCTTTTAAATTATTTTGGAGATAGATAAACTAAGACATAAGGGAGATAATTTATCCAGAATTGTACAGTTAATTAGATTGATGTGAAAGTTAGAAATGGTTTTAAATGTCAGCTCTAATATTAGTAATTAATTAAATATTATTTTATACCAAACATTCACTGGGCTAGGTGCTTTTACATATGCTATTTTATTTGTGTCCTCCAAGATAACTGTTCAAATTTTATAGATGAGAAAACTGGGACAAATCATTTATCCAGGATCTTCTAGTGAGTTAAAGATATAGCCAATGTAGAGCCCAGCTGTGCTTGACCCCAGAGTAGATACTTCGTACCATCTGCTTCAGGAGTCCTAAGGTGGTGCAAAGAATGAACAGACTCATCTGCTAACCAAGAATTTAGAGGTTCAAGTCTACTCAGAGACTCCTTGGGAGAAAGACCTGGCAATTTCCTTCCAAAAGGTCACAGACATTGAAGAGTATATGAGGCACAGTTTTATTCTGACACAAATGGGGTCATTGTGAGTCAGAATCAACTCAATGGCAACTGACACCCATCTACTTCAAACCGATAGATTCAAACCTATGAACCATCTCTGTTTAATGTTACTTCCATTAGGAGAAAATGCACAAAACATTGCCTGAGGAATGTTTAGCATGAACATATGACTCTAGTGAAGCATTTATTTGAAATGTGTTCCCTAGTGAGGGATTTAGGAGCTCTGGTAGCATAGTGCCTAAGGCATTTGGCTGCTAATCAGAAGGCTGGTGGTTCAAACCCACCAGCCACTCCTCAGAAGGAAGGTTGGGCATCCTACTTCTGTAGTGATACTGCCTCGGAAACCCAAGGAGGGGTCGCTATGAGTCGGGGCCCACTCGACGGCTCATAACAACAACAACAACAGTGAGGGATTTGGGAACATAGCTCTTCAAGGAAAAGAAGCAGAGAAAATATCAAAGGACCTCAGTTCTTTGTCCTCCAGATCTGACATTTAGCCATAATAATTCGGAATCATAAGTAAATAACCTAAAATTGTAAAGTCTCAAAATTTTATTCAGTTTGATGAAGTTTAAAATGCAAACACCAGTGTGTCTCTGCATGACATTTAGTGTTTCCTTTTCTACTCCACAGATCCTTGCATCCCAAGAGAACTGTTCAGACAGGTTTCTATGGAAATACAAACCAAATGCTTTTGAAAATGTGAATAAAAAAATGTTTCCACTTTAGTGCATGGGATCCGAACATGTTGGTTACTATAAGAGATAGAACTTGAAAGCCAAGCTCAAATCAAAAGACGCTATATACCCAGATTCTGTATTACTGTAAGGTCTTCACCTTGAAGATATCTTGGAGAATCTACATAAATCTAAATCATGGATTTGCTCCAAAGGAAGTAGGTACATGATACTAATCAAAGAAGCTTCCTTAAAGTAATCAGTAGTGGAGAATGTGGATGGTGGATGGTGGATGGTGGAATGGTAGAGAAGGGATATGATGATTTTCCACTTTCATGTGTTATTAATAATCCTGTAACTGTTCCTAAATTTTGATTTTAGAATGTCATAAAAGAAAAATTAGATTCCACCAAACACTGCTTGAATTTTTCTACTATAAATCAATTACACCAGACTGGCATTATGTTTACTATTACTGTGTCACTACTTACCCTAAACTTATCAAAATATTAAAACAACCATTTCATTTTGCTCCCAATTTTGTAAATCAAGAATTTGAGAAAAGATTCACTGACTAACTCTCACTTGTATGTGTCATACAGTTGCAGTTAGATATTGTTCGGTTGTTTGGGGACTTGACTGGATTGGACATAGAAGATGATACAATCACTTGATTAGGAGTTGATGCTTATTGGCTATTACCTGCAAACTCAATGGGGGCTGTTGACCAGAGTCAGGCCAGGAGACATTCAAAAAGTGAGGGAATAGTGTCTGCCACTTAATATCAGTCTCAGTATAGTCTCAGTATACATCTTACTTGAAGCTTAACTTCTCCTATGCTCTGTGTTCCAACAGAATCATGTACAAACTATACAACCTTTTCTAACCTAGCCTCAGAAGTCCTGTGGCATCATTTCAGCTGCTTTCTGTATGCCCAAACAGTCACAAACCCACACAAATTCAAGAAGAATCATAAACTCCTCTTCCAGGTGAAGGGAGTGTCAAAGGATTTTATGCTTCAAGACTCCCACAATAGAGTACTATTAAAATGAATTTATAGTAATCATAGCTATATCATTTTGCTATTTATGCATTAAGAAAATAAATGATTAGTCACTTAAAACAAGA
>NW_006921682.1:1257995-1258924 GCF_000298275.1 Orycteropus afer afer | reverse complement strand
AAAAAAAAAATCTTTTTGTAGAGATGACACTGTAATGGACAATTGTGGAGGGTTGCACTTCTTGGTCAGTGCTAGTTCTCTGCACCAAAGAGCATGATATTTTAATGGATATTGTCACATATATGACATTCAAGAAAATTCAGCTCATACATCTAATGTAGTATTGTGAAAATGAAAAGATTTTATTACAAGCTTGAAGAAGATTGCATAAAAGAGTGGTACAAGCCCTCATCTTAAATATACACAAACTAGATGCTTACTTTCTTCGTATTACATTCTCATTTATCAAATGATGGGATTAGACTAAAAAATCTCTGGTTCCTCAATATTCTAATATAAAAATTTCATAAGCATCATAGTTGTATATTTACAAAAAATCTATTTAAATATGATCTATAATAAGATAGGGAGTTCTGGTGGGGTAGTGCCTAAGGCATTTGACTGCTAACCAGAAGGCTGGTGGCTCAAACCCTCCAGCCACTCCTCGGAAGGAAGACTGGGCAATCTACTTCCATAGAGACACTGCCTTAGAAACCCAAGGAGGGGGCGGGGTCGCTATGAGTTGAAATCAATTTGATGGCAGGGAGTTTGGTTTTGGAAAAGTAATATAACAAATGTACTACTAATTGACAGTATTCTTAGTTTCTGATTTTCTGTTCATTCTTCAAATATATCTCAATCTACTCACTTTGTAATTGCTAACAGTTATGGATTGAATTGTGTTCCACAAGAAATACATGTTTTAAATTCTAACCTCTGTACTTGTTGTAGTGCCATTGACACACATCAATGTGGAGTGTGTCTTAAACCAATCACCTTTAAACTATAAAAAGAGCATATAGCTAATTACTGACCTTTCAGTTAACAGTCAAACACTTAACCATTGTGCCGCCCAAGACTCCTTAGCAAAGAAATAATAATAATAATAA
>NW_006921682.1:1255015-1255745 GCF_000298275.1 Orycteropus afer afer | reverse complement strand
CAGAGTGAAAATAAAAGAACAACATATCAAAATTTGTGAACACAGCTAGCTAAAGCAGTACTGAAAGGATAATTATGTCATTAAATGCATGCTTTAGAAAAGAGGAAATGCATCAAAACAAAAATAGAAAGTACCCCCTCAAGAGATTAGGAAGAGAAAGGCAAAATAAACTCAAAGCAAGAAGAATGAAAAAAGTAATCATGATAAGGGCAGAAATCAATAAATTGAAAACAGAAAAACAATAGAGAAAAATCAATGAAACAAAGTTCTGGTTCTTGAAAAAAAAATCAATGAAATTGACCAACCTCTAGTAAAACCTGACAAAGAAAAATGGAGAAGGCACAAATTAGCAATGTCAGGAATGAGACGAGATGCAACTACAGACACTGCAGACATCAAAAATATAATTAGGAAATAGTACAGAAGTGGAACATAGTAAAATACTTCAAGGGCAAGATTCTCATCAGACTCATTCTCCTGAATGTGACATGCTATCTTTATGAGAGAAATGTCTCTCTGCAGGACTTCCAGAGAATAGAAATCAATGCTAATATTTTCAATAGGTTGAAAAAAGCTTAACACAGAAGGGCAAACCTCATTTAATGCAGAGTATAGCTGAACCAATCCTTTCTCAAAGGGCAACCATTCAGAGAAGTGCAAACAATTGCACACATAAACTTGAAAACTTAGAAGAAATGGACCAATTCTTCAAAAACACAAACTACCACAC
>NW_006921682.1:1253124-1254385 GCF_000298275.1 Orycteropus afer afer | reverse complement strand
CAATGACTAATTGAGATGTATGCTAGCGATGCAAGAATGGCTCAGTATTAGAAAATCCATGCAACCCACCATATTAACAAGATAAAGAAGAAAAATAACACAATTTTATCAATCAGTGCCAAAAAATCATTTGATAAAATCCAACCTCATTTATGATAAGAACTCTGTAAGTTAGTAATAGAGAAGAGCTACCACAACTTGATAAAGTGCATGTAGAAAACAATTAGAACTAACACTGTACTTAACAGTAAAAGATTGAATGTATTCTTTCTAAGTTTGGGAACAAGGCAAAGATATTCACTTGCACTGCTCTTGTTCAACACAGTGCCTAAAGTTGTAGTCAGTTCAATAGACATCCAAAAGAAATAAAATTATATATATCAGAGCGTAAGATATAAAACTGTCCCTCTTTGAACACCTTGTAATAAGGCCTAGTCACGTTCAATATGACCAGCAGAGCTTGTTACAGAACAATGACCACAGCCCTCATTACAAGGTGAGTGAGCAAGAAATACATGTCTTTTCTTGTAAGCTACTTTTACAGTAAGGTTGTTTGCTAAGACAAGAAAGATGACAAATAAACCAATAATTCAATCTTATGCTATTTTTCTTACCAGTCTACACACTGACCTTGAACCTCTTATCCATTTATTGCCACTAAAACATTGATGATTCCAACCACATATTTCAAACTAATACCTATCTTCTCATCACTCATCTGTCAGTTTTTTTGTACTGTGGTAGCTTGCATGTTGCCGCAATGCTGGAAGCTATGCCACCGTATTTCAAATACCAGCAGGGCTGCCCATGGCCTTGGTGATAGAAATGATGCCAGAGACAGCATGATAGAATTTTGCATGACTAATGATATATTCATTGCAAATACTCTTTTTAAACAAAATAAATGAAGACTACACACATAGGCATTGCCAGATGCAATATGCAAGAATGAAATTGACTACATCTGTGGAAAGAGGTGATGGAGATGTTTAATATCATTCAGAACAAGGCCAGGGGCCAACTGTGGATCAGATCATCAATTGTTCATATGAAAATATAAATTGAAGCTGAAGAAAATTAAAACAAGTCCATAAGAGCCAAAATATGAACTTGAGTGTATCTCACCTAAATTTAGAAATCATCTGAAGAATCAATTTGATGCATTCAACATCAGTGACTGAAGATCAGACAAGTTGTGGGATGACATCAAGAACATCATGCATAAAGAAAGTAAATGATCATTAAAAAGGCAGGAAAGGAA
>NW_006921682.1:1247688-1248233 GCF_000298275.1 Orycteropus afer afer | reverse complement strand
CCCTTGTAGGTAACTTTTCCTTTTTTCCCATGCTGCTTTCAGGATTCTTTCTTTGTCTTTGATTTTGGTGAGTTTGATGATGATATGTGTTGGCGATTTTCTTTTGAGGTCTATCTTGTTTGGGGTTCTGTGCACTTCCTAAATGGCTATATTCTCATCTTTCATCATACCAGGAAAATTCTCTTCCAACAAGTCTTAGACAATTTTCTTCATGGTTTTATTTGTCTCTTCTTGTTTTGGAAGTCGGATTACACGTAGGTTATTACTTTTGATGGTATCCCACATGAACCTTAACCTTTCTTCATTTTGTTTTGATCTTTTTTATGATTGATCCCTTTCCAAAGAAGTATTGAGGTATTTGTCTTCAATCTCACTAATTTTGTCTTCCAGTGATTCAATTCTACTCCTTTGCCCATTTAATGTGTTATCCATTTCTGAAAATTTAGTATTAATCTTCTGGATTTCTATCTGTAGGTGTTTTATCATTTCTAATTTTTCATTTATTTTGTCATTTAGTTCTTGTATTGTCTTTCAGAATTGTTCTA
>NW_006921682.1:1246361-1247360 GCF_000298275.1 Orycteropus afer afer | reverse complement strand
TCTTTAGAGTATATACCTAGTAATGGGATGGCTGGGTCCAGAAGTTGGTTTTTTTGAAAAGATCAATAAAATCAACTAACCTCTAGCTAGACTGACAAAGGAAAAAAAAAAAATAGAAGAGATACAGTCATCTAAAATCAGAAATGAAAGTGAGGACATAACCAGCACCCTAGAGAAATAAAAAAGGATCATAAAAGAAAACAATGAACAATTGTACACTAACAAATTAGATAACCCAGATGAAATGGATGCATTCCTGGAAACACATAAACTTCCTACAGTGACTCAAGAAGAAATAGAAAATCTCAACAAATCCATAATAAACAAAGAGATTGAATCAGTAATAAAAACCAATCCAAAAAAGAAAGGTCTTATAATACTCAAATCTTTTAAGAATATATTTTATAATCTAATTATTGCACTTTTTCCCCTACATGCTACTTACTCTGTTTATGAGATTTCTGAAAGTGAAAACAGAAGAAAATGGAAAGGGATGTGAGCTGCTAGCACAGTGATGCAGCAGCCACTCTATCCTTTCCACTCTCTGCCCTCTTAAGTAGCTCTCCTCTACTTTTCAAACACATCACTGCACTGAACTTAAATTACTGTCTAACAAGAATATTGAAAATATTTGTTTCTAATATATTGATTTCATTTATTTAATAATAGTTATTGAAGTCCCAGTACTTGCTACTTTTCTCAGTTCCAGAACAAACAGGTGAGTTTCCTACTTTATGGAGCTTCCATTCTTATGTATGTGTATGTGTGTGTCTCTGTGTGTATACATGACATGTTCCAGTAAGGACACGAAATATGGATACCGAGATAGAGAACAACTGGGGACATGGGAAATAGGGCTCTTTTAGAAAGTATAATGAAGACAAGTCTGGTTCAGTTTGAGCTGACTCTTGGAATTTCAAGTCACTTATAGGAAGGGCAAGAAGCAGTTACTCAAAGCATAAAAAAAACAAGTTAATTCACTGCCATCAAGTCGATTCC
>NW_006921682.1:1245744-1246261 GCF_000298275.1 Orycteropus afer afer | reverse complement strand
CAAGGGTGATCTTTAGGTCAATTCTCAAGTCCCAACACCACTTGGAAATATTCAGGATGTTGGTCCTCGCAGCGTAGCTGGCAGTCCACTGCTCTGACCATCTCCATACTCACTGTTTTCATTCAGATTTTTCCACTAGTTTGTGCCTAATCCACTTCTGTATACTTCCTTTCACAGCTCAGGGCTCCAGGATTATCTTCTATATCTCTTTTCTTTGGTGAAGAGGGTCTGAGTAGCTTGTCTGCCTATTCTTCCATCTTACTGGAAGTACCCCCACAGTCTTATTATTAACTCTCAGTCTTTTATTGAGCCTGTTCCCTTGGTATGGAAGCTTTACAAGTGCTTCTCAGCTTCTTTTCCTTAGGAGAAATAAGAAGGCTAGAGTGAGGTGGAGTTAGATATTTCTTTCTACACATTTCCAACATTAGATGGGGCTTGCAGTTGAGTCTCTCATTTCTTCCATGTGAAAGGTTAAAAGGGAGCTGGAGTTTAGTAATTCTCTTTTCTCCTGTGAAAA
>NW_006921682.1:1244506-1245644 GCF_000298275.1 Orycteropus afer afer | reverse complement strand
CTGAAACATTCTTTGATATTTACAGTGAAAAGCTGGTAAGGTTCCTAGAAGTAAAACTCATGGAAATATAACCTGCTCACATTATAATAAGCCTACCTGAAGTTTTGTCTCTCAAACTACATATATTCATAGACTTAATTGCATAAGTAGCATGGAATACTTAAGGAGGAATACTATAATATTTGTTGACCCAAGGAAAGGAAACTGAATATCTGGAGTTTAGGGATCGGAGAGATAATTTTCACTATGTAATTTTTCTTTTCTGCTTTTTTTTTCACTTTGTATCATGTAAATGAATAACTTATGCAAAAGCAAAATTAAAGACATAAAGAGAATAAACTTTCAAAAGCCAAAGATATTCCACAATGAGTGAATATAGACTACAAGAAATTATTCAGGTTTTTCCCCCCATATACTCTTTAATTTAATCTTCAGCCATGTGTTATCCTTTTTCAAAATGGGGAAATTGCATTGAAAAGATAAGTAACCTTCCCCAAATCACGCTACTAATAAGTGGAACCTAAGACTGGCTTCAGATCTCATTAATTTTGTTTACATTTCAATTTTCAGTTCTTTCTTATTTCAATAAAATTTCTTTCTCTTTTTTCAATAATGGACATGGTTCAAATGTATTGGTGGCTGCTTCTCTTTCACAGAGCATTTCCATTATTATTTTTCCTTTTTAGAGTTCTAGGAAGTTTAGCAGTTAAATCCAATGAAAGCCTGAAGCACAAGGAAAAGAAAGTTTGAGTGCACAGCTAACTTCCCCAAAGTCAGACTTCAAATTATTAGTTGTCAGGAGTTACAACTGGCAACTCTACCTGAAGACATTTGAAAATGTAATAAATCATTCATTCTTGTTTGAGAGGTCACTTCATTATAGGATGCATGGGGTGGCAAGTGGTGGTGAAGTACACAGAAGGATAACAGGAGAGCTGCTTTAGTCTATGCACCCTGTGGACATTATGTTTATTAAGTTCTGTTTTACTTTCAAGGAGAAACTTGCGCCTGGTAATTATGTGTCTCTTACTTGTCAGTTCCTAAGAGATCTTCTGACAGAAAGGGTGCCAATTATATTGACAGAACATGTTCCTTGAATTCCACAGCATCATGGATTATCCTTGCCCTCTCCCACCTG